>NW_011494895.1:2384126-2437388 GCF_000754665.1 Bison bison bison | reverse complement strand
TATGATGGTAACTTTTATTTAACTTTTTTTTTTTTTTTTATAAAATAGCACTTTACAACAACCAAAAGGATACAAAAATGTAAAAGAAAAAGATATCATGGCAATCCAGGTCTAGAGCCGTGAGTGTAAACACAATTCACAAAGCAGCAGCAAAAATAAATATTAAAAAATAACCCAAAAGTAAATTACTTTCTGTCAACAAAATAAAATTAATATCTTGTTTCAAGCTGTCTGTATTAACAAGATTATGCTCCTCTGATGCTTGTGTTTCATTGATCTTTGCACCCAGAAAATGAAGATCACAGTATCTGAATGTTTCTAAGTGCTCCCTTCTCTAACTGACCCCTCATAAGCAGGACATGGGCAGAATCAGGTCAACCACACAGGAGAAATGACATCTCAGTCTGGATGCCTGCTTTGGGAGCCTTAAACTGTCACGGACACTCAAAAAAAATCTTAAAATTAAAAAATCATCAGAGCTTTAAACAAAAGGAGGAAATTGTCTGAGTACTAACTGATGCTTCAGGAAAATTTTACATCTAACGAGCCTTTTGCTCAATCAGTTGGTTATTCCTCATCTGTGTTCTTGGCTCTCTGAGTCCTGTGTCGTTTATGAGTTTGCTATCTCCTGAAGCTGCAGAAATTTGGGTTACTAACATCAAATCAAGATGTTACTCAAACCCATTTTCCCTGGATGTGGCACAGATCTTGAGGCATGAACTCACAGCACCATGCAACTTACTTATTCATCCTTTTCACCAGAATGAATATTGTCCTAGGTTTGCCAAGACAAGCTCCACTCTTTCTAAAAACGCAATGTAGCATTTTTCACCTCTACATCAGGCTCTGCACTTTTCGATAAATTTCTAGTTCTGCACTCCTCATGGGAGAGGGTATCTAATATGTGTAGAACCCTCATTCTGTACTTAAGATGCTGCACATTAATCCTTGCAACAGCCCTTCAGGAAAGACACCACTATCTACATTTTACAGGTGAGAGAACAGAAGCTCAGAGAGGTTCAGAAGCCTGCCCCAGGCCACAACTGGCGAGGAGGAGCCACGAACTGAAATGGTCTGGATCCTAAGGTTGTGCTCTCTCCACGACGCCCAGGTGATTCTCAGAGTTTAGAATCTGAGGATCGCGCGAGGCCGGGTTCACGTCAGTTCCCTCACCTCAGGACATGTGAACCTGGCAGGAAGCTAATAAAAACGTCACATATGAAAAGAGTGCTGTTTTCCACAAGCAGATATTACTGAAATATAACCCTTTGCTTTGGTTGAATTACTTTTCCTGCTGTTTTCCCATTCTTTTTTTTTGGCTGCACCTCGAGGCATGTTGGAATCTTAGTTTCCTGATCAGGGATTGAACCTGTGCTCTTCGCATGGAAAGAGGATTTTTAATCACTGGAGCACCAGGGAAGTCCCTCTCGTTCTTGTTTCTACTAATTTCCCCTGAAAAATGGCACTGGGACAGATAATAAAAAATTTCTGTTTCAACTCTGGATTCTCTTATACAGAAGAACTTAATTTCTCCTATATAATTTAAATAATATCTATAATAAAATAAAATTTCATTTATTTCATTGTAAACAAAATCATTAAAATTTTAAAAATACAATTTTAATAAAAACATGAGAAGTAACATTCATAAAATATACAAGACACAGGCTATGATAAACCTAGACAACGTATTAAAAAGCAGACTTCACTTTGTTGAAAAAGGTCTGTATAGTCAAAGCTATTGTTTTTCCAGTAGTCATGTATAGGTGAGAGAGTTGGACCATAAAGAAGGCTGAGTGCCAAAGAACTGATGCTTTCAAATTGTGGTGTTGGAGAAGACTCTTGAGAGTCCCCTGGACAGCAAAGAGATCAAACCAGTCAATCCTAAAGGAAATCAACCCTGAACATTCATTGGAAGGACTGATGCTGAAGCTCCAATACTTTGGCCACCTGATAAGAAGAGCTGACTCATTGGAAAAGACCCTGATGCTGGGAAAGATTGAGGGCAGGAGGAGAAGGCGTGGCAGAGGATGAGATGGTTGGCTGGCATCACCGGCTCAATGAACATGAGTTTGAGCAAACTCTGGGAGATAGTGAAGGACAGGGAAGCCTGGCATGCTGCAGTCTATGGGCTCACAAAGAGCTGGGCACAACTGAGTGACTAAACAATAAAATACAATATATAGTAAAATTTCATTTTATTTTACCTATAAAATTTTATCATATAACTTATTTTTATCTATATAAAATCAAGCATATGCATCAAATTACATAACTGAAGTATTTAAAAATATAGAAAGGTGGGCTTCCCTGGTGGTCCCCTGGATAAAAATTAGACTTGAAATGCAGGGGAAACCGCTTTGAGCCCTGATTGGGAAGGATCCCCCAGGCCGTGGAGCAACTAAGTTCATGTGCTAAACTCCTGAGCCTGTGCTCCAGAGCCCAGGAGCCACAACTACTGAGCCCACGTGTGGCAAGTACTGAAGGCTGTGTGCCCTAGAGCCTGTGCTCCCCAAGAGAAACCACTGCAAACAAGCCTGCAAGCTGCAGCTGGAGAGGAGCCCCCACTCCCCCCAACTAGAGAAAACCCATGTGCAGCAATGGTTTTCTGGGAAAACCCAGAGAAGTTGTGGTGGGAAGACCCACCACAGCCCAAAAAATAAAATAAATAAAATCTTTTAAAAATATATAGAAAGGCACTTAAAAATGAATATTTGTTTACTTGTCTGTTCCTTCCTGTAGGCACTCAATATTGATGATTTATCGATAGACTGACTTTACCTTCTTGAACTCTATAGTGATCCACGGTTTATAACAACACACACACAAGCTAATCCACTGTTGGCTAGGAGCTGCAGGAATAGAACATTGTTTATAAAAATTACGACACAAGAAAATAAAAGAGATGACCTTGGCCTGAAAAAGCAGCCAGAAAGGGCCATGCGGGTCCCCACACTGAGCCCCACATGCGCTCACCTGGCTGCAGGTGTGTGCCCCGCAGGCTCTGCATCACCGTTTCGGGTCCAGTGGCCATGGACGTGCTGGACATGCCGTAAGCGGCCTCTGGGGCCTCTGTCCGCGGTGCTGACTTCAGTGTCATGGATGTGAAAGGGATGAGGAAGTGGTGGTTCACGGCCAGAGCCTGGGCCTCCTGCCTCAGCCGCTCCCTTTCTGGCTCCTCAATGCTCTGCAGCCAGGCACTCAGCAGCTCCTTCAGGGTCAGGTAGCTCCAGAGACGTTCCAGGTGGTTGGGCTCCTCCTGGCCACGCCCCCTGGGCCTGGGGCTCTGTGGGACGTCGATCCCCACCTTCCGGGGCTCCACGGGCACGTCCTTCTTGAGCACCACAAACTTCTTACTGTTGCTGGCCGTGACCTCCACGTGCAGCCGGTCCATTGCCCTGTCCACCAGCTTCCCTGCGATTACGATCTCTGAGCCGTTGAAATAGTTGGGGAACAGTGTCCTGGTGGCACGCTCCACCAAGCTGGGAGGATAATCCACGCGGATGTCGGAGAGGAGTGGGGTCCTGATCTCATCGTAGAACCTGGAGAGGAGGAATGGAGGGGGAGAATCAGGGACTGCCCAGGCGGCAAGCAGGACAGGGCTTAGAGGAAACCATGGGCTGTTGGGGAGGCAGTTCTGATCTTAGAAGCAGCCAAGTCCAACATTCCACCCAGAACATTTCAGACAGGAGGCCAGGCAGCAGAGGCTTGAATACCACTGGTGATGGGGAACTCACTACTCCACAAGCTCCCTCGTCTCTTGTCCACTGCTCTGAGGAGGACCAGGGAGCTTCTGGCAGTAAATCACAATTTTCCTTTCTGCAAGTTCCACCCACTGGTCTCAGTTTTGCTTCTGGAGTAACACAGTGTGAATGAGGGTAATCCACCTTCAGTATTTAGATGCTGGAAGACACTGACCTTCAGACGGGTATAGACACTGCTGCATATTCCATGAATATGCATACCCCTTACCTAGCCTAATCCATCTTAACAAGTCTCCACAGAATATAATTTTAAGAATCCCTAACAGTCCTGCCAATACGTCACGTGGTTTTTCTCATTAAATTCTATCATCCGGCCAGAATCCTCCTGTCACAGGAGAGAAGGCTGAGGCACAGAGGGTCTTAAGGCCTGAAGTCATGAGGCAGGGCCAGAATGTGAACCCAGATCAGCCTGATTTTAAGACGCATAGATCAGATTCGGGGTCCAGCCTCACGTCCAGGCCTCCTGCTGAGCCTGCCCTCCCCACCCCAAGGACACAGGCAGACTTGGGGTCCAGCCTCACGTCCAGGCCTCCCGCTGAGCCTACCCCTGCCCTCCCCTCGCCCTGAGGACACAGGCAGACCACGGACCCGATGAGCTGGGCGCGGGCGTCGTGGTCTTCGTGGACTCGCCGCGTGAGCCCGCAGTTCTCCAGGGACAGCTTCTCCAGCAGCTTGAAGTCCACGTCGGCCCCGATGCCCACGGTGAAGATGCAGACCCGGCCCCGGGTGGCCTCCCGGGTGTTGTTGAGGATCTTGAGGGTGTGGGTCTCCCCGACGGTGGGCTTCCCGTCCGTCAGGAAGACCACGAGGGACACGCTTCGGTCCTCGATGTCGTTGTGGGCCACGTAGTCATTGAGCAGCTGGATGCCCCTCTGCAGGGCCCCGTTGATGTCCGTGCCTGCGGGACACAGAACACGATGCTGGAGGCTCGCTGCCTCCCTCACCTGGACACATCTTCACACCCCTCCCATGCATCTGCAGGGCTGACAGGTGGGGAGAGCAGCCCCCTGCACTGACTCCAGGCCACACAGGCAGCCTAGAAACTCCGCAGATGCACAGGAAAGGTGCAGAGTTATATAACCTCGTCCTGAAGGTGTCTGATGGGCGTCCCAGGTGGCTCAGTGGGTAAAGAATCCGCCTGCACACTCTTTATAATAGCCGGGACACGGAAGCAACCTAGATGTCCATCAGCAGACAAATGGATAAGAAAGCTGTGGTACATATACACCATGGAATATTACTCAGCTATTAAAAAGAATGCATTTGAATCAGTTCTAATGAGGTGGATGAAACTGGAGCCTATTATACAGAGTGAAGTAAGTCAGAAAGAAAAATACCAAGACAGTATATTAACACATATTTATGGAATTTAGAAAGATGGTAATGATGACCCTATACATGAAACAGCAAAGAGACACAGATGTAAAGAACAGACTTTTGGACTCTGTGGGAGAAAGCGAGGGTGGGATGATTTGAGAGAGTGGCACTGAAACATGTATATTATAATATGTGAAACAGATCGCCAGTCCAGGTTCGATGCATGAGACAGGGTGCTCAGGGCCGGTGCACTGAGATTACCCTGACGGGTGGGACGGGGAGGGAGGTGGGAGGGGGGTTCAGGATGGGGAACACATGTACACCCATGGCTGATTCATGTCGGTGTATGGCAAAACCACTACAATGTTGTAGAGTAATTAGCCTCCAATTAAAATTAAAAAAAACAAAAAAAGAATCTGCCTGCAATGCAGGAGACATGGGTTTGATCCCTGATTCAGGAAGATCCCCTAAAGGAGGAAACGGCAACCCACTCCAGTATTCTTGCCTGGAGAACTCCATGGAAAGAGGAGCCTGGTGGGCTACAGTCCACGGGGTCACAGAGCAGGACAAAGACTGAGTGACTGAGCACACATGAGGGTCTCTGATGGTGCCTCAGCTTAGGGGTCTCCATTCCCTTAGCATGGCCGACCTGCACCTCTTTCGGAGAACTGCTTTGCAAAGGCAGGAGGGTGTTGGGTGCAGGGACTTGGAGAAAGAATGCACCCCAGAGGGAAGCAGGGAGCACCGAGTGTGGAGGTGGGAATACGGAGACCTTCGCGGGGATGTCACGTATGGCCTGGGGCTGGAGGACGAGGATTAGAGGACTCACTCATTTTTTTCTTATTGCTGGCATCGCCTTTCTGGCTTCCTGCCTCTTCAGGGTCTCCCCTGTCCACAAGGACCCCACCAAGCGAAGGCTGTCCAGTTTATGCCTCCCACCACCGCTGCCATTTCTAATTCAGACATGCTTGTCACTAGCAGCTCTGATTAAAGTCAGGGGACACTGCCTGCAGCGGGTGCTGGACAGGTTTTTTGCTTGGGGTAAGGTGAGATGGATGGCGTGTGGAAGTTAAATCTCCCAGCCAACACGAAGCTTCTAGATCCTAAGAGTTTCGTTCAACTCTGTTGCAGCTGCTCTATTATTACCAAGAAAAGTCGAGAGTTCTGATAGCAGACATGAACACCCATTTCCTTTTTCTGACCCCAGGGGTTAGTTTTTTAAGTGGTCTTCTTGACAGACCAAATATTTCACTCATTTTCAGTACACAGTTAATGATTTTTAGTAAATGTATAAAGCTGTGTACCCATTACTACCATCCTGCCACCTGACTGGCGTGCTTTTTAATCTCCCTGCAAAATCTACCGTATTTGATTGAACCAGAAAATTTCCCCCATTGCTTCACATCCTCCAGAATTTTTGGCTAAAAATATAGATGTCTGTGACTGTGCAAACGCATCACTAATTCGTTCTAAGATGCACACATGGTCCACACGTAAGGGAAACTTACAGCTGAGACAGCACGCAGCACTTCTCTGGGTTCGGCCGCTTGCCTCTCTGGATGCCTCACCTAGCTTCATTGCCTCTGAAGGTGTGCACGTGGACCAGAACGCAGGTGTTTATTTCCTCTTTGATCCAGAACTTAAGCGATGATGCCAAATCTCTCATTGCACTTTAAAGCCAGGGACAGCCCCAGGCAAAGGATGTGCTTAGCTTTTCTCACGCCAGGCACAGCAGGGCTTGGCATCGAATCTCTGTTAAGCTGAGGCATCTCCTGCACACTTAACAGCGGGGGTGGGCAGCGGGGGCTGGGCCTTCCCCGGCGGTCCACAGGCTAAGACTCCAGGCTCCCAAGGCAGGAGGCCCGCTTAAATCTCTGGTTGGTGAACTAGATCCCACGCCAACACCAAGAGTTGGCATACCACAACTAAACGATGCCTCGTGATGCAAGTAAGTCCTGGTGCAGCCAAATAAAAACAAAAAGTGAAAAAACAACGGGAGAGTTCCCATGGAGCCGCCCCAACCATCCCACTGAGAGCTCCCCCAGGGATATTAAAGGGCCACAGTGCACCAGCAAGAGGGACTATTTGGGTAAAAATGGCCATGTGTGTGTGTGCTTAGTCGCTCAGTTGTGTCCAGCTCTTTGCAAAACCTGCCAGACTGTCCATGGGGATTCTCCAGGCAGGAATGCTGGAGTGGGCTGCCATGCCCTCCTCGGGGGGATCTTCCCAACCCAGGGATCGAACTCAGGTCTCCCACATTGCAGGCGGATCCTTTACCAGCTGAGCTACCAGGGAAGCCCCAAAATGGCCGTATCTGACAGCTAGAGAAGACCTCCTATGTGAGGCCACTGTTCTAAGTACTTTAAATATTTTAACTCATCCTAAAAAAAAAGTCCATTATCCTCATTATACAGATGAAGAAAAGGAGGTAGAGAGAGATTAAATGCCTCATAGCTGGTGGGGCTGGATTTAAATCCAGGCAGTCTGGCTTCAGAAATCCATGCTTATCTCCTGATGAGGAGAGAACACTAATTTTCTGTTCATCTGCAGAGGGTTGGGTTAATGAAATGCTGAGACAAAAAAAAAAAAAAAAGGAAACCAGTGTGGTTTCTAAGATTTAGATTCCAAAAGGGCATAATACGCATTACCTGTTTTCTAAAGCTTTATCCTGCTCTCCCCAGCACACACATAGCATTCTAATAGTAAGCAGCATCTTTAAAATAAACTCCTTTTAATGCATATTCTTTAAGTGGGTGCTGTATGTCAGGAGCTATGCCAAGTTGTTGCTCAGTCGCTAAGTCGTGTCCAGCTCCTTGCAATCCCAGGGACTGCAGCACGCCAGGCTTCCCTGTCCTTCACCATCTCCTGGAGTTTGCTCAGACTCATGTCCTTTGAGTCGGTGATGCCATGCACCATATGATCCTGTCGTCCCCTTCTCCTCCCGCCTTCAATCTTTCCCAGCATCAGGGTCTTTTCCATTGAGTTGGCTCCAGGAACTACAGGCTAAACAAAGATTAAGGGAAGTCTTTTTCCTCAGAGACTTCCCAACTTCCTTCCAAGGATCATCACTAAAATATTAACTCTAAACTTTCATTTCTCGCTTCAACCAGTAAAACAATTCCTAGATCACACTGTTGTGGAAACTGGTAGGAAATCCCATTGTATCCATAAATCAAAATTCCATTCACACAAGATCAAGTTCCAAACAAAGGTCATTTGGGAAACCAGAGCTTTGCCTTGGAGGGAAAATAACCAACATGAGTGATGAGAAACTCAGACGGAAGAGGATGGACAGAACTGGGTGTTTTCTGTCTCCAGATCTCGAAAGCAGAATCACCTGAATCCCCCAGGAGACAGTGTCTCTACGGGCCTCTAGGAAGGATGGTAAAGGTCCAGTCAACATGCCGATACTGAGCTTCGGCCAGGCGCCCACTGTCCTCAGGACGAGTTGACAGCGGGAGTAAGATCTGGGCCCAGGGTTGACGGCACTGATAGCCAGCACAGGTGGTAACACACTGTCCTGAGTCTCAGATCATCTCAGAGCTCTTTCTGGCCTTTCCCCTCACCTGCGCCCTTACCTTGGCACCGCCCCCCAGGCGAGGGTGCAAAGGCTCCACTGCCTTTCCACCTAGAGCATCTCCCCGGCCACCCGTAGTCCAGGAGGACCGACAGCTCAGGGGGGCGGCTCCATCTGCTGCCTTAAGGTTCTCACACTCAAGCACACAAAGCACTGAATCAGCCACTTGGCTTTCACTCCTGGCCCCGAAAATCGGTTTACAAAATGAGCTGCATTGTTTGGGATCCGTGAGATAAACCAGGAAAGGCTCCAAAACCTATTAGGTATTTCCCCTGTAACTTATTTGACCATCTTAGTTCGGTGCCCAGAAAAGGAGAAGCAAGCTCCTGGGGAAAGTGCTCACCTGTTATCTCCTTTCCTGTGATCAGCGTCAGCTTTCAAATCCCTGTATCGTGTCTCAGCAAACAGGCAAAGCAGGACGTACTTACCTCCGCTCGGCGACATGTGGTGGATGTAGACTTTGCCATCTCTGATGCTATTGGGAGTAACTGACACCAAATGGTCCTTCCACACTTTGATCCGGTTGGAAAACCCAATGATATTGAAATGGTCCTGGGGTCGCAGGTCATGCAGAATTGTGAAAAGGGCATCCTTGGTCTAGGCAAACACAAAAGCAAGGCCAGTCATGTCCCATTGCATGAGTCTACACATCCCCTGGCTTGGAAACTGCACGCTGGGGACAATCCCAGGGTTATAATGGAGTGCCTGCTCTGTAAAGGGACTTGGATAAATGTCAAGGAACTTTATCACCTCAGTTCAGTTCAGTTCAGTTCAGTCCTCAGTCATGTCCGACTCTTTGCGACCCCATGAATCGCAGCACGCCAGGCCTCCCTGTCCATCACCAACTCCCGGAGTTCACTCAGACTCACGTCCATCGAGTCAGTGATGCCATCCAGCCATCTCATCCTCTGTCGTCCCCTTCTCCTCCTGCCCCCAATCCCTCCCAGCGTCAGAGTCTTTTCCAATGAGTCAACTCTTCGCATGAGGTGGCCAAAGTACTGGAGTTTCAGCTTTAGCATCATTCCTTCCAAAGAAATCCCAGGGCTGATGTCCTTCAGAATGGACTGGTTGGATCTCCTTGCAGTCCAGTGGCTCAGTGGGAAAGAATTTGCCTGCAGTGCAGGAGATTTGAGTTTGATCCCTGGATTGGGAAGATCTCCTGGAGGAAGAAATGGCAACCCACTCCAGTATTCTTGCCTCGAGAATCCCATGGACAGAGGAGCCTGGCGTGCTACGATTCATTGGGTCACAAATGAGTCGGCCAAGACTGAGCAACTAAACAACAACGTGTTTTACAACTTTATATAAAACACGAATGTTTTTCATATACGAAATGTCCTGTCTGCTCTGATCCACATACATCAAGCCTTAAGCCTCTGGAACTTCACGACTGCTGTTCTCGAGACCTGGGGTGTTCTTCCCTGCTGCCTTATGCCCCTGTTTCATCTGACAAGTCCTTAGTCATTCTTCAAAACCCAGCTAATGCGCTATATTCTGTTTTGAAACATTTTCTGGCTCCTCTAAAGAGAGTGGACCTTCTGCCCTCTAGGCTAGCAGTGCCCTCAACGTACTTATAGAGTAAGTGCGTCCCCGTCTCGACTGTAGTCCACTCCATGTCTCTTTCCCTTCCTCCAGTGAAGGCAGGTTCCATCTATTATTTTTTTTTGGTTGTGCTGGGTCTTCGTTGAGGTGTGCAGGCTCTCCAGTTGTAGCATGCAGGCTTAGTCACAGAGAGGCATGTGGGATCTTAGTTCCCTGGCCAGGGATTGAACATGTGCCCCCTGCATTGGCAGGTGGACTCTTACCACTGGACCACCAGGGACGTCCCTCCATCTATTTTCTTATCACCCAGGGCAGAGAACTCCTGACACACCCTAGAGAGAAGTTCAGAAGATGAAAGAACACAAGGACGATTCGTGAATGACAGAGGAAGGGTGCGAATCAGAACTACCGCTGGATTTTAAGAGAGAACGAAGCACCGTGGGCTGCAGTGACGTGAGAAGGCGTTTCAGAGAACAGAGGGGATCTGAGGAAGAGGCCCGAAGGACCTGGGTAACTTGAAATACAAGGGAGGACATCCTGGAAAGAAGCCAAGAAGGTCATATGTTACCACATGTAACATAGATCGCCAGTGGGAATTTGTTGTATCCAACACAGGGAACCCAAAGCCAGTCCCCTGGGACAATCAAGAGGGGTGGGATGGGGTGGGAGGTGGGCTCTAGAGGGAGGGGACATGCCTCTGGCCTATCCATGTGGATGCACAGCAGAAACCATCACAATATTGCAATCACCCTCCGATCAAAAACAAAATACAATTTAAATAAATATTTAAAAAAATTACACTGCACATCTTAAACCTACAGTGCTGTATATCAACTGTACCTCAGTACAACTCGGGGGAAAGCAAGTGACCAAAAAAAAGACACAACAGCCCCCTTCTCTGAGATCCTCTTTCACGTGGCACACACACACTTTTCTGGCACTCATGACATGGCAGTGTCGTCATTTCTTCCAGCCTTTGCCCTTGCCAGGACCTCTGCATCTGCCGTTCCCTTGATGGATGCTCTGTCCCACAGTAGGCGTGCCTGCTGCCCCCTCCTCGTCCTTCCGTCCTGGGTTCACTCGCTCCTCTGTCCTTTCAAGCCGGCACCCCGACCCCTGCCTTCCCAGCGTCGATAGAGAGAATGTGATGACATATTTGTGCATTCACTGGACGGTCCAACTCAGCCCCACGTCTCTGAAAAAGCTCTGCAGGAGCTTTTTCTGTTCCGTCACTCTTGGGTCATACCCAGCTAAGCCTGCCCGCGTGGCAGATTCTTGAAACAGGCTTGCAGATAAAAGTGAGTGCTGGGAAGACTGTCCATCTGTGACACCAGACTCCTCAAAACAGCTGCCCCCTTGTTTCCTCCCTGCCCTCCCAACACAACAGTTGGCACATTGTGGGCTGTCAGTAAATAGCTGCTGAATGAGTAATTGAGAGAAAAAGAGGGAGAGAGAGGGAGAATTCTACTGAGTGAATACAAAGGGAGGAGGAGAGACACAGCCCCCATCCCTGAGAAGCTAAGACAGAACATTGAGAAGGGTGATGTGCAGGAAACACAGCTGAAGGACGGACAGCATTAAAGCAAGAATGAATAGATCAGATCGCGACAATAAACAGATGTGGGTGGAGGGCCCTGAGTGCGTCGCTGACGGAACTCCAGGAAGCTGGCCCCACCTTGACCCCTCACCCTTCCAGCCGCTCAGAGCCAGCACGACCCCAGTGTGAGCAAAGATGAGCTCAGCATCGTTCCCCATCCGAGAGGCTGGACCTCTGGGAAGCCTGAAGGTCCACAGCTGGGTGGTGACAGACAGGACCCGCAAGCCGAGGCAGTCCCTGGGACGGTACAGTTGGGGGCCCGCTGCTAAGGCAGCCACTAGGATATGTTCCCGCTGCTGGGGCTCAGAGCTGGCAGGGCCCCCCAGGGTGCAGGCTGGGGCCTGGGGAATCTCCTCAGAAGGCTGCTGTTTGTTTAGTGGCTGGCATCCCTAGGGATCCTTAAATAGCGAGCTCAAGCCCTCAAGAGGGGCTGGCCTGGCTTCTTGGCTGCTGTTTTCCCGCATTGTAAAGGATTCTCTGCTTTAGGAGCAGTCCTTAAGTCTCTCCACCCTCCTCCCCTGAGCTCAGCAATGAAGGGCTTCTGATGACCTTGTAAGGGCACAGCTCTGACTTGTCCTCAGGAACACTGGGGCAGGCAGACCTGCTGGCTCCGGGGAGTTCCACTTTCAGTTGCCTCGGGACCTTTGCGCTGGTCTCTGCGTCCTTATTCCAAGGGGCGGGGGCGGACACTGCCTGGAGCCACCACCACTCATTAACCCTTCCTGAGCTCCGACCGGCGAGGTCTGGGGTGCTCTGCGTTCTGCAGAAGGCTGAACAGGCAGGAGGAAGGTGGTTGCCCAGATAGAAGAGGGAATGTGAGGTGGCTTCAGCTGGTGTTTCTGCACCCTGTGTTTATATGCTGAAGACAGACAGAAACCTGGGCAGGCTTTTCCCAAGAGTATACCCTAGAGACCAAGGTAAGCATATTCTAGAAAGATCAGAAAGGAAAGGAAAGGAAAGTGAAGTTGTTCAGTCGTGTCCGACTCTTTGCGACCCCATAGACTGTAGCCTATCAGGCTCCTCCATCCATGGGATTTTCCAGGCAAGAATGCTGGAGTGGATTGCCATTTCCTTCTCCAGGGGATCTTCCCGATCCAGAAATCGAACCCAGGTCTCCTGCATTGCAGGCAGATGCTTTACCATCTGAGCCACCAGGGAAGCCTCAAGAATGATCAGAGGAAGCCCAGAAAGATAAGAATGCAAGCTGGTTCAAAGGCCTGAGCTACCCTGGAGGCACTGACTGGTCATATCCACTCCTTGGTGACCCCAAAGGGCACTCGGCAAACACCAGCCTCTACACGTCACCAGAAGGGCTCCTTACGATGTTCCAAGTTGTGTCTGAACTGAAGGGAGATACGAAAGGCACACAAATACAATGGAGAGAGGGAAAGGAAATACTTCTCATTATTCAGACAGTAAAGAAGCACCCTGGCCTGCACGAAGCATTCAGACAAGATTCCCTTTAATCTGAGCCTCGTAGAAACAAAGAGAATCGGGATGACTGGCTCCTTGAAACAGCTCGCTAGTGAGGAATCCTTCTGCTTGTAGGTATGTCCCTCGGGTTGAAAGGAGGGGGGAAAGTATTTCCTCTGAAAACAATGTCTTAGAAGTTAATTCCAGCTCTGCCTCTGGTTTATTATTAAGTAAGCCTTTTCATCTCTGTCCACTTAAGTTCTTTTAGGAGCAAGGAGAATGTAAATAAATAAAAAGGAGCTCGCGGTTTCAGATTCTCTGTTCATCCAACTTGGCTGGCGATGGTCCCTCTTGGTCTAGTGGGTCTTCAGGAAAAGGAACTGTGCAACCTTCCCTGGTGGTGTCTGTCAGGAAAGGGGCAGGGCTGGGCCCCGGGATGTGCAGCCCCTTTTACACGCTTACTGTCTCCCTGTTAGGGCTGCTCCCAGGGCGGGGAGTTTCTGGGAACTGCTCTGTCTGGCGGGCTCAGAGCCCCTGTGTTAAGCCAGCCTAGAGACAAGATGGACCTTCCTTTCCCTTCCCTACAAAACTGAGCCCGAGCAGCTGCAGGCTCTTGGCTCAGCCCTCGAGGGGGTGAGTGTTCCAGCTACACACGTTTTGAATCACTCACTCTGAGACGTTCCCCAAGGAGAGAAGACCATTAGGGTGACCCATCAGTGGAGCCCACGGAAAACCCAGCTGCCCACCCACTCCATCGGGGTACCCGCTGACTCTCCTCAAATCTTTCTGTGTCCCTGCGGAACCGCCCACACCAGGAACCAAATCTGACACAAAAGGTTTTTGTACCCCAGTCCCTGAGTGGTTACGAGCCCATGACATCATAGAGGAAATCCAAGGTCAAGGGTCTTAGACACCAGATATGCCAAGCTTTCAGCAGAACGGCCCTGCTGTACTCCGAAGCAGTCCTCTCGCTCACCCCATTCTAAAATGTTTGCTGAGGAGCTGACATTTTCCCTTTCCACACATTCCTTCTGGATGAACCCAAGAGAAAATCCTCTGTGAGTCGTCTCATCAAAAGCAAAAGAAAGCTAAGAACTTCTAAAAGTCTGGCTCGAGCCACGACAGAGAATTGTGCTCAACAGAGAAGTACCCTAGAACCCCCTAAGTTTCTGAGAGGTAATACCAGGAAGGGGACATACACCCATTGGCAACTGGACACAAGTGGGCCTTCTCCCTTCGCAGGTGGGTGGAGATAAGGGACCCAGGTGGGGACCAGAAAGAGATGTGTGACTGTCCTCCTGTGCAGTGCAGTCCCTCTTGTGGCCAGCAGGGGGAGCGCTCCATCCCCAGGACTGGCAATGGAGTCCCGCTACTGGAAGGACAGACAAGAGTCAGTGATCCCATCAAATTTTGCAATGTCAGGCCCTCCCTGCAACCTCAAACTACCTGTCTAAGCCGTCACTGAGAAGGATGGAGATGTCCAGCACCTCGGCGTCTCTCTGCACCCTCCACAGACATCCACCCACGTCACCCTGCAGTCACCGTCATGGCTAAAACCAGGGCAGCCATACTGAGCCAGCCAGTTGCTGCGGGGCCCTGGGCACCGATGACGCTTCAGTGGGAGTCTTCCAAGACTGGCATTTCAAGGGCACAAGCATGGATTCCATAAAAGGCAGCGTAACCATACTTGGACATGCTACAGGCCTTTCAATGGTTTGAAGTTTTTTGAAATCATATCCAGACTGACCCACCAAGTAATTTTTTTTAAATCCCATCTTTACCAGCAAGGCAATAAATTGAGTGAGAAAGACCATTTCTCCATAATATATTCGTGTCCATATCATTATGTGTTCCAGAAAAATCTAGCAACAGATTGGTTTCAGAGAAGAACCTCAAACATTAAAAAACATCACCCTAGTGATGACAAAGTAAGCACAGTCCAAGAGGTTATAAGGACTCATAAAGGAAAACACTGATTACACAAAGCCTGGTGCCTTGCTGTCGCCTGTGTCGTGACTCCCAAAGTGAAACACATTATATAATTTACATTAAAAATAAAAAGTGAAACCTGTAATACAAGAAACATAAAACGTCAAAAGGTGTCTATGACCAATACAAGGAACTGGTTGAAAAAAAACAAAAACTATTTTTCTACTGGCCAAAGTATTCTTTTTAGAGAAAGAGCAGAAATTCAGAAGCTTTCTTTGCATCATTGGAAAATTGGGGCTAGAAGTCATCAGATCTTCCAATATTTTAAAACAGTTTGCATGCACCCTTATGGAAGAAAGCGAAGAAGAACTAAAGAGCCTCTTGATGAAAGTGAAAGAGGAGAGTGAAAAAGCTGACTTAAAACTCAACATTCAAAAAACTAAGATCGTGGTATCCCATCCCATCACTTCCTGGCAAATTGGGGAAACAATGGAAACCGTAACAGATTTTATTTTGGGGGGCTCCAAAATCACTGTAGATTGTGACTGCAGCCATGAAATTAAAAGACACTTGCTTCATGAAAGAAAAGTTATGACCAACCTAGACAGCATATTAAAAAGCAGAGACACTACTTTGCCAACAAAGGTCCATCTAGTCAAAGCTATGGTTTTTCCAGTAGTCATTTATGGATGTGAGAGTTGGACTATAAAGAAAGCTGAGTGCCAAAGAATTGATGCTTTTGAACTGTAGTGTTGAAGACTCTTGAGAATCCCTTGGACTGCAAGGAGATCAAACCAGTCCATCCTAAAGGAAATCAGTCCTGAATATTCATTGGAAGGACTGATGCTGAAGCTGAAACTTCAATACTTTGGCTACCTGATTCGACAAACTGACTCCTTAGAAAAGACCCTAATGCTGGGAAAGATTGACGATGGGAGGAGAAGGGGAAGACAGAGGATGAGATGATTGGATTGCTGGATGTCCACCGACTCTATGGACATGAGTTTGAGCAGGCTCTGGGAGTTGGTGATGGACAGGGAAGCCTGGCATGCAAAGAGTCGGACACAACTGAGCGACTGTGAAATGAACTGGGCATGTGTGTGTGTGCTAAGTTGCTTCAGTTGTGTCCAACTGTTTGTGATCCCATGGACTGCTGCCTACCAGGCTCCTCTGTCCATGGGATTTTCCAGGCAAGAGTACTGGAGTGGGGTGCCATTGCCTTCTCCGTTAGGACTGGTTCTAAAAGAGAATAATTTCTAACTAAATTCTGGCTAAATAAAAAAGTCTGAATATATTTAGATGTTACAGCATCTTTTGCAATATAAACATAACTATACTTTATTAGTCTGTATTTGGATTAATGTTATTCTAACTTGAGAAGCAAAGTCTCTCTCATATGAAGGCTCTGGTTATTGTTACAATCCATCACCAAATGTTTTGACTTTGCTCTGACAAATGTACCAAGTATTTACCTAATAATGTCATGGTACATGTTTGTAAAAAGTTCTTTGCCAACAATATTTCTTTGATTCTTTATCATGTATTAAGGACATCGATTTCTCTTGCTTGATGTAGAAATAACTCAAGACTTGAAACAGATGATATTTTCCACTTCTCTTCACATGGGAGGTTTGCAGTTATCAGGATCTGCTCACAAGGCTGATGCCAAATCTCTTATTCTGGGAAAGAACTTAGTCTCACCACCTGCATCCAGGTGGTCATGGGCTACAGATAGTCATCCCCAGGTGCGGCTTCCTGCTCAAACAGTCAGTGCACAAGAGGATGCTGATCAAGACAAGGTTCCCCCAGGTCACAGACGCTTGCAGCTGGCGTGCTTCGCCTGCGTGCTCACACGCTGCTGCCTGACAGCATGGAGCTTGGTCCCCAGTGCTGTCCAGGGTCTGAAATCTACATCGCCTAACTGCATGCCTGGATTCTGGAGCCCTGCCCGTTTCAGTCTACAGATTTTTGGGGTATCTGACTCTCTTACCGCCCCTCGCCCCATTCAACTTTCCCTTATATGTGAGTTCTCGTGACTCCTGTGTTCCTGGCAGAGGTCCACCTAGGCTACTCATTGCAAACCCCCAGGGATGTGCCTTGACGAACATAAAGGACAAGACACAAAGATTTGGGGAGGCTCTGAACGAGCCACGGTCAGAGTGAAACAATGGAATGGTTACGGAAGAACAACACACGGCACTTCAGCATGGGAGGATCATACATACAGGGAAAGAGAGGGGCTTCCTTGGCGGTCTGGAGGCTAGGGGTCCACCTCTAACCTGCTTATTATAAAAATATTAAAAATATATTCTCCTGCTTTCACTGCAGGAGACACAGGTTCGTTCCCTACTAAGATCCCGCATGCTGAAGGGTGGCCAAAACAAGAATGTTCTCGGTCTCCCTTCTTGCCCCATCCATTGAATTAATTTCGGAAAGACTCACTCACTCTCCCCTCCCCTAGGAAGCCCTGGTTGCCCCTGCTCCACCCTGAGAAATCTGACCAGCACCCCGGTTACTCTGTGACCGGATCCTACATTCACGTCTATCCCAGGGAGCACCTTGCATACAGTTTTCTCCATGACTTTTTCTTTTTCTCTGGACCGCTTGGGAAAAAAGGCTCTGTCTTGTTCATCTTTGCATCCCCCCGCCTTGTACCTCTCCCACAGTACATAATCAACGTGATGTTCAACTTTGGAGAATTGAAGTCTGGAGTCAAAGCCAGGATGCCAGCCTGGGGGAGCGTGGGGTCCTAAGCAAGAGAGCGAGGTGGCTGTTACGTCAGGCCCAGGCAGCTCTTAGGAACTGCACCCTCTTTGCAGCTTCCAGCAGCCACCAGATGCAATCCAACAATAACAACACTCGCAGGCACTCTGATAACCACTTCCACATTTCTCATCTCATTCAATCCTCTTCGACCGACAGAGGTTATCTCATTTTGACTTGTAGCATATACTTCTAGCCCTTTAGAGAGAAAGTTGGCTGACGGCAATGCCCACTGGAGAAACTTACGGGCAAGGTCAGGACACCAGGAAGGGCAAGTAAGGCTCTTGGTTATGGGATGACCATGCTTCCTGATGCCATCTGCCAGGCCTGCACTCTGAACAGACAATGCAAGAGAACTCAAAGCTCTGTATTGTTCCTTTTTCCTTCCCACAATAACCACACAGTACCTTCATTTAGAGATCCTCAAAACTCATTTTTATTTTTAACTGCGCTGGGTTCGCTGCTGTGCATGGGCTTTCTCTAGTTGCAGGCAGAGGGGGCTACTCTCTACTTGAGATGCACAGGCTTCTCACTGCTATGGCTTCTCTTGTTGCAGAGCACAGGCTCTAGAGGTTGGCTCAATAGTTGTGGCTCATGGGCTTAGTTGCTCCACAAATGTGGGTTCTTCCCCAACCAGGGATTGAACCCATGTCCCCTACATTGGCAGGCAGATTCTTTACCACTGAGCCACCAGGGAAGTGCCCCTCAAAAGTTTTTAAACATGACCTCATTTGGCTCAATCTTCACTGTTTCAACATTTTTAAAAAATGTGCTTAGTTGCTCAGTCTTGTCCAACTCTTTGTGATCCATGGACTGTAGCCTACCAGGCTCCTTTATCCATGGGGATTCTCCAAGTCAGAATACTGGAGTGGATAGCTGTCCCCTTCTCCAGGGGATCTTCCCAACCCAGGGCTCGAACCCAGGTCTCCCGCATTGCAGGCAGATTCTTTACCAGCTGAGCCACAAGGGAAGCCCAAGAATATTGGAGTGGATAGCTGTTCCCTTCTCCAGGAGATCTTCCCAACCCAGGAATTGAACCAGGGTCTCCTACATTGCAGGTGGATTCTTTACCAGCTGCCAGGGAAGCCCTTTTTAAAAATGGGTACCTCCAATTTTTTTAACATTTTCTTTATGATTTTGTTGAAGAGCAAAATTTTTTTTGGAAACAAGAAGTCCAAGTTTTCATGAGTGGCCCAGGGTAAAAATATTTTGCCCTTTATCCATCATTTATTTTCTCATTTTTCTGAGTTTGAGCCAAAAGACACCAGATTTCCCTGCTGCCTTCTGTCCATGGCCCCAAGGCCCAGACTTCTGTTTTGCAATATATTTCTAAGTCACATGCTTTCTAGAGGTACTGTTTGGACAAGGGCAGCTCAGGGGATGAGAATAAATAGTATTTATAAACTGAAACAGTATTTCTAGCCAGCACCAATTAGCCGTCACTATAGCCAGGAGTCCACCAGCCACGGCCTGGGGGCCAAATCCAGGCTGCTCTCTGTTTTTAATAAGTGTTGTTTTATGGGAACAGGACACACCCATGTCTTTGCACGTTGCAGCAGCTGCCTTTGTGCTACAACAGCAGGGTTGAGTCATCACGACAGGCTGCAAAGCTTAACATTCACTGACCTGTCATTTTTTAGAAAATGTTTGCTGACCCCTGTCCTGGAAAACTGGAAAGAGGGAAGCTGGACACTGTGTTAGGAACTGAAGCTATGCTTTCAGAGGCAGGAGGATCCAAACCTTATATTGTCCATTTTTCATCTGCAAGACAGCCACACAGTGCCTGCTCCTGAGACTCTACAAGTTTCTTAGACGAGATCTCCTCTGGCGCGTGTGCTTGCCTCCCTCCTTTGTGCCGCCCCGCCTGCATTTGTGCAGGGAGTTCTCTCTTCCAACCGTGTCACCGGCAGTGCGCAGCATTCAAGAGATCTCCTCACTTGGCATAAGAACAGGTACTATAGGGACTTCCCTGGTGGTCCAGTGGCTACGACTCTGTGCTCCCAATGCAGGGGGCTCGAGTTTGATCCCTGGTCAGGGAACTAGGCCCCACATGCCTCAACTAAGAGTTCGCATGCTGCAACTAAAGATCCCATGTGCCACAACTAAGATTCAGCACAGCCAAATCAACAAATAAAAGCAACAGGTACTATAAATAAAATAATCAATAAGGACAGGGAACTACACTCAGTATTTTGTAATAACCTTAAAGGCAAAAGAATCTGAGGAAAAATAAATATATATGTGTATATGTGTATTTGTGCATGCACGTGTGCTCAGTAGCTCAGTCATGTCCAACTCTTTGCAACCCCATGGGTTGTAGTTCACCAGGCTCCTCTGTCCATGGGATTCTCCAGGCAAGAATACTGGAGTGGGTTGCCATTCCCTTCTCCAGTGTATGTGTGAGTGTAACTGAATTAATTTGCTGTACACCTGAAACTAACACAACATTGCAAATGAACTATAATTTATAAAAAGAAGAAAGGAAGAGAACAGGTAAAGCTTAAAAGCTTGAGAGCTGGTCTGAGGTTATATCTGATGATGCAGTGAAGAATGTTTGGTGAAGAGCTTCAGAGTGGGGTGGACTGAGCTCGACTCCAAACTTTTCTACTTGAAACTTGATGTATTTTGGTGCACTATTATCACTGCAGATAGTGACTGCAGCCATGAAATTAAAAGACACTTACTTCTTGGAAGGAAAGTTATGACCAACCTAGACAGCATATTCAAACGCAGAGACATTACTTTGCCAACAAAGGTCCGTCTAGTCAGGGCTATGGCTTTTCCTGTGGTCATGTATGGATGTGAGAGTTGGACTGTGAAGAAGACTGAGTGCCGAAGAATTGATGCTTTTGAACTGTGGTGTTGGAGAAGACTCTTGAGAGTCCCTTGGACTGCACGGAGATCCAACCAGTCCATTCTGAAGGAGATCAGTCCTGGGATTTCTTTGGAGGGAATGATGCTGAAGCTGAAACTCCAGTACTTTGGCCACCTCATGTGAAGAGTTGACTCATTGGAAAAGACTCTGATACTGGGAGGGATTGGGGGCAGGAGGAGAAGGGGATGACAGAGGATGAGATGGCTGGATGGCATCACTGACTCAATGGATGTGAGTCTGAGTGAACTCCAGGAGTTTGTGATGGACAGGGAGGCTTGGAGTGCTGCAATTCATGGGGTCGCAAAGAGTCGGACACGACTGAGCGACTGAACTGAACTGATTATCATCTTCCTGCCCCTCATCATCTCATCTATGAAGCAGGGATAACCATGACTATTCCGCTGGCTGGCAGCTGAAATGAACAGATTTGTATGCAAAATCCTTAGAGTGCTGGGTATGTGCTGGTCACTCAGGGGCTAAAGCTACTGTGCCTTTAAAAAGTTACAGTTCATAATTTATGGGCTCGTGGGTTTTTCGGCAAAAATCATTACCAGGTACAGTGCTAGGAGCTAGAAATGTGTACTTTAATGATCAAAACCAAGATGGTTCCCAAATTCATGGAGCTCATGGACTACTTGCCTGTAAGGTTACACATAAAATGTTCAAATAGCATTTGGAAGCCCAATTTTGCACAGAGAAGAAGAAAGTGAGGTTTTGGAGGGTGAAGTAAGCCCATGAAGGAAGTGCAAATGAAATTCAGATGCTGGTTCTCCAATCCACTAGCTTACATTTGCCCTCATTTTACTTTGAGAATTACAGATAAGAAACACTGTGCTTGTCCTGGGAGTTTGGGGTTGGTAGATGCAGACTATTACATTGAGAAGGGATAAACACACGGTCCTACTGTGTAGCACAGGGAGCTATCGTCAATATCCTGTGATAAGCCATGATGGAAAAGAGTATAAGAAACGTCTACATGTGTATAACTGAGTTGCTTTGCGGTAGAGCAGAGATGGGCACAACATTGTAAACCAACTATGCTTCAATAAAAAAAGAACCCCTATGCTTGTTCTTTACCCTCTAAACTGTTGACTACATTAAGCAGAAAAAGGATGACAAGCTTCCAAAGCCACACTGGAGTCGAGGATTGGCACAGAATGGCACCGATTACAGGAATAAACCTGGGAACAGGTCCGCAGAAAGTTGCATCGTGAAAGACATCTGGAAACTGATATATTAGCCACTGCTTGGTCACCAAGGCGGGTCCCTTAGCCAACGGCAAATGTGAGGGCAAAAGTGATAGAAATTATACTGAACGTCCCAAGTGCTCAGTTCCGTCCGCCTCTTTGCAACCCTGTGGACTGTAGCCCACCAGGCTCCTCTGTCCATGGGATTTCCCAGGCAAGAATACTGGAGTGGGTTGTCATTTCCTACCCCAGGGGATCTTCCCAATCCAGCGACTGAAGCTGCATCTCTTGTGTCTCCTGTATTACAGGTGGATTCTTTACCTGCTGAGCCACTGGGGAAATTATATAGATTAGGGGAAAGAAAGGAAAGAATGTATAGACCTTGTCAATGGAAACTGTATTTAATAGACATCTATTAGCTGTAAGAAATTTCAATAACCTCAGATATGCAGATGATACCCCCCTCCTCAATGGCAGAAAACAAAGAAGAAATAAAGTGCCTCTTGATGAATGTGAAAGAGGAGAGTGAAAAAGTTAGCTTAAAACTCAACATTCAAAAAACTAAGGTCATGGCATCCGGTTCCATCACTTCATGGCAAATAGATGGGGAAAAAAAGGAAACAGTGACAGATTTTATTTTCTTGGGCTGATGGTGACTGAAGCCATGAAATTAAAAGACACTTGTTCCTTGGAAGAAAACCTATGACAAACCTGGGCAGCGTATTAAAAAGCAGAGACATCACTTAAAGGTCCATCTAGTCAAAGCTATGGTTTTCCAGTACTCATGTATGGATGTGAGAGTTGGACCATAAAGAAGGCTGAGAGCCAAAAAATTGATGCTTTCAAATTGTAGCACTGGAGAAGACTCTTGAGAGTCCCTTGGACTCAAGATCAAACCAGTCAATCCTAAAGGAAATCAACCCTGAATATTCATTGGAAGGACTGATTCTGAAGGTGAAGTTTCAATACTTTGGTCACCTGATGCAAAGAACTGAGTCACTGGAAAAGACCCTGATGCTGGGAAAGATTGAAGGCGGGAGGAGAAGGGGATGACAGGATGAGACGGTTGGATGGCATCACCCACTCGATGGACATGAGTTTGAGCAAGCTCTGGGAGTGGGTGATGGACAGGGAGGCCTGGTGTGCTGCAGCCCATGGGGTCACAGAGAGTCAGAAGTGACTGAGAGACTGAACAACGAGCCTTCAAACTCCCAAGCACACGTATGTTTGCTTGTGTCAGTGTCTTTAGCAGGCAACTAGAAAGAATCAAAAAAGATTTACCCTGCTCACCGTTTTTTTGTTTCTCTTCAGACCTCCTGTCTCACTAAGTTTTACAAACTCAAGCTGGGAGGCAGAAACCCTGCCTGACTCAGCAGAAGAGCACGTGGAGAGAACATGGAGCTGACCCCGGCATCAACGGCTGCAGTGTATGCTGAAGCTGCCCCCAGGCTTCTAGGCTCACACTCCTACCAGGATCAGGACAGAACCGGAAGATGCCAAATGCACACAGCTTTGGTTGCTCCAGGTTACTGATAGACCCTTGAGTAAGAACACATTTTCAGGGGACTTCCCAGATAGTCCAGTGGTAAAGAATCTGCCTTCCATTGTAGGGGACGCTGGTTCAATCCCTGTTCGGGGAACTAAGATCCCACATGCCATGGGGCAACTAACCAAGACCTGATGCAACCAAATAAATTTTTTTAAAAATTGAAAAAAAAAAAAAAGAACACATTTTCAACTCAAATGATCCTTACAATTCCTTACAGATCAATTGTTCAAGTACTTACTCAGTAGCAACTATGTGCCTGAGATTGTGATAATTACAGTGAAACATCTCAGGCCCACCAAAGATGAAGGGAGCCAAGAACATTTGGATAAGAATGCAAGAAAGACGCTTCATGGTCTTCACAGCATTCAAGGGACCCATTCCAAATGTCTGGTGTTGCCAAGCCTGTAGACACATCACGAAAGCCCTTTGCTTGGGGCAAATTTTCCTCTTCCAGGGAATGTGATACTGTGTACAGACTCCACTCAGAGCCAGCTAAGCTGCTCACTCAGGGCTGTGGCCTTAGAGAAGCTGAGAGCTGCTCAAAGACTCAATGGTTTTCAAAACCACTTAAGGTAGCCACAGGCTTTAGAAATTTCCTGGAGGCTTCTGACATGTGTTTGCTGGTCTAGGGTGGTTCTCCCTGGAAAGAGGCCATGTTGTGGTTTAAAAGCCAGCAAGAGTGCAGGCCAGATGCTCAGTGCCTCGCAAGGAATGGAGTTTCCTACCCCAGAATGAAGCCCCACTGCAGTGTTCTTGCCTGGAAAATGCCATGGACAGAGGAGCCTGGTAGGCTACAGTCCCCTGGGTCACAGAGTCAGACACAACTTAGTGACGAAACAACGACGAATCCAAGAACGAAGTGGGAGGGGAGGATAACAAACAGGGTGACATCTATCCTTGCTCTGCTCTTGGCAAGGAAATCCCTCCTCCTGAGATGCAGCCTCTGCCATGGAGTCTTGAAACATCAAGGCATTGACCTTGTAGGCACCTGCACGCCTTTGACTGCCCACGAGGATAGTGCTTCATCACTGTGTTACTCGCTCTGAGACTCCACAGTATCTTGGTTTGATTCATGGCCTTCAGGGTCAGACCTGGCTTGAAAGCCTGGACCTGCCATGTACCAGCTGTGTTATCTGCCCCTGCAAAGCCCCAGTCTCTCCATCAGTAAAATGGGGATGACAACCAAATTATTATAAAGATAAAACATCCCTTAATTCAACAATCCATGTAATACCCTTAGTGAAATGCCTCAGCATACTGAAGATGCTCTAGGGACTTCCCTGGTGGTTCAGTGGAGAAGCATCTGCCTGCCAGTGCAAGGGACACAGCTGTCGTCCCTGCTCCGGGAAGACAGAACATGCTGCAGAGCAACGAAGACCACGGGCCACAACTGCTGAGCCTGTGCTCTGTAACAAGAGAAGCTGCTGCAATGAGAAGCCCACACACCACAACAAAGAGCAGCCTCCATCACCGCATCTAGAAAAAACCCGAGCGTAGCAACGAAGACCCAGCACAGGCAAAAAAAAAAAAAAAATAGGAGACGAAGGAGTTGGCAGGCTGACTACAAGAATGCAATGCTGAAGAATGACGAAAATCTGGCTTAGAGAGTATCCTCCACTAATGCCAGTTAGAAATTATACTTATCTATCCTTCAAAAAAAAAAAAAAGGGCTAAAGCAAATCCTTGCATCAGATTTTGGAATGTAGTTTTCACTATATTGCTGCTGCTAAGTCACTTCAGTCGTGCCTGACTCTATGCAGCCCCATAGATGGCAGCCCACCAGGCTCCTCCATCCCTGGGATTCTCCAGGCAAGAACACTGGAGTGGGGTGCCATTGCCTTCTTCATTCACTATATTGGAGTAGGGCAAAATCAGACATCATGGAAAAAAGATCAGTATGTTATAGTGGGAATTCCTTGGTGGTCCAGTGGTTAAGACTCTGGGCTTCCAATTCAGGGGACCCAGGTTCAATCTGCATCTGGAGAACTAAGATCTGAACAACCATGCAGCACATTGAAACAAAGTACATATATATACATATACGACACGTTAAAAAATGTGTAAACTAAATATTTACATATAAATGGCCAAAGTAACTACAAAGTGATAACTGAGAGAAAATATTTGCAAGGGTTTATGAGCTAAGATCAAGTTCAATTCTATGTAGAGGGGCACTTAAAGGGGAAAACTGGGGGGACAGAGGGTCTGTAGGAGGTATGAGATGCTGTTTTACTCATCAGACCACATATTTATTGTTAATTGATAAAAACGGATAATGAATTGAGAAAGAAAATCTAAGAGGCCTAATTTTTTGTTGACCATTGAGATATTTGTTGGTATGGCAACCTGCAGTTCTTTCTGTTTTCCACTCTGTAAGTTGGAAACATAAATGCAAATTTATGACATTTCTGATATCAGAGTAGGACAAGGCATAGCCTTTTCCTGTGGTTTGTGAAAAAAATGTAAATGGCTGCATTCAGGTGATAACTTAATTTTTCAGCATAGACCACATGTCCCCTTAATGTCTCCCATCCCTAGAATGTTAAGATTCTTCCTAAGTACTGTGAGAATATGAGTCCTGAATTGTGCTGTGCTGTACTTAGTCACTCAGTCATGTCCAACTCTTTGTGACCCCATGGACTGTAGCCCGCCAGGCTCCTCTGTCCATGGGGATTCTCCAGGTAAGAATACTGGAGTGGGTTGTCATGCCCTCCTCCAGGGGATCTTCCCAACCCAGGGATCGAACCCAGGTCTTCCACATTGCAGGTGGATTCTTTTACTGTCTGAGCCATCAGGAAAGCCCAATAATACTGGAGTGGGTATACCGCCTATCCCTTCTCCAAGGGATCTTCCCGACCCAGGAATCAAACCAGGGTCTCCTGCATTGCAGGAGGATTCTTTACCAGCTAAGCTACCAGGGAGTCCTGAATTATTGAGATACAGGTCTTTGGTTCTAATCATAGGCCAAGGGGCTGCCAATGACTTTATTTTGTTATTCTCAATGGACACCATCACTGAACAGAATTATTCCATCCACAATGGTGCTATTCAGTGGCCTCCTCATTGTATTCTTATCTCACTCGCATTATCCCCCAGTTCCCTTTATTTCAAGGTGTTTCTGCAGCCCTCTGCTCTCCTAAAACCCCCATGCTGAAATGACAGTTCATGTCAGTGGCTTCCCTGAACCTGTTCAGGAATGTTCCCCACAGGCAGGGACAGATGAATGGTAAAGCAGACATTTTGCGTCAGTTGAATCCTGTTCACCGAGAACATCGCTGTCCTGGACGAAGGTGAAAGAGGAAAAAGAAGCCTGGACTCACCTGGCGGAGTTTGGTTCCCACCATGGAGGCGCTGCTGTCAAGCACAAACACCACGTTCTTAGGTAAAGGCGGAAGGTCTTTGGGGGCAAAATAGTGCACAAAATAGCCGTCTAGAACCTGGCGGAGGGAAGAGAAAGCAAAACGGATAGTGCCCAGGTTAGGTAGCAAAACAAACCAAAATGGAGATTCCACGGAACGTCTAAAAGTCAAAGACAGCATGAAACAGAGTCTCGGGCCAGACGCCAGAGCAAAAGCATCCATGGTCCTGATTCCTCCAACTACTTGCTAATTTAATTTGGATAAGGGTAAAATCATTCCTTAAAAATATATCGATTACACTGACTCAACTTAAATCATTCATCTCTTCTCGACCCTTGTCACTCAAGAATCCTGCTTCCTGCATGATCTGTTTTTTTCCTAAGCATCTTTCATGTTCCGACATAAAGATTGCCTGCATGCTGGATGCACGTTAATACATTTTGATAATCCTACCCTGTCTCTGGACAAATATGACTTACAGGAAATTGAGTCATGGGCCAGTTTCTCTAAATTAAAAAGACAGACTAAGTTCTAATTTCATCTAAAGCACCTCAGGGAAAATTAGGTTATAGGTTTCATTTGCCTCCAGATTACTGAAGCAGGAAATAGATATCCCCAGCCTCTAGCAAGAGAACATCCCTGGTGGACTCGGAGACACATTTGGTGTTAAAACAGATTTCCTAAGAGTCGGTAGTTCTCACTCTCTCAGGTGAGTACTGAAATCCCTCATTCTGGGTCTAACTAAAAGTGTCATGGAACTAATGAGAAACAGCAACAACAAACCCATTACCTGGATGTCCCCAATGCTCTGTTCCCTATTGACATCATATCTAACGATGAAATCTCCCAAAATGCCATTCTGGGCGATCTTGGCTTGCTGGACCACACTAGGCTTAAAAACAACTTTGGCAAAAGTTTCATTTTGGTTGATAACAGTAGAAGGAGGTGGCCCAGAATCATCTGTAGGCAAGATAGAAACATAATGAATAACTGAACCTATAACTTTTTCTGAAAAGAAACAAGATCTATTTTGCATGGACACAGAAAGTTAGCCTTTATTTCAGGTCTGCATTTCAGATGAACTCCCAAAACTTTGTACTGATAATATATCTCAATGCATGAGATATGTTAACTTGCATTTCATCTCTATGTCTTCTTCTAAATCCTTTCTTACAAGAGTTTTAAAAACACACAAAAGGAGAGAAAATAGTAAAGTGAACTCTCATGGAACCATCATCCGACCCAACAATTATCAACATTTCACCAGTTTTATTTTATCTGTTTTTATGGATCCTCTCACCATTTGTTTTTAATCCTTTGGATGTGCCACATGGCATGTGGGATCTTAGTTCCCTGACCAGGGATGGAACCTGCGCCCCCTGTATTGGCAACACAGAGTCTTAAGTCAGTGGACTACCAGGGAAATCTCCCTCTCACCATTTTTTTGCTAGAATTTTAAAACAAATATGAGGCATCATACTTCAGCCATAAATGCTTCTTTGTGCGTGAGTGCATTTGTGAAGCACAAAAATACTTCAGCCGTGTCTGACTCTTTGTGACCCAATGGACTATAGCCCACCAGGCTCCTCTGTCCATGGGATTCTCCAGGCAAGAATACTGGAGCGGGTTGCCATTTCCTCCTCCAGGGGGTCTTCCTGACCCAGCGACTGAACCCACATCTCTTAAGTCTCCTGCATTGGCAGATGGGTTCTTTACCACGAGGGCCACCTGGGAAGCCCCAAATACTTCTTTATGTATCTCTACAAGAACTTTTTTCAGCGTAACCACAAAACTGGTATCAAATGTAACAAAGTTAATGCTTTGTGCTTTAATATCATCAGATACTCAGCTTGTATTTAAAGTTTCCTGATTCTCTGGAAAATGTCCTAGAATGGCAGCTTTGTTTGACTCAGGATCATAAGAAAGTCCCTACATCACATTTGACTGATATTTCTGAAATCTCTCTTAATCCACAAATGTCCTCTCTCTACCCTTTTACTAGTGCTACACACACATCTTGTAAAACGCCGGTTCTGTCTTCCGTGGAGCTTCTCACGTTCTGTACGTCATGATGGTTTTTCTGTCCTGTCTTTTGGTCCCCTGCTCTCCTGGTCCCCAACTCTGGCTTGAACGTAGTGTCACAGGGAGCAGAAAACGTGCCAATGCCCAGGCCAAGAGCTCATTTAACTGTTCTGGGACACAGTCGGGGTGTCGGGTCTTTCCAATTCCCCCCGTGATCTAATGCTCAGTCAAGCTTGAGGCTCACAGCTCAGTCCCCTGCATCTCCTTGTGTTCGGAGGGTAGAGCTGGAGGCTGGTTAGATTCAGGTTCAGTGCTGTGGACAAGAACACTCCTGGTGACGCTGAGTCCTTACTTCTTTACCACATCAGGTAGTACGCAATATTGAGTTGTCCGCTTTTAGTTTCAGTAAGAGCGCTGGACGGTTCTGATCGCCCATGATGAAATTCCTCATCAGTCTTTCCCTTAACAGATTTATCAGTCACCGATGATGTTTGTTCAGTGTTTCATCAGAGTCGCAAAACGGCGGTTTCTGATTCTCTCATTCCTTCCATACGCAATTCTTCCATAAGGGGTGCTTTTCCTCCATCAATCATTTGGCGCTCATCACGTGCTGCTTGTCCAGAAGGTTTATGACTCTTTTAAAAAAACACTGCCCAAAGCCTTCCCCAGCACGAAACTTAGGATGTAAATTAAAATTCCAGAAAGAGGAAGAGATAAATGATTTTTTTCTGTGATTTAAGAAAAATGAGTGAGATGATATACTAAGTAAAGAACAATCTCGTTTTCCTCCTAACTTTCATTTCTTTCAGTAAGACACACTATGGAGAATTATTTCACAGACTACCCACCTTTGTAAATCCAATCAAAACTGTGTCTATATGTTGAGCAACTAGCTTTTTGAGATTTGCATGCATTATGAAGAATAGGAAAATGAGGAATTCCTAAACATCAGTATGTGGAGACTTTTAATCCAGATACTGAATCAAAGGCTGGCTTGAAATTGCTGCAAAGCATCAGATTCTCTTTTTAAGTCTATTCAAGTTGATACCATGGAGTAAGCTGACCAACAATTTTCCATCCTTAATTAGCAAAACAAAAAAGGAAATGAGGCATCATTTGCCCATGGTAATTTGTGTCTAAGAATAAACTTCCTTCTGCTAAGGACTTATTAGACAAAAGTCAAAGGAACTTTAAACATTTCCTTCACCAAAAGAGACAATTAATTTTAAGACACCATTTAGGTGTAACCTTACCAGGAACCACAAGGCAGAACTGATTCTTCTATTTTTAATACTTACCAAGGGCAGGAATTTCAGGACTGACCAGAGAGGTAGTAAACAGGGAAGTCTGTTCTTGCAGAAAGTCAGTTGTAGGTAAGAGAATACTTCCAACAGAACTGCTCATGAGAAAAAGGTGCTGGGAAACTCTCCAGGGGACCATGAAGAGTACCAGCCTGTGTTCTCTGGAGTCGTCTCTCACGGATGATTACTGGTCAGGCACCAAGAGTGAGAGGTATGAAAATACCCTAGCTAAGCACTTGAGATCACAGGAGGGTCACACGGACCTGCACTTGATACCGGGTCCACCTGTTCTCTATGAGATTTGGGGCAGGTTACTGAGCCCTAGTTATCTCATCTGTACAATGGATTTGTGGTCTACCAAACTCACTCTTGACATGGTGGTGATGTGATGTACTTAGCACCATTCTGATTCATGGGGAGCAGTCATGCTTGCTAACATTATCATCAACCAGAAACAGGTACAAAATCGAAGTGACAGTGAATAGACGTGAACAGACATGAAATAATACATCGTGTCACACTTGGGACACTCTATGCAAGGAAGAGGAAAGGACAACTGCTACTGGCAACACGGTTGAATCAGAGTCATTTTGAGTGAAAACATAAGATACAGAAGAAAGTATTCACTATTCCCACTTACACGAAGCTCAGGAGCAGGCAAAACTCACAGCGGTCGAAAGAGCATACTGGGGCCTCTCTCCGCGGGTGGGAGCCTTGCCAACCCCTCCCTCAGGGACCGTCGCAGCCAGCCAGCCCCTGCTTCTTGGTGACCCAAAGGCCATGATCAAGAATGCTGACATGTCAGAGGAGATGCGACAGGACTCGGAGGACTTGCTACTCAGGCACTGGAGACATATAATATGCAGAAGGGCATCGCGGCCCGTATCAAGAAGGAGTGTGGCAAGAAGCACACCCCCACCTGGCACTGCATCGTGGGGAGGAACGAGTTATGTGACACGTGACACCGAACACTTCACTTCTACCCGGGCCAAGTGGCCGTTCTGTTCAAATCTGGTTAAAAGCATGGACTGTACCACACACCCAGTGGTCCATCCAAAAACCGGGACTGCAGCCTCAACTCCAAATTCCAGAGACTGAAGTCTTCAGCCCTGCCTAAGGGAACCCCTCCATCTCTGACCCTTTACTGTGTTCTGTACCGGGCATTCTCTGTACTAGTGTGCTGGGATTATAAAGCAATGGGCAGAACAGCTTACATCTATTTCATGCCTGTCTGCCCCATGGTTTTTCTTTTCAAAATCCATTCCTTGAAAGAAATAAATCTGTTGGAGGAAAAAAAAAAAAAGGAAGTGCATACTGGTTCCTTTGGGGAGGGTAAACACTGGGAAAGAGGATAAGGGGACCTTGTGGGGTGCTGAAAATACTCTACATGTTGACTTGAAAGTAACTGCTAGGTGTGTGTGTGTATATATATGTGTATATATATATATGTGTGTGTGTGTGTGTGTGTGTGTGTGTGTATGTAAAACTTCCTTAAGCTACACACATAAGGTTTATACACTTTATTCTATGCATACCCCAATTTTTTAAAAAAAATTTAAACTTGCTGAAAGTTGCATAGCACAAGAGACTGAATAGTAACTCCCAGGATGGAACATAGTATTATTTGTCAAGTGGACCTCTGCCTTAGGGTGAATCTTTTTGTGTGGCCGTTTATACACTCAGGATAATACTTGGTGGCATTACACAGTGTACTAGCTGGCAGAACGAGGACCAGGGAAACATTTCCTTGTGCAGCGTCCCTAAGTGTGCATGCTCAGTTGTGTCCGACTTTGTGACCCCATGGACTGTAGCCACCAGGCTCCTCAGTCCATGGAATTTTCCAGGCAACTCACTGGAGTGAGTTGCCATTTTCTTCTCTGGGGAATTGGACTGAGTCCAACTCCAGTGAGTTGCTATTTTTTTCTCCGGGGAATCTTTCTGACGCAGGGATCTGAACCCAGGTCTCCTGCACTGCAGGCAGTCTGCTGCTTGGCAGGCAGATTCTTTACCAACTGAGCCACCAGGGAAGCCCTCCGCATCCCTCAGCTCTAAGAAAGATGTCCTGTTGGCAGAGGCAGTTTCACAACTCGTCTCTCTAGCAGTGCTCCAGCAAACCCTAGATGAGTTCATCATCTGCCAGGTGATACAGACCAGCTCTACTGTGGTTTTGGACCAGCAGCTATCACCTGGGAACTTGCTAGAAATACAAGTTCTTGGGCTCGTCCCAGAAACCCTGCAGGTGGGACCCAGGGATACGTATTTTCACAAGGCTTCCCAGGTGATTCTGGCTCCTGCACAGACAGTGGTGGTATGCCTTTGTGAGCGGGCGGCACTAGATTCTCTCTAACCTTCAAAGTTGACACAAATGAGATTTTATTCTCTTTACACTGTGAAGGGGAACAAACCAATCAATTGTAAAGGAAATCAACCCTGAATGTTCACTGGAAGGACTGATGCTGAAGCTGAAGCTTCAATACTTTGGCCACCTGATGCAAAGAACCAACTCATTAGAAAAGATCCTGATGCTAGAAACACTGAAGGCAGAAGAAGGGGGCGATAAAGGATGAGATAGTTAGATGGTATCATTGACTCGATGCACGTGAGTTTGAGCAAGCTCCAGGAGACGGTGAAGGACAGGGAAGCCTGGCACGCACAGTCCATGGGGTGGCAAAGAGTCGGACACGACTGAGTGACTGAACAACAACACTGTCAGGATGTACCTACCATTTCATGTTCCAAGTCTTTCTTGTTGAAATGGTCTTTACAATTACCCTGAATTAATACCATTCATAGTTGAATGAAAGCACCAAGGATTAAAAAGTATAATTTCTCTCTTCATAATCAATTTGACTAGCCTCTTTGATATAAGCCATGAGAAAGGATAGTGTATTATTATTTTAGTTTCCTACTGACCTCTGATGTTTGCTAGTGCGTGATGAAAATTCATGAGATTCCTATAAATGGGCTTCTTTTATGTGCTCAAAGAGTGGGTTGATCCCCAACCGGGTTATTCACCAAGAAGCCCAGTTCCTGAGGTTGACCTCCACCCACTAAGTATCAGACAGTCAATGTGACCCAAAGAATTTTCCACTACCTATCAAAAAAAATATAAAGGCCCACTGGGAAAAATTCCAGGGAAGTATTTGTAGAACATAAAATCCTCTTTTTATTAGACAGAGAAAAAAATCAATGAGGCTGCCCTAATGACTGACCAAGATCGAAAAGCAGAATAATACTATTTAGCTTTTCTTCCGTGTGAACAGGGGTCCTGCTGCCTGCCACAAAATCGGAAGCACAATGAGCTAATTTATTAGCAGGGCCCTCAGCAATCATGGGATGTGTCCTAAACATAATGAAGAGTGCAAGGGAACAGGTTGGGAGCAGACCAAGAGAATGAGAACCCGACCCACTTTTCTCATGAGAACCCACATATCCTGGCTTGCCCTTCTTCACACCCACTTGGTCAGGGCTAGCAGTGAACTTCGTGATTACTTTGAATTGGAGGAAGCTGTCTTCTCATGCCATCTCCCTGTTTTCAGCCAAGCAAGAGTGGTCTCCTGCAAGGTGACCTTCACGGGCACAGGACTGCCTCTAGGGCAGCCCCTGAAGATGCACTGACTGGTCTGTCTCCACCCACTCTGCCCTGCTTCTCAGGTCATCAGCATCCCCACAAGGCCTTCTTCCTGTCTGAAGTCCCATATTTTTTAACTGGAAAATATTTTTTAGAACCCATACAATAAACTGGAAAATGTTTTTTAGAACCCATACAATATCAAGGGAAGTGGGCTCCAGGGTTTGATAGACTCAAAAGACTGACTTATCATCTCTGAGCCTTAGTTCCATGCCTTTCAAATCCACATCGTAGAATCATGGTCAGAATTAAATGACATCACATCTAAAAGGAACTAAGGATGGTGCTGTTGCTAAGTCGTGTCAGACTCTTTGCAACCCCCTGGACTGTAGCCTGCCAGGGGGTTTCTGTCCATGGGGTTTCCCAGGCAAGAATACTGGAGCGAGTTGCCATTCCCTTCTCCACGGGATCTTCCTGACTCAAAGATCGAACCCGTGGCTCCTGCATTGCAGGTGAATTCTTTACTGTCTGAGCCACCAAGGAAGTCCCACCAGACACACAATGAATGCTCAATACATACTAGCCCCCAGCCTCTTTCCCTCAAGAAGCACTTTGTTATTCTGTCTAGGATGAAAGGCAACTCACGAGAAAAAAAAGACATTTTGGTAACATATAGTTTACATTTTCCAATAGCAGGTTTCTCTATACCACTGAAAACTTAGTAAAAAAAATTCATTATTGGGAGGAAAAAAAGGCACATCATGTGGAACATTCATAACAGGGAATTCAACAATGTCTGGCTTCGTTGGTAAAGAATCTGCCTGCAATGTAGGAGACCCTGGGTTCGATTCCTAGGTTGGAAAGATCCCCTGGAGAAGGGATAGGCAACCCACTCCAGTATTCTTGGGCTTCCCTTGTGGCTCAGCTGGTAAAGAATCTGCCTGCAATGTGGGAGACCTGGGTTTGACCCCTGGGTTGGAAAGATCCCCTGGAGAAGGGAAAGGCTGCCCACTCCAGTATTCTGGCCTGGAAAATTCCATGGACACATACACGACTGAGCGACTTTCACTTTCACTTCACATATAGGGAATAACCTTTATAAAGGTTGTGGAAGTAGTGGTTTCTCAAGAGTTCCCTGAAATTACATACAGAATTTGGCATGAAACGGTACATGTATACCTTTTTCGGGACAGATGTCTGTAGCTTTCACCAGATTCTCCAAGGAGCCCTCTTAAGGTACAGAACCACACATACAAGTGGTATGAAATATTCCTGTTCTTGGGACTTCCCTGGCGGCCCAGTGACGAAGACTCCCAACGCATGGGGCCTGGGGTTCGAGTCCTGGTCGGGGAACTGGATCCCACATGCCACAGCCAAGAGTCTGAGAGCTGCAGCTAAAGATTCCATGCGACATAACTAAGACCCAGCACAGCCACATAAACAAATAATTTTTAAAAACTCCTATTTTCCCCACCGATTCTATCTTGTACTGATAAGACATTGTTTATTTTGCATAAAGGGTGAAAAGAACAGGATGTTATTTACAGACAAACATTCCCCTCCTAGACGACCACATGGGAGGAAAGGAAAGCCAGTTGCTATGCACAGTGTCTAAAGGTGTACAGCAAAGAACCACAGTCAAGGGCATCAGTTGAACGCTACTCCCCTTTCGGTCAACTGATGGGGGATTTCCTGGCCTCTGTTTCCTGTGGGCCTTGGGTTCGCCCACTGTCAGGGAAAAGCAGCCAACACCCGGGGATTTTACAAAAGCATTTCCAAACACCTCATTTCCCCTTGGAAAAGAGGTCAAACTGCCTGTGTTTGTTTATGTCACCTGCTCACCTGGGCTCCAGTGGGGAGATTTCTTCAACAGAGGGAATGAAGAATTGGGCAACTACCCTCCTTCATCGAAAAAAGACAAATTCAGGCCAATCGGCAGAGTGTTAACAGAAAAGGTGATGGGGGTATAATTAAGCCATGGTGACTAAGGTTAATAATACAGTAGTGCTCTTGCCTGGAAAATCCCAGGGACGGGGGAGCCTGATGGGCTGCCGTCTCTGGGGTCGCACAGAGTCGGACACGACTGAAGCGACTTAGCAGCAGCAGCAGCAGCAAGGGAGCCAATCTTAAAAGTTCTCATCTCACACATACACACAAATTCTGTAACTGTGAGGGATGTCACCTAGGTTTACTGTGATCGTCATTTTGCATCATATACAAATATCAAATCAGACATAGAAAACAAATTTATGGTTACCAAAGAGGAACGGGGAGAGGGATAAATCAGGCTTTTGAGATTAACATATATACTATAAAATGGGGTGTCTCCGACGGCTCAACAGTAAAGAATTTGCTTGCAATGCAGGAGATGCGAGTTTGATCCCTGGTTCAGGAAGCTTCCCCTGGAGGAGGAAATAGCAACCCACTCCAGTATTCTTGCCTGGAAAATCCCACAGACAGAGGAGCCTGGCGGGCTACAGTCCACAGGGTTGCAAAAGAGTTAAATGCGACTTAATGACTAAATAGCAACAGTATATATAAAATAATAATCAAAAAGGATCTCTGCTTAATATTCGGTAATAAACTATATGGAAAAGAATCTGGAAAAGAAGGTTCCGTGCATGCTAAGTCACTTCAGTTATGTCCGACTCTTTGTGACCCCATGGACCGTAGCCTGCCAGGCTCCTCTGTCCACAGCAAGGATACTGGAGTGGGTTGCCATGTCCTCCTCCAGGGGATCTTCCCGACTCGGGGATCAGACCCATATCTCCTATGGTTCCTGCATGACAGGTGGATTCTTTACCAGTGAGCCACTGGGGAAGTCGCTGAAAAAGAACAGATATGTGTATACGTAAACTGAATCACTTCGTCGTACACCTGAAACTAACGCAGCGTTGCAAATCAAATGCATGTCAATGAAAGAAAAACACTTTTGTGAATTTTTAAAAACTGCCCACTCTAAGTTCTTCAAGGGCCATGACAAGGGCCGTGGACATCGTAGCACAGAGCAGGAACACGGTGAGGACTCGCTGTGAGCTCTTGGAACGTTTAACGTGGACACGGCTCAACAGGTCAGCACATACTCGGGCAGGTGGACGGAGGGGCCCTTCAAGAGGACCATCTTGAAAGTGTTTTGATGGGTGTGGCAGTGCTCTAGTCAAATCATGGCACATGCTTCCACCTCTGGTTTCAGTCACACCTGTGGCAGACAGTGCCATTTGCCCGGACAACATCCCACCTCGTATAGCAAACTAACACAGCAGGGAAAAGGAAGAAGCAGAGTGAGGCATCCTGAAGAAGAGGAGGATGCTTACAAGTATTAAGTGAAAGAGAAGGTCACCCTCCCGGGTGGCTCCGAGCCATCCTGTTCACAGCTGACCCCCACCCAGCTACAGCCGACGACCAGACGAGATATCGTGGGTCCTCCTATTAGCATTAAAAACAAAACAAAACAGACCCGACTTGGAGCCAAATGATTCATACATCAGTGATTTCTGCACCGAACAATGTTGGAAACCCTCATGTAACAGCCAGATTGCTTCCTGGCAAAGGTACAGAGGCCAAGCGGGGCCATACCCTTCCAGCTGCAGCCTGGAGACTGGATCCCGGGGAGGGACATACGGCAGCAGGGAACCGGAGCTGGGGGTGAACCGTTAGTCACAATGCAGGCTTTAATAGCGCAGGGTGGCCAGATTTAGCAAAGAAAAAGAATGCCCTGTCACATCTGAATTTCAGATACACCACCAGTGACTTTCTAGGATAAGCATGTCTCAGATACTGCATGGGACACATTGTTTACTTGGAGTTTCAAATTTAAACCCAGCATCCCCTCTTTTATCTGACAATTCTGGAAACAAGTCTTCTGGAACCAAACTCTGCCTCCGAATCCCTCCTTCACAACAGAATAAGAGCCATACCCAAGATCTGGAGAACTTAACCAACTTAAACCAGGCAGGGGGTGACAGAGGATGAGGTGGTTGGATGGCATCACTGACTCAAGGAACATGAGTCTGAGCAATCTCCAAGAGGTAGTAAAGGACAGAGAAGCTTGGCATGCTATATACAGTCAGTCCATGGGGTCGCAAAGAGTCGGACACAACTTAGCAACTGAGCAACAACAAACCAGGAAGGTGTTGAAACCCCAATGGCATCTTCATTGTTGACAGTTATTTATTCTTAAATTCTCTTAACAAATACTTACTGAGCACCCATTCTATGGCAGGCACCATGCTAGTTGCCTCCATTACAATCCCAAGAGCCATTACAGCAAACGGCAGGGTCAGGAGGTTACCAGACCAAGCAAAGGAAAAGAAAAATATGATTTTTAAACAGATTCAACCAACTCCTCACTGGTGTCTACGGATACACAAGACACTGTAGATACACACAAGTCTAGCCGGCAGTCAAAGGTGACTTGAGCTTGCAGGACTCAAGACTGGTCATTAATTTATCCTCAAAGACCCCCGCAGAGTCAACAATCTCATCTTCCAACATCAAAGGTGATGAAACTGTATTTCTAGTGCTTCTCTTCTTTCTAACGAAGCTTTCTTGGTTCTTAGGATTATTTTATGGGAACCTGACCTAGGAGTGATACAATTAAAAAGCACACTGTAGGCTGAGTTCCTGGGCAGGTAAAGGGTAATGAGCACACATCCTTGCAGAGCACTTGGTGGGGGCGGGGGCGGGGTGGGGGGGGGGTGGCGCGGGTATGGGTTCTAAAAACCTAAAGCATAATTTTTTTTTTTCAGAAAAGATACAAGTTAACTTACATACAAACCAGAAATACACCCACAGACATGGAAAACAAATTTAGGGTTACCAAAGGGGGGAAGGTGGGGTAAGGGAAGAAATAAATTAGGAGTTTGGGATTAACATATACTACTATATATGGGCTTCCCTGGTGGCTCAGACAGTAAAAAATTTGCCAGCAATACAGGAGACCCCAGTTTGATCCCTGGGCCAGGGAGATCTCCTGGAGAAGGGAATGGCAACCCATTCCAGTGTTATCTCCTGGAGAATTCAATGGACAGAGAAGCCTGGCTAGCTAAAGTCCATGGGGTCGCAAAGAGTCAGACACGAGTGAGCGGCTAAGCACAGACAGTACATAAGGGGAAAGGATCTGAAGAAATAGATACACATGTACATATAACTGAATCGCTTTGTTGTACACCTGAAAGTGACACGACACTGTAAATTAACTATACTTCAACTTTTAAAATGGTTAAAGATAAATGAATAAAATAATTCATCTAAAAAAAGCTGCTTCTATGGGTCAGGATCCTAATAGAGTTCATGTCCATACATTCTGCCGGGAGGTCCAAAGTAAGGCTCCTAACATTTACCAACTGTCAAAACCACCTGGGGTGCTTTGAAAAATGCAGCTGTCTGAAAAGAGAGACAGAAAGTGGATTAGTGTTTGCCTGGGGCTGAGGCTGGAACAGGGAGTGACTGCAAAGACGCACAAACAGCTTTTCGGGGTGATAGGAATGTTCTAAACTTGGATTGGGCTGATGGTTGCGCAACTTTGCAAGTGTACAAAAATTACTGAGTTAGAAGACTTAAAATGAGTAAATTTTATGCTATGCAAACTTAGCCTCAATAAAACTGCTTTTTTAAAAAAAGCAAAGAACAGGACTTCCCTGGTGGTCCAGTGGTTAAGAATTTGCCTGCCAATGCAGGGAACAAAGGTTCAATCCCTGGTTTGGGAAGATCCCACATGCCCTGGAACGACTAAGCCGGTGAGCCGCAGCTACTGAAGCCCGCATGCCTAAAGCCCGTGCTCCACAGCAGGAGAAGCCACAGCAACGAGAAACCCGGACACCCCCACTAGGGAGCACACCCCATCCACCGCAACTAGAGACAGCCAGACGCAGCAATGAAGATCTAGCAAAGTCAAAAGTAAATAAATAAAAATTTTAAAAAGAAATGAGCAAAGAATATAAAGGATAAACTATGCAAGTCACAGAGCCATATCTGTTTAATGGTAGGAAAAATTTTGAGCATTATTCTTGAGCATTACAAATAAATAAATTAAAAGCACTCATAAAATTTTCAGTTTCTCATGGAATAGACTCAGAATATCACACCTCAAAATACAGTTATCGAGGCCTTAACCTGGGTAAATTCTAATTCAAGTGTTTGAATGAGGACTCAGTCATCTGTTTTTTTTTTTTTTACCTCTCCAGATGACTCTAGGGTATAGCCAGGTTTGAGCATCACTGATATAAAGCCAAAGGAGATGAAAAAGGCCCTTAGGTACCTTATTTCTAATATTGTTTATCTCATTTTATTTTACTCCGAGCCATCAGGGATCTGATCATAAAAGAAAATTTTATGGCCCCAACCAGTTTTTTGTTTTGCTTTTTTTTTTTTTGAATCATGGAAAGGGCAATAGGTGCCACAGGACCACAAGAAGTTTGAGATTTTAACCTAGAGAGTGAAGTAACCAGCTTTAAACCAATCACATAGATGGAATATTTATCCAGGTTATGACTTAAGATCGTCAGACATCCAGGGATGCTCCAGAAAAGAATGAATTTCAAATACTCTTGTTCCATTGAGCCCCCAAATCATCAAGTTACTGAGGGAGAAGGAAGCAGGGTGAAGGAAGAGAGAGGGAGTGTGGTCTTGCACTGAATACCAATTTGTAACCTGTTAGAGTTTGAATCACACACACAAGTTAACTGTTTTAATAATCCAGAAAGTAGAATGCTTTGACTTGCAAATTACGTCTCACATTGGCTTTCACATTGAGACACATTGAGACAAAGTTCATTCATTTATGGTTCAATAGCCATGGGCTGAACACATCAGACAAGGAAACTGAGGCAAAAGTAGGTTCTACAGCTTTTAGGCTTTCTCTTCTTTTTATGGACCTAGGGGGAGACATGGAATCTGAACTCACACCCTAAGTATTTTACAAAAGCTCCCAGGGAGGGCTGTCCTAGAAGTCTGGTGTGCACAAGCCGAGTCTAGTAGCTAGCACACAGTCATTCTTATCTAGAACTGCTTCCCTAACAATATCAGAGGGTCCAGTGGATAGAGATTTGTTCAGAGAACATCCAGAAGTCTGACCTCAGCGGCCCGCACTGGCTCCAGTCCACATTCACACGCTCGCAGCCCACGTCCGGGTCTCAGTTCTATTCTAGCTGCATCTCTGCCCGGGTGCTTTTGGAACACATGCAACAACATCCAGGCACAATCACAGCATCCTGTGCCTCTGGCTCCTTCCTGCAGCGGCTGTTTTGCAGGAACAGCAGCAGCTGAGCTCTGGACCGGACTGAAGAGCAAAAAGGGCCCCAGTCCACCGCACCTGGCCCAGGGAACGGCCCGTGAGATCTCTCGCTCTGCAAGGCCAGATATCTGGTCTGGTGCAAAGAGCCAGGAAAACAATTTTCTTAAAAATAAACAAATTCCCAGGAGATCAATGGTCTGGAAACATTCCTCAGAGATTCCCACAGGCCCTGCTGATAAGCAGTGAGCAACTTTACAAACAACCATCAGGATTCAGACCTAGCCCTTACAGGATGACCCACACACCACCACACAGACACATCTTGGAAGAGACATGGTGGTTCTGAACCCGGCAGGGCACACAGGCACTTCATTTCTAGAGCAGGATAACCATCCTTCCCATGTGGGATAATTTCCTGATAAATTATGATTAGGAAAAAATGAAATTTTAAAACATTCTTTGTTATTAGTTTAGGTGTGTATTTTTTTCATTTCTTTTTTCACTTTTCTTCTGTACTTTGCAGACACCTAATCAGCTATCTACTCTTTAAAAGGCATAGTGTTTGATACCGTACGGAGGGGCTTTCCTGGTGGTCCACTGGCTAAGACTCCATGCTCCCAACATAGGCGGTCTCGGTTCCATCCCTGGTCAGGGAACTAAGATCCCACATGCCACAATTAAGACTGGATAAAGCTAAATAAATAAATGATAATTTTTTAAAAAAAAACTAATACAAGATGACAAAGGTTAATCTGACAAAGTCTTGTTTCAAAATCATTTATGATCTAATAGGAGAGATAAGATTTGGAGAGGAAAAACTAAATAGAAGGTAATTGTAATAATGATGATGATTAAGATTTTACTTGGCATGAAAGCTTCTCAATGACCCTGAGAGACGGTTATAATCCCTATTTACAGATGTGTAAGCTGATCTCACAGGGCCCAAGTCATTTTTTTCAAGGATATTAACTCTTAACTGATCACAAATCCATTAACCCCACCTATGGTGACCTCAATGATCTAAGAATGATGTCTTTTATCTCATATCATTTCTGAATGTCAGGTCTCTTGACAATATCTTTAACTTTTGATGAGATCTGGACGGACTGCAAACTCAGTGCTTGGAGTTAACTTCTAACAAAGACCTGCATCCATGCTCCAGTCTTTGAGAGCAAACCACCTCTCTCATCCAGAGTCGTTCACTGAACTGCGTGCTGGGGGCACAACTAGGTTCCATACCGTTTACTCTTCCCACTAACAGCTCCAGGTCTTCACTATTTTCCCCTCAAGTAAGATTAACAACATTCTCTTATTCCTCATGTCAAGGCATTTCTCTCATCTCCTTACAAACTCATCCCTAAATATTCTCGTATGAGAAGGCTTCTTGCGCGACTCTGCACCCTCCTTGCAGTCACAGGGGTTGAATTCAGGTTCTGTATTTTCTGCGATCTCTTATCACTCAGCCTTTCCCTGACCTCAGGGTCACAGGTACCCAAAGCCTTGTCATTTTAACCCTGGTGCAATTTTGGGGGCACATCTGTATCGTTATCCAACTTGACGTTAGACCTTACAGATATATTTAGGATAAGGCCGAATGCAAGTGAATATTAAATATAAACTATTAGTTGATGTTAATATAGCAATTAAATTAGATTGAATTTTTCATGATCATCTCAGCAAAGAGTGCTACTTAAAAAATTAAAATATAAGGGGACTTCCTTGGTGGTGCAGTGGTTAAGAACCCGCCTGCCAACCCAGAGGACATGGGTTCAACGCCTGGACCCGGAATGAAGATTCTACATTCTCTGGGGCAACTAAACCTCAAGGAACAACTACTGAAGTCCGCTCGCCCTAGAGTTTACCATCTACAAGAGAAATCCAAGTACCACAACTACATAGAGCCCACACGAAGCAATGAAGACCTAGCACAGTCCAAAATTAATCAATTAGTTAACTTTAAAAAAATTAAAATCTGAGAAAAACTCAAATTAAGTGATCCTGCTGATGAACACAAATGTCTGGGTCTAAATCAAATTTCCAGTACATATCTTTCTCTAATTTTAGAAAGAATATAGCACATTAGTTAGATGTTTCTGTTAATGTTAAATGTTTGTTTTGATAACACAGTATTTAAAAATAAGGTAAAATAAAACAGTATTAGAAAATGACCCCATCATCCCTCACCCATAAATGATTATTTTATATGACTTCCTAGTCTTTGGTCAGCTTCACAGTTACGATATTTAACATTAAAGCATACATACAAATGTGTCTCTTTTTTCTTTATCATATGATGAATTGTTTTTACAACCCCAATTTACTAATCACATCCATGTACTTGAATATTCAGGATGAAGGAGTGCTTTTGCTACTACAAACATTATCAAACATGTCCATATATATAATCATCCCAACATTTTAGATGCCTCACCAAGGGTGGAGTCCCAGAAGCGACACAAGAGTGAGAGATGATGAGAACATTGTAAAGTCTCCTGATAGAGCACGGCTTTAACAAAAGGCATTGCTGGGACTTTACTGGTGATCCAATGGTAAAGTGTCTGCCTGGTCAGGGAACTAAGACCCCACATGCCTCGGGACAACTAGAGTCTGTGCCACAGCAAAAGATCCCCTGAACTGTAATCCAGACCCAATGCAGCCAAATAAATAAATTTTCTCTAAAAATGCACAGGGCACTGTCTTTGCTTGGCTGTTGTCCTTCAGATCCTCGCTTCACCCTGGGCCTGGACGGCAGGGGCACCATCGGCTTTAACGCCGGGACACCTGAACACACCTGCTGGCACCTCTCACCTGGCCCCCGGCCGCTGCCCCTCTGCCGGCTGTTCTGCAGCCCCAGCACCTCCAGCTCCGCGATGCCTGGCCTCTCCAGCACGGTCACCTCCACCGTCAGCCGCCCCACCAGCTGCTGGGGTCGCACGCTGACCACGTGCTCGTACTTCCCCAGCCGTCTCTGCAGGAGCTCCTCATAACTCAGGAGGAAGGCAGCCTTGTCCTTGCTGGGAAGCACCGCAGAAGCTCTGAATATCTCCGTCCCCTTCTCCCTGGAAGGAAGAGAAAAGGCAATGGGGGATCGGAGAAAGCCAGGCACCCTAAAGTCCAGGATGGTCCCAGCCAAGCGCTCTCAGTGAGAACCCTCAGCATTCCCTACCAACAAGCCACCAGCCACTGCAGCCATCCCCACGATGCACCCTGAAGGGCTTCAGGATGGGGGGAAATAGGAGCCTGACCTATAGTTAGTTATAGGTTATAGTTAGAGGTAGCTAAGGTGCATACCTAAGGACTCATTTCAAAGAGCCCAGACTCCTGCACCTTCCCATACACAGAAAAGCACTAAAACCATTCACCTGAGACATCTGGATTTTTTTCTGATTAGTAGGCATGTTCTGATATTCAACTACATTTATTTTTTCAGTAGAACCTCCTCCATATCCTAGTCCTCCCTTACTTCTCTGGAACAGTCCCTCAGAGCTACCTGAGAGATGGTCTCCAGGGCTATGGTCCTCAAAAATGCCCCCAAGAAAACATAATCCTCGACTTCCAGGTTGCGCGTAATTTTTTCAGTCGATATTAGAAAGAAAAACTAGAATTTAGCTTTGGGAAGAGAAGCAAACGCCTGCACTAAGGGAACGTTATACGGGTTCGAGGAATCCTGAAGAGCAGAGAGTTCAAAGACCACGGAAACCTTCTACTTCTTTCTCCCTGACGCAGACCCGAGGGGGCAAAGGGGAAGACGACTGACACAGGTGACCCCAAGGAAAAACACACAGGGCCCTCCCCGGTGGTCCAGTGGTTAATACTCCGCGCTGCCAACGCAGGGCTGCCAGTTTGATCCCTGGTCTGGGAACAGAGATCCCACATACCAGACGAGGCGTGGCCAAAATAAATTAATGAATAAAGTAACATTTTTTTTAAAAAAAGGAAAGCAGATATATGCTGTGATCCAACTGAACAGAACTGTGGCATGATTCTGAACAATTTGTGAAATGTAAAAAAAATTAATAATAATCCTCATAAAGCCCACACTATTTTCTCTAGATCCTGTGATCGTTTTTCTTCAAAAGGAAGAGATACTTTTTTCAACTGGGCTAGCAGAGAAGGAAACAAATCTCAGTATACTAGGTGGCTCTGCAGTTAATGTTATTTACAGTCATTCAAAGTGAATTGACTTATTGGTCTTCAATGTTTGGATTCAGTTTATAGACAAAGAATTCAAATACCATGACAGATCAGAATTTAAATATTGATAATTCTGACAAAGCAAAAGTAAATGATTAAGTAGGAAAAGAAAAGGGTGACATTCAGGAGAGAGAATACTACCATTGAAGATATCAGGGCTCATCTAGGATGGTATAACTCTGCTTATACTGAAGAAGAAAAAGAAATAATACAAAAATTTGGAATGCAGAGAGGAAGTGGGAGTATTATAAATCTGCTGAATCCTCTTTCTTCACAGCAGAGAATCAATAATCAATATCTGATTTTTATCAAGAAATTTTTTAAAAAGCAAGACTATAGTCAAAGTTATGGTTTTTCCAATAGTCATGTACAGATGTGAGAGTTGGACCATAAAGAAGGCTGAGTGCTGAAGAATTGATGCTTTCAAATTGTGGTGATGGGGAAGAGTCTTGAGAGTCCCTCAGAGAGTAGGGAGATCAAAACAGACAATACTAAAGGAAATACTCATTGAAAAGACTTTTATGCTGAAGATAAAGCTCTAATACTTTGGTCACCTGGTGAGAAGAGCTGACTCACTGGAAAAGACCCTGATGCTGGCAAAGATTGAGGGCAAGAGGAGAAGGGGGCAGCAGAGGATGAGATGGTTGAATGGCACCACCGACTCAATGAACGTGAGTCTGAGCAAAGTCTGGGAGATAGTGAAGGACAGGGAAGCTTGGTGTGCTGAAGTTCATGGGGTCGCAAAGAGTTGGACATGACTTAAGTGACTGAACAAGAACAACAATCATAATATTTAGAATAAGGGAGGTAACTACCATAAAACTACAGAAATATCAGAAGTGGATCTTTCTAGGGCATGAGAACTGGGGGATGGGGGTGAGTGGGTTTTTGATCATAAACCTTCAGCTACTATATTGTTAACCAGTTATATTATATATTATTAATATGGTAAAAATAAAAAGATAAATCCTTGAAACAGGGTGAAAACAAGATGAGAAGTCAAAGAGGTAGAAAACTTGACACTTGGCTGTAGTGGACTTTTAATTCTTGAATTCAATGGTACTTACCCATTATCTTCTATGGTTTTATTCCTCTTCTCTTTCACCTTATCACCATTTCTCTTTTCTCTCTCTGTAATTTCTCCCTGATACACCTTGTCTCCAATAAGCCTGAAACACAAGAGACAGCTGTGTTGACTTAAGAGAACGAACTTATGGATGTCGGGGGGAGGGATGGGAGGAGGAATAGTTGAGTTTGGAGGGGACATGTACATGCTGCTGTATTTAAACTGGAGAACCAACAAGGACCTAGTGTGTAGCACAGTGGACTCTGCTCAATGTTATGTCGCAGCCTGGAAGGAAGGAGAGTTTGGGGGAGAATGGATACTTGTATATGTATGGCTGAGTCCCTTCACTCTTCTCCTGAAACTATCACAGCATTGTTTATCGGCTATACTGCAATACAAAGTAAAATCTTTAATTGAAAAGAAAAAAAGAGAGACAGCTGTGCTGCCAGCTTGCCAAGACAAACTCAAGCATGGAGCTCATAACCATGACAACCCTAGAAAATATTTTTGTTTGCCTCCTGGATATGCACTGAGAATGCATTCCAGACTAGGGCACTACCCTTGCATCACTCATTTCGTTCTAGGGCAAATTTCAACACGTCCATGTGTTAAGAGCCAACCCATGGTGTCTCTGATTCTCCAGGAGGGACACAGAAGACCTGCTCAAACAAACTTCCAAGAAGATGCACCAACTAGAATCCTGCCCAGACCTAAAATTAAACCCACACACCTATTTTGCATCTCTTTACCTCTTAGTTCAGGTGAAAAGAAGAAATATATGGTGTCTAGTTATCAAAGGTTTATCATGCTGGCTGGTCCTTCAGATGTCAGCTTCAAAACTGACTCCTCTGAGCCACCTCTCCAACTCCCCGACCTAAAAGAGCCCCCTCAATCCTACCTGTCATCTCTATAGCACTCACTACTGTCTGAAGGCAATCTCATTATTCATCTGTTTGCTTATGTGTTTCTCCCCAGAGGAATTTCTAGAGCAGAACAACACTCATCTTTTTCAAAGAAGTAGACCAATCACCCAAGTGTGCCTGGCCCGGGGTGGGGAGACATTTGTTGGAGAGAAAGAAAGAGGAAATGAAGGGGACGAAAGAAGAGATAATAAAAAGGAGGCAGGGGGAAATGGGGATGGAAAGAAGAAGGCAGAGTGGAGGGAATCAACCTTCTTTCCCATGGACAGTCCTTTGGGTTGAGAATTTATATATTCTCAGGGTCAAAGGCTGTGGTCCTCACAGCATCTCAGGCTCCCCCTGACCACTCTACAGAGAAATCTTCATTCCAGGGTTCACCTACGCAGTGAAGTTAGTGATGAAAGCTGCAGCTGGAATCTGCATCTGAAACGTGACTTCCTGGTCCTCAGAGCCTCTGTTGAGCATCCTACAGGCAACTGTGGTGAAGGCATAACGGGAGATGATGGTAGACTTCACTGAAAACTCCGTCATCAAGGGTTTCGTTTTCTGTTGGAATCAAAACACACAGTATGCTGTGCACTTGAAAGAATCACAACACTGTAAATCAGCTATACTTCAATTTTTAAAAAACACAGTATTTTCCACACACATAGCCCACAAAAGCATGATTCAACCATTTGGGGGTAGGGATGGTCTTTTTTTTCTGTAAGAGAAAATCATCTTCAATTTGGGAGTCCTTGAACTTGTGATTGATTTCTTTCTTTGTCTTGTCCTGAGTTCCTGTAATTTCCCCCTTCACTTGTAAGAAAACCACAGCTGAACAAGCACACGACAGAGAAACAACCCGCTTAGCCCAGCTTTAAGAAATGAACCCAGTAGGACGGATAAATTAGAGACTGGGATTAACATATACATGAAAATGAAAGTGAAAGTTGCTCAGCCATGTCCGACTCTGCGAACCCATGAACTATACAGTCCATGGAACTCTCCAGGCCAGCATACCGAAGTGGGCAGCCTTTCCCTTCTCCAGGGGGACCTTCCCAACCCAGGGATTGGATCCAGGTCTCCCGCATTGCAGGCGGATTCTTTACCAGCTGAGCCACCAGGGAAACCCAACATATACACACTACTATGTATAAAATAGGGATTCCCAGGCGGCACTAGTGGTAAGGAACCTGCCGGCCGACGCAGGAGACCTGGGTTCGATCCTGGGGTCGGGAAGATTTTCTCGGAGGAGGGCATGCAACCCACTCCAGTATTTTTGCCTAGAGAATCCCATGGACAGAGAAGCCTGAAGGGCTACAGTCCATGGGGTCACAAAGAGTTGGACACGACTGAGCGCCTTAGCACACACACACATGTGTAAAACAGATAATCAACAAGGACCTACCGTAGAGTACAGGGAACTCTACTCAATACTCTCTAATAATCTATATGGGAAAAGAATCTGAGAAAGAACGGATATATGCATGTATGTAACTGAATCACTTTGCTGTATACCTGTAACTAACACAACATGGTAAATCTACTTCAAAAAACACTTTTTTAACTGTAAAAAAAAAAAAAAAAAAAACAGACACATGCAAGTTTTCCAATTTAACAGAGTTAACTTTGCTTAAAGAATTTAATACATTATTGGGATTTTATAAATATGTGAAGCACATAACACTTTTATAAATTTTTAGATCACATTTCTAGGATCACTGAATTGATCACAAGATCACAGCATGCCTAAAGAAATTCTCATACTTCCAAATTAATTTCAATATCCACTTAGAGAAACGATACTGTGGGGTTTTTCCGTTCAGATGACAATCCCACTATTATACAATGAAATCAACACTGAGCTCAAGAAAGTATTTGGGGAATTGGAACCCCCAAAAAGGAAAGTGTATGCTAATTACATTTATCCCTAAAGCTTCTGATAAAGGGCAGTGGCTAGAAAGTGCAAATTTAAAGGCTGGTTAAAATTATTCACTGATCTCTGTGCATCCATAATACGTGTATATGCTTCTATCTCTTTGTATTATAATTTCAGCAAAGTGTCTTCATCACAAGCATTGAGCCAAGCCAGAGTAGGGGCGGGGTTGAAGGCAGAGTTTTGGAGACTATTCATCCGGTGGCTGAACTTAAAGTAGAAAAAAAAAATTAACCGCATTTGAAAGATTTTCACCTAAAAAGAAAAGAAGTTCTCTCATTTGGTCTGAGAAGGAATTATTTCAAAACAATGGTTCTCAAGATATGGTCCACAGATCAGCTACAACAGTATTACCCAGAAACTTTTGTTAAAAATGCAGAAACTTTAACACATATATGTGGAATCTATAAAAATGGTACTGATGACCTATCTGCAGGGCAGGAATGGAGACGCAGACACAGAGAAGGGACTTGTGGACACAGTGGGTAAAGGGGAAGGTGGGATGAACTGAGAGATTAGCATTGACCTATATACTGTACTGGGCTTCCCTGGTGGCTCAGCTGTAAAGAATCTGCCTGCCAATGCAGGAGACCCAGGAGAAGCAAGTTTGATCCCTGGGTTGGGAAGATCCCTTGGAGGAGGAAATGGCAGTCGACTCCAGTATTCTTGCCTGGAGAATCCCCATGGACAGAAGAGCCCGGTGGGCTACAGTCCATAGGGTCCCAAAGAGTCGGACACGACTGAAGCGACTTAGCCTGCACATTTACACTACCACGTGTGAAACAGACAGCTAGTGGGAGCTGCTGAATAGCACACGATGCTCAGCTTGGTGCTCTGTGATGAGAAGAGGGGTGGGCCGGGAGGGTCGGAGGGAGTCTCAAGAGGGAGGGGATATATGTATACATACAGCTGATTCACGTTCTTGTACAGCAGAAACTAACACTGTAAAGCAATTATCCTCTGATTAAAATATAAAAAATTTTAGAAGAAGAAATGTAGTTTCTCGGACTCCACCCCAAACTCACAGAGCAAGAATCTCAGGGGCCAGGCCAGCAATCTATGTTTCAACATGCCCTCTAAGGGACTCTGATGTTTGAGAAACACTTTTTAAAATTAATATTGCTAGATGACACTTCATGTATTTCTGCTATAGTTTTATAATATCTCTAAATTGAGAGGGCTTCCCAGGTGGCTCGGTAGTAAAGAAACTGCCTGTCAAGAATGAGACACGGGTTCAACCACTGGGTCGAGAAGATCCCCTGGAGAAGGAAATGGCAACCCACTCCAGTAGTCTTGCCTGGGAAATCCCGTGGACGGAGGAGCCTGGTGGGCTATAGTCCATGGGGTTGCAAAGAGTTGGACACGACCTAGCAACTAAACAACAATATAAATTGAGAGGGCTTGAATAAATCACCAAAATTATGTCTTCTTTTGAGATCCAAGAATATAAAGCAAAGCCAAAAGTAAGGAATAAAGCTTTGGATTTTAAGAAATTATTCCTGAAATCAGGAATAACTGATGACAAAATATTCTTTATGTACATCTGGTCTCTTTAGGACAAAATCTGCTGCATGACGCCACGGTGTCTGGAGAGAAACTGATACAACAGTAAAAACTGCACACCCTCTTCGTCTCTTTAGATGTTTGAGTTTACAACCCTGCTTTAGTTGGGAGTTGCCCTTGAGCTGCATTTAGATATTGGGTTAATTATTCCAAACTCTACGCTCTGTCTCATCATGACACATTTTACTGGTTTTGTTTTGGGAACTAGACTTCTGCATATTAGAAACACCCCTGAAATGAAGAAGTTATAGTGTAAGCTGCAAAGACAAATATGAAGAAAAAAAGAAGAAACTCAAGTCCAATCCCATCGCTTAACCAACGTAAGATCAGGATAGGGTACTTGCCTCCAGTCACACAGGGGGAGCTAAGAAATCCAGAGTAAAAAGAAATGAGCTATCAAGCCATAAAAAGACACAGAAGAACCATAAATGCATATTCCTAAATGAGAGAAGTCCATATGAAAAGGCTACGTACTGTATGACTCCAACCCTATAACGTTCTGGAGACGGCAAAAGTACAACTGTTGCAGGGAGGGGCAGTCTGTGAACACTCGAGTCCAGGATTTCTAGGGCAGTGAAGATACTCAGTTTTGTTGTTGTTGTTCAGTTGCTACGTCATGTCCCAACTCTTTGTGACCCCGTGGATTAGAGCCCACCAGTCTCCTCTGTCCATGGAACTCTCCAGGCAAGAATACTGGAATGGGGAGCCACTCCCTTCTCCAGGGAATCTTCCCAAGCCAGGGATCGAACCCTGGTCTCCTTCATTGCAGGTGGATTCTTTACCATCTGAGCCACCAGGGAATCTCAAATTCATGTCCATTGAGTCAGTGATGCTATATAACCATCTCATTCTCTACAGCCCCCTTCTCCTCTGATATGATAATGATGGATGCATGCTAAGTCGTTTAAGTTGTGTCCGACTCTGTTCGACCCTATGGACTGTAGACCACCAGTCTCCTCTGTCCATGGGATACTCCAGGCAAGAATACCAGAGAAGGTTGCCGTGCCCTCCTCCAGGGGATCTTCCCAACCCAGGGATCGAACCTACATCTCCCTCGTCTCCTGCATTGGCAGGTGGGTTCTTTACCACTAGGGACACTTGGGAAGCTCCAATAATGATGGATATATGTCATTGAACACTTGCTCAATCCCATAGAATGTACACCACCAAGAGTGAACCCTGAGGTAAACTATAAACTTTGAGTGATTATGATGGGCCAATACAGGTTCATCTTGGTTAAAAATGTCCCATTCTAGAGAATGATGTTGACGATAGCAGAGGTGATGCCTGTGTCAGGGTAGGAGTATATAGGAAATCTGCACTTTTCTCTCAACTTTGGTTTAAACCTGAAACTGCTCTAAAAAATAAAGTCAAAGTCTTAACGATACTTTAAACAAACAAACCCCAGTGTAAGAATCGGGAGTCCCTAACTTCCAATCCTGCCTCTTCTGTTAAAGGATTGCAGAAGCTGGCCGCTCAAGGCTTTCACAGCGGTCACTGTTAGACAGCCAGTAAAATACAAAACTGCCAAAACATCGTAAATACAACGCTGATTTAAAAGTTACCTGTGAACCTCAGAGTTATCATCCCATCAGATCATGAGCACTCCAGACAGGGCAGGGACCTGAATGCCTTCTGCACTGGTGTCATCTTCTGACATTCCCCCCCACCCATTTTTTTCTTATCAATTTATCACTTCTTTACACAAAAGTTGAGTACTAGCATAGGAAAAAACCTTGTTAAGTTTACGTCTTTGATAAGCAGAGGACAGTTCTAGCATTCCGAACAAAGCTGAGCTTCTTTTGTAGAGGGTCTCTGCCCTGTACTGTTTCTGATGTAATGAAAGATCGGCTACACTCGGTACCCTTGAGACTTATCTTTGATGTCACACTGATTTGTTCTCATTTATGAGATAATGATCAGTTAGAATTTCACTGCGACTAAAATGTGACAAAGCACAGTTCATGGCTCATGGCCCCAAGAGATGAGCTGAAAAAAGTTTCAAGAAACTATTTTAGTGTTTCTACGCCTGCCTTGTTACTGGTTTCCCACAGGAGGCTGTGTTATTGACACGAATACCCCTTGTCTGGCCGTGATGGCACTGTCTGCTGAAAATCCATTAACATCAATTATGCACTCCTGTATCCCCATCCCCGAAAGCTTTCCCTGCCCCTCTTGGACTGCAAACACGTGGAAAAGAGGGCTCGTGACCTTTTTCTTTTTTTTTTTTTCATGCACAGCTCTCAGCATGGAGTCAAAATCAAAACCAATTACAAAACTGAATTTTCTGAATCTCGAACAATTAAAGAAAAATATATATCCCCCCAACAGGAAATGGTAAGAAGTAGTATTTAGTTAAGTGCAACTCTACATTCTAGGATGGATCGGGAAGAAATATTAACATGCAATCTGTTCTCTCAAGGCGCGGGGGGAAGAAAGCGCAAAAAAATAGGAAGAAACACAGGAAGATACAAGGAGGCATATGTATTTATTTATTGGCTAGAAGACTTTCCACAGTCCAGAAGGAAGAGAAAAACGGTGAAGACCGTAGGAGTAAGAAAAAGCTTTTTAAAGAGATATAGAATTTGTATGGAGTGAAAG
>NW_011494895.1:2380858-2384026 GCF_000754665.1 Bison bison bison | reverse complement strand
ATTCTAGAAATGTAAAAGACGTAGAAACAAGAGAAAACCAGAGCCCATTCCTGGCATAAGAATAGAGCAGTTTAGTTAGAGAGGAGGGCGCGTGGGGTGAAGAATATTGGCCAGGTACATAAAATTGTGAGGGGGTGAACCACCCCAAAGACAAGCACAGAACCTGGAATGGCAGAGGTTTACAAAAATGTGTCGTAGAAGAAAGGATATAAAACAGTGGCCTCAACCTCTGCCAAAGCACAGTGCTTAAAAATCCAACATGCTTTCCATATTTGTATTCGACTCAGTATTTTGTTTAGGGATGTGGGCAGAAACCAAGCCTTCCTGTGACATAATTATTTCTTCATTATTTTTTCCTACAAAAGCTAAACAGATGGAAAAGTGTTTTGAGGCAGGGAGGGTCTTAATTAGTCAGGGATCAGAGGTTTCCGTGTGACTCATGTGAGCCGTTTAAGATCAAGCCACACAGAAGACATCCCAAATCACCCACGATGCCATTGGAAAGGTGACCGGGAGTGTCTGCCACGGGCAGTGCCAGAAGCCAGGCCGCTTCCCAAGAGGATAATCCTCCTGCTGTTTTATTCTGGGCTAACAATTCTTCCTCAACCACTAGAATAAATCATCTCAGAGGTGGAAGAGAACCTCAGAAACCACCTCATCCGCTCCCCTCACTTGATGGAGCTTGGCAGTTGGCTGGTTCCAAGTCCAGAGAGGAAACTGAAGTTGCTCAGCCGTTTTTGACTCTTTTCGACCCTGTGGACTGTAGCCTGCCAGGCTCCTCTGTCCATGGAATTCTCCAGGCAAGAATACTGGAGTGGGTTGCCATTTCCTTCTCCAGGGGATCTTCCCAGCCCAGGGATTGAATCTGGGTCTCCCGCATTGCAGGCAGACTCTTTACCATATGAGCCACCAGGGAATCCCCAAGTCCAGAGATCTTAACTATTAATAAACCTCAATGCTGCTGCTTCTTTTTTTTTAATGCTTCTTCTTATCTAGAAAAAGTTCATGCTGCTATTACATGAAGCAGAAGACCTCCAGACACGGCACCTCCCTGAGGACTGTATTTACCACCTTGGGGAAATAATTTCCCCTCTGTAGACAGAGGATGTCATCAGCTCTGAATTGCCTATTTGCAGTAATACATTCTATGGCGTGATATTTCATTTTATTTAGAGACGAAACACAACAGGCAATTATCACCTTTGTTCAGAAAAAAAAAAAATTCTATAATCTCTTAAGATAAACCATGATGGAACTCCTTTGGCGGTCTGGTGGTTAAGACTCTGGCCTTCCGGTGCAGGGGACGAGGTTTCAGTCCCTGATCGGGGACTAAGATTCTGCATGCCCACGTGAGTCGTTTAAAAACATAAACGACTCACTCATGTTTTTGTGGCCAAAAAATAAAAAAAAAAAATTTTAAAGATGAACCAAGATGGCCAGTGTTGGGAGTAGGGAGACAGATACATACATTACTAGCTCTCAGCGAAGTAAAAGTGCCAGAACCATGCTACCTGCTCAATTGACTGTATTTTCTTCTTTTCTATATCCCTTTTTTTTTAACACCAAGAAAAATAGTAATGTTTTAATACTTAGAAATACTACAGAAAAATTAAATTACTGAAAACTGGGATTGTAGTCAGCACACAAATATTAGTATATAGGTCACTTTTATAGATTATAAAGTGCTTGTTACTACATTTTATTAGCTTTGTATACTGACATAGTTGCTGTTGTTGTTTAGCCACTAAGTTGTGTCTGACTCTTTGCGACCCCGTGGACTATAGCCCACTAGGCTCCTCTGTCCATGGGATTCTCCAGGCAAGAATACTGGAGTGGGTTGCCATCTCCTTCTCCAAGGGAGCTTGTTGGCCCAGGGATCAAATCCACATCGCCTGCATTGCAGGCAGATTCTTACCACTTGGCCATCAGGGAAGCCCTATATTGACATTACCTTCTAAAGAAAAAAAGTGAATGTTTAGGCTGAGTGTAATTTTAAAGATTAATAAGACAAGGACTTCCCTGGTGGTCCAGTGGTTAAGAATTCGCCTTTCAACGCAGGGGATGTGGGTTCAATCCCTGGTCAGGGAACTAAGATCCCACATGCCTAGGGGCAACTGAGCCTGTGCACTGCAATGAAAAATCCCAGGTGCCAACACAGCCAAATAAATAAATATTTTTTTAAAAACTTAATACAATAGAAGAGGTAGGGGTTTCTGCTGAGTATGTTATGAGTTATGCTGGTGGCAGTAGGGGTGGGGTGGGTCCGTTGTATGTCCTTTCCATTTGTCTTCTGGGGTAGCAGTAGGGATTGTGTGCCTGATTCACAGGACATCAATTTTACGTTGTTATAGTATTTTCTATATTCCTGATACTCCGGCATTTGGGGATTTGATCTTGGAGAGGTTACTCCGCCCCTCCCAGGGTCAGCTGATTCCTGGAGATAGCAAACGTTGCCCTGTGAGCACAGCTTCAAGATACAACCAATCAGTAACAGCACCACCCCCATCCCAGCCACCTACTTTGCCAAGCCCTTGCACACCAGCCGATATTCCCCCTGCGCCAAATCACCCCATGGCCAGATGCTGTAGCCCAGAGATTGCCAAAATTATTTTAGCTACCCAGTCCTACAGTCCATGGGGTCACAAAGAGCTGGACACAATGAGTGACTAAACCAGCACCCAGTCCTACGGTTACTCGGCACCCCTAACCTGACTCATCAATTCCTTCCTGCAAAAACCCCAATAAAGGCTCCTGGCCATGCTCTCCCCTCTGACCCTGCTGCCCCGAGAGACCTGGTGCTTCTCCACGTGGCCCTGCATGCCACTCGTCCCTGGGGACCTGTGAATGTAAACCTCCTCCTTCCTGATGGTCATTTCTGTGTCTGCGTGTCTCACCACATCCGCTCAAAACAAATCTTTGCTGCAAATTTTAGAATCTCTGCTACAAAGGGGATGCCAAGACACGAATCTGCCATTGGGAGGTTAAAGTATGACAGCGAATTATTCTAGGAAAACCAGGCCAGTAGTTGCGAAGCACCAAGGAGACTCCAACAAAAAGATACTCCTGCTTTTCAAAAGGTAAACACTGTTGGTATCTGTGATAGCAGAGCGCTTCCTTAAAAGGGTATCTAATTAATTCAGAATAAAATCAAAGCATGTCCCAGGGTGG
>NW_011494895.1:2372880-2380758 GCF_000754665.1 Bison bison bison | reverse complement strand
ACATCCTCTTCATTAATCAGAGTAGAGAACGTTCAGATTAGTGTGGCACAGCTAGAACGTGAAATACAAGGGAACTTTGGGTAAACTAAGGCTACAGAGCCAGGCAGGAGCCAGATCACGGAGCGGGGGTTGGGTGGGGGGTGGGCTTAGACGTCTTTATAGTTAATCCTACACATGATACAAAGTCACTGATTTTTTTGCTTTCATTTTAGTCACTAAGTCATGTCCAACTGTTTTGCGACCCTATGGCCTGTAGCCTGCCAGGTTCCTCTGTCCGTGGAATTTTCCAGGCAGGAATACTGGAGTGGGTTGCCATTTCCTCTTCCAGGGGATGTTCCTGACCCAGGGGATCAAACCCAAGTTCCCTGCATTGGCAGGCGGATTTTTTCCCCCTGAGCCGCCAGGAAAGCCACAAAGCCACTGAAGACGTTTGTAAAAGAGAGTGATGCACCAGACCCATGCTGGAAAGATCATTCTGGTACTGTCTGGATGGGTAAATGAAGTCAACATTAACAAACTTATATGATACTTGTTAAAGAGAGGCTTTCAACATTCCTAGATTTCTAGAGAAAAATCTGAGAGATTATATGAAAGTCAAAGGGTCAAGAAAATCTTTGTAACTACGAATGAAAATAAGAAAAGATAAACTTATTTATTACTCAGGAACTTAAAGCCTTTATAACGACAAATATTTCATAAACAAAGTTAATAGACAAATGACAGATTTAGGGAAGAACTCTTCCAATTCAGAATACAGAGTATCCAAACACACGGAGATCGCCCACATACTGACAAGTGCGTGCGTGCATGCCAAGTCATTTCAGTCATGTCCGACTCTGCGACTCTATAGACTGTAGCCTGCTAGGCTCCTTCCTCTGTCCACAGGATTTCTCAGGCAAGAATATTGGAATGGGTTGCCATGCCCTCCTCCAGGGAATCTTCCCGACCCGGGATCAAACCTATTTCTCTTTGTCTCCTGCCTTGGCAGATGGGTTCTTTACCACTAACGCCACTTGGGAAGCCCATACTGACAATCAGGACATAAAAATCACAAAAGAGGGCTTCTCTGGTGGGTTAGCCATAAAGAATCCGCCTACCAATGCAGGATACACGGGTTCTACTCCTGGGCATGAAGATCCCTTGGAGAAGGAAATGGCAACCCATTCCAGTATTCTTACCTAGGAAATCCCATGGACAGAGGAGCCTGGTGGGCTACAGTGCAGGCAGTTGCAAAGAATCGGATGTGACTTAGGGACTAAGCAATAAGAAAAATTTGAAAAGAAATCACAGTAGAAAAATGGCTGCAGGACCTGAAAAACAATTCATGGAAGAACGACTCTGTATGGAGAAAAATCCAAACTCATACGTCAGGGGAGTACACGCTGAAGGACTGATACCACTTTGTATTTCAGAGACTGACAAATCAAAGAGAGTAATTCTATTGTTGCTGGCGGAAATGTGCATGTTCGTCATTGCCGATAGAAATGGAATTAAGACAGAAAGTACTAGGAGTATTCAAAAACTAGTCTGACTACATCTACCAAATTTTTAAAAATGTATGTACATTTTGATCCAGCAACCCTCCTATTGAAAATCTTGGCCACAGAATTAAAAGCATCTACTTACGACAAAAAGCAAAAGGTTCTTGCAGCAGCATTTACAGAGGCCAAAAAAATTGAAACCATACTGAAAGCTCGAGAGTAGAATGCTTGATAAGCTATGGTGTGCCAACGACATGGTATATTTTTCATCATTAGAAGAAGGGACAGATCTAGGCCAGCTGAGGCAGTGCTGAGTGAGAATAAGAAGAAACAAATGCATTCAGGTGAGAAGGCAGTTCCGTGTATTAGTGATGAGCACAAACTCAGAAGCCAGGCTGTTGGGACTCAAAACTCATGTTCGATCACCTCTTATGGAAAGTATAATCCTGGATAAGTGACTCTGTTTTCTTGTCTGTAAAATGTGTCTGTATTTGGCTGAGCTAGGACATAAGAGATACTCAGGACAACACCTGGCCTGTGGTCAGCATGCAGGGAACAGCAGCTATATTTACACGGTCTGATAGCAAATATGAAAAATCTCAAAATATATACAAGGGTCCCCATCTTCCTCTGCTGTTTTTTTTTTTCTCAGTGGTACTTATCTTCTCCATTCCTAACACATTTAACCATTTATTTATAGACTTTGCCTATCTCTGCCCTCTTTAGAATTCAAGCTCTATGAAAGATAGTGTCTTTTGCCTGTTTGTCCATTGCTGGATTCCCAATGCCTTGAACAGTGCTGGGCAGACAGTGAGGACTCAACAAAATCCTTGAATGAATGAATATGTGCATCTATGTCTTTCTTGGAGCAAGGGCTCCTCCCTGTTTTATGAATTTTTACTGAAGAATTGATGCTTTTGAACTGTGGTGTTGGAGAAGACTCTTGAGACTCCCTTGGACTGCAAGGAGATCTGACCAGTCAATCCTAAAGGAAATCAGTCCTGAATATTCATTGGAAGAACTGATGCTGAAGCTCTAATACTTTGGCCACCTAATGTAAAGACCTGACTCATTTGAAAAGATCCTGATGCTAGGAAAGATTGAAGGCAGGAGGAGAAGGGGACGACAGAGGATGAGATGGTTGGATGGCATCACCAACTTGATGGACATGAGTTTGAGCAAGTTCCGGGAGTTGGTGATGGACAGGGAAGCCTGGCATGCTGTAGTCCATGGGGTTGCAGAGTCAGACGTGACTGAGCGACTGAGCTGAACGGAAGTATGGTTGATTCACAATGATGTGCTAGTTTCTGCTGTTATATACATACATATATCCACTCTTTTTTAGATGCTATTCCCATATAGGTCATTATAGAGTATTGAGTTCCCTGTGCTCAAAAAGGCAGCAGTCTCCAACCTTTTTGGCACCAGGAACCCATTTCATGGTAGACAATTCTTCCATGGACCAGGAGGCTGAGGGATGGTTTCAGGATGATTCAAGTGCATTATATTTATTGTGCACTTTATTTCTATTATTATTGTATCGGCTCCACCTCAGATCATCAGACATTAGATCCTAGAGGTTGGCGACCCCCTCAGTATTCAGCACCCCTCTTGTGGTCAAACCAACCAGGTACCAGGTGTGTAGGTGTCGCCTGGCCCCCCATTTATGTTCACATATTGAAGGAGTCTTTGGGCCTAGAAAAGAAAACAACAGTCTCAAAGGCCCTTGCTGAATCATCTAACTTTGGAGAAAACAAAACCGAACTTTAGGTTCCGCCCTGAGGCTCCAAGCCAGTTGTATCTATCAGGGACTTATCACCCTCTGTCCAGAAACCTTCCATCTCCTACACCTGCCCAGAAGACTTATCACCCCTGCCCAACTACAAATGCCATCTCAACTAAAGAATACCCAAAACATCCCGCCTGACTAATGTTTTCCTTATCGCTTCCCCAAACCTCCCTATAAATATGGAGCCTCCCTGATCTCTCTGGGCGCTCAGCCTGGTTGTTAGGCTGACTGTCGCCCCTCCTTGCCTGAATAAAGGTAACCTACTTGCGTTGAGGTCGTCTCTCCTTCTTTTCTGCCTCAGCCCGAACTATACCTTACACATATGTCTGCCTATGATTATGTGAACATGCAGAGAAACAGAAAAAGACTGAGGGTAATAAATTTGGGGAGGCAGGATTGGGAGGATGGGGGTGGGCAGGGAAAAGGAAGCCATGCAGAAAATGATGAGAATACAAAGTCCCAGTCCAAATAAAGGTGGGAATGATTTTGACATTGGTCATGAGCAATTCAGCAGGAATTCAGACACCAGCCAGGAGCAGGGAGTAAACAGCTTGGGCTTATGGCTTATCCCTGAGGGTGTGCAGAGGATTCCGTATCCTCAGAGCCTGAAGACGTGTCCCCACACTTGGATACATCACTGTACACACCGTGGGAAGGAAGGACTGAGGTCATTTCAAATAAACACTTAGAATCCTGAACGTCTTCCCAAGTTCCATCTGGGAGCCTGCATCATACACTGAGAGCCTGGCCCAACCTCCATCACACAAAGCTTCAGTCTACAAATGGGAATACTCTGCTTTCACCGTTTATTTCCTAATACCATCTTTATTTCTTGTGTTATTAAAAAAAAGGAAAGGTTCACTTAGCTGTTAGCTTTTTTCTAAGAAGGTCTTTGAAAATTTCATGCTTTGTCCTTATACTTTTACTGGAATAATCAGGTCTCTTTTCAGAAAAACATCCACTTAAAGAAAAAGTTTATCAAAGAAAGGTTTATAAAAGCTACACTGGGGACTTCGTGGTGGTCAACTGGATAAGACTCCATGCTTCCAATGCAAGGGGTGAGGGTTCAATCCCTGGTCAGAGAACTAGGATCCCCCATGTTATGAAGCCAAAAAAAAAAAAAAGAACATGACAATATCATCATAATAAAGATTTTTTAAAAAGCTATGCTGTTTCACGTTCAATTTCTTCTACATGCAACTGTAAGGTTTGGAGTAGCTGCGAGCATAGCTGTTACCTGGTTCCAAATCCACAGACTCGTGAGGGGTACAGACTTTTAAGAGAATTTATGTGAATATACATACCAGCCTTTGCAACAGCCTGACTTGTCTTGGGATCCTGAGTCCAACCTAGAAGGAAGAAAGAGACGTGAAATACGATTGTGAGATCATTCTCATGTGAGTTAGTTAAACGAAGAGGGTTAAGGCCCATGAAGGCACACGAAGGATTATCCACCACCTGAGAAGCAGTTTTGACTTTGAACCAGGAAGCACCCAGAACAAGATTAGAACTCATGCTTCTCAGACCTGGCTGGCTGCTTAACCCACAATATCACACCACCTTCTCATCTGAGGGTTCTTATATCTGTTAGGGGAGCAGATGAAATGATCAGAACAGAGTTCACTAGAATATCTGTATTCAGGGACTTCCCTGGCCATCCAGTGGGCAAGACTTCACCTTCCAATGCAGGGAGCTGGGGTTCAATCCCGGGTGGGGGAGCTGGGTTCCATATGCCTTGCAGCCAAAAAAGCAAAACATAAATCAGAAACAATACTGTAACAAATTCAACAAAGGCCTGAAAAACGGTCCACATCAAAAGAAAAATCTTTAAAAAAAAAAGAGTATTTGTATTTGGTTTCCATTTATTTTTGGCTTGAAAATCAACTCTTTGTTGTTGTGTCTGTTACAATGAGTAAACATGTCCGCTTGCCTCTGATGGGTTCATTCATTCCGCTCAAAACCCCAGGAAGTTCTGCAGGCAAAACTGAACTTGCCTTGAACTTTCTTACTGTGTTTTTTCTGGATGATTTGCTATACTTTCCCACAGGCACAGGAGGGGCATGGGGAGGTGATAGCATCCTTAGTTTTAAAATTCATCTAATAATTAACCAGCCCCTCCGGACTCATGTAGAAGTCCTAGCTGGTTGCCAACCATTTCTCAAGATAAATCACTGTTTAAAGAACAGAAGTGTGGACTCCACTGCTGTGAGTAATAAGTTGGCGTTCCTGGAGGGCAGTATGACAATGTCGATCCAAACCTTGGAAAATATGCTTAGACTTTACACAAACCTTTTTAAACAGCTTCGTAAGGTATAACTTACAAACAATAAAAGTTGCTCTTTTAACGTGCACAATTCAATTTTTTTAAATATATTCACAGAGCTGGGCAAACCATCACCACAATCAATTTAGAACATTTTTATCCCCAAAGAAACCCTGTTTTACCTGTCATTTCCCAACCCCAGCCTTTCCCTGGTCCTAGGTACCAGTTAATCTACTTTGTCTCTATGTATTTAGTCATCCTGGGCATTTCGTATAAATGGAATCATACAATATGTGGTCATTTTTTATCGGCCCTTTCCACTTAGCATAATCTTGTAGATTTATTAGCACTTCATTCTTTTTTACGTCTGAATAATAGTCTATTGTGTGCATACATCACATTGTGTTTATCCACTTCCCAGTTGTCCGACTCTATGGTTATTTCCACCTTTTGGCTATTATTTATACTGTGGAACTTGCGTGGATATTCACATAGATGTCTGTGTTTTTATTTCCTTTATAAGTGGAATTCCTGGGTCATATGGTAAATTTAACTTTTGGGAAATAGATACACCAGTTTGCAAAGTAGCTAGCTGTAATATTTTATATTCCCACCAGTATGCAGGTCTTTTAATTTAGAAATCCTACTTTCAGAAAAGTTATCAATTGGGAGGGAGGGGAATATCAATACCAAAAAAAATGAAAGCATGAAAAGACTTCTTTGCAACTTTTAAAACAATTGTTGATCCTTGGAAAGAGCCTAACATATCCTTTAAAAGTGGTTTGGTTAAATGTATTATGATATAGTGATTAATCAGAATACAGCTATTACAAATAATGGTATGAACCTATATTTATTGACATCAAATGTTAGTTTTACCTGACTTCTGAGCTGTTCACTAAATATTTCTCTAGCTATCTGCTGGAAGGATTGCACTTCCTGGCCCTTGGTGGGAAGACAGAGCCACATGACTGGTTCTGGCCAATAACTTATGAATGTAAGTGGCCTCTGTCACTTCTCCACCAAGGACTCGATGGAAGGTATGAGATTCTCCAGAACTGCCTTTTCTCACCTGCACAGTAAGTAGTAACATTTGAGAGGTTGCTGCTCCATCAAGCCTAAGGTCACACTTGCTCCACTGACACCCCAAGATGGACGTCATACAAGCAAGAAACAAACGTTCGTCTAATTTATGGTTGCCAGGGAGAAGGATGGAGAGAAGGGATGGTTAGAGCCTTTGGGGTAGATATGTACACACTGCTGTATTTAAAATGGAGAACCAACAAGGACCTACTGTATAGCACAGGGGACTCTGCTCAATGTCATGTGGCAGCCTGGATGGGAGGGGGGTCTTGGGGAGGATGGATACCTGTATATGCATGGCTGCGTCCCTTTGCTGTCCACCTGAAACTACTACAACATTGTTCATCGGCCATGCTGCTGCTGCTAAGTCGCTTCAGTCGTGTCTGACTCTGTGCGACCCCAGAGACGGCAGCCCACCAGGCTCCCCCGTCCCTGGGATTCTCCAGGCAAGAACACTGGAGTGGGTTGCCATTTCCTTCTCCAATGCATGAAAGTGAAAAGTCAAAGTGAAGTCACTCAGTCATGTCTGACTCTTCGAGATCCCATGGACTGCAGCCTACCAGGCTCCTCCGTCCATGGGATTTTCCAAGCAAGAGTACTGGAGTGGGGTGCCATTGCCTTCTCCGTAATCGGCTATACTCCAATACAAAACAAAAAGTTTTTAAAAAAAGAAATAAATGTTTGTCATTTAAATCATTGCAGTTTGGGGGTTCTTACCCCAGTTCAGCCTGGCCTGGCCTCACTGATACAGTCAGACACACTTTGAATGATTAAATCAGGTAACAAAATGCTGTCATTAACGATCTCATTTTTTAAGTATAAGTGTCTGTATGTGTAGAATGCATCCAAATTTTAACGGCAATTACCTCCGGATGTCTGAATTTTTTTTCTTTAAACCCTTCTGTAGTACCTTAGTTTTGTATCACTTGCAAATAGAAAAAACAATAAAGCTATTTCCATTCTGTAAACTAAAAAACTGGTTTAATCATGATCCTCTTCTGATCCCTTCTGAAAATAGATATGTGCTACTGTAAATTACAATTGTAAGCCATCGTAGAGTCTCCTACGCTACAGAACATGGAATAGGAAGAATTAGTAAAGGATTTCAGTGGACATATGCTCTGACGCCAAATGAGAACCAGTCACTAGGAGGCCGCTGGCTTCTATTTCTAAAATGAGGTGGAATGATATGAATGGTCCAAAGGAAACCAGAATCAGTGTGCTGGGCAAGGTCTCCACCAGTTCTGCAGGTTCGTCTCAGG
>NW_011494895.1:2358004-2372780 GCF_000754665.1 Bison bison bison | reverse complement strand
TCGTCTCAGGCCTCTCCCTTCCAAAAATTGTGGAATCGGCTGGGGACCACTTAAAATAACTAACCATGGTCAGAAGGGAAGCCTGGCCCTGCTCAGGTATTATGTTCTCTGGTTGATCTAAAGTATTCTCTTTGAAGTCTCCTCCTTTGAAGAATAGGTTTTCCAAGAAAATAAACAAGTATTCAGGAGAACAAGAGAAGTTGGTTTTTCATTTTTGAGGTGGCTATCTGATAGCTCAGGGGATCACCATGGCAACACTTGAGTCCAGATTTAGACACGGACCAAACCAGAATCAAAACTTCCTGGTACACAGAGACTCCTGGTGCCAGCTAGGATTAGAAGTGGAAATGACACTCATGTCATCTTCATTGTTTTTAGTTAGGAATTCCTGACCCCTTTTATTGTTTGAGAGCTTTCCTGTTCCCCTATAAGAACCTGGAAGTGGGGTTTAAGGACAGGTAACCAAATCCAGCTTAAAGTCAAGGAGTGTTCTGAATAATAAATAACCTCAGAGCATGGGCCCCAAATCACAGACTTATGAGATGGCTCAGATAAGACTTTCTACTTCTTCCAGGCTGAGCTTACTTCTCCAGCACCAGAACAGATGTCCAGACCACAGTATTTAATAACAAGTATCAGCCACAATCTTTGCCATGAAGGACCGACCATACTACCTAACTTCAAAGAAAATACACTCAGGGAAACTTACCAGATAAGGTAATTTTTAAAAGTTACAAAGAAAATGGGGAAAAAAAGAAGAGTTCACTACACTCTCAAGTGACCACAAGAGGCTCTATGATGGAGGGATGGCTTGAAGTTGGTGTGTAGGATGTTGGTTGGAGTGGAATAAAGGGGGAAGACAAATTTAAAGAGAATCAGGTTCAACATAAGAACCATGCTGAGAAATCATTCATTATCTGCCTCTTCAACTCACATGGACCAAGCAGCATTTACTACCAGAACGTGCATGGGTGGCTGAAGACTGCCTTTGCACCAAGAATGTAGCAATAACCCCATCAGAGCTGGGGGGCTGGAATCCCCATCTATCCCACCATCAGACGGTCCAACCACAGGTGAAAAACAACTTAATGTTCATCATCTGGATAAAAGAGATGGTATTTTCCCCCCAGGATCAATCACAGGGTTGGATCAGGATCAGGAAGGAAGAGAAAGCATTCCAGAAAGTCCACAGATGGGGAAGAGCGTGGGAAGGGAGGAGAGGAGTGAGGGGTATTTGAAATACGAACAATACACACATTCCCTTTAGGGATGGGTGCTTTCATGACCTGGGTCCACTGAACAAGAGACAGAAAGGCCAGATTCAAGCCCTCATTCCTTCCGAGCTCTGCCACCAGCTCTGTCGCTCTAGGTTCCATCACAGAGCCAGGAGTGGCTGCATTGAGGCCAGTCTCAGCCACGCACCATCAAATGGCTGAAGACATGAGCTCCTAGCGGGCTGTGTGCCAGGAATTTATCTACCATTGGCCTGCATCTCCCGAGGACATTCTGAAGCCAAGACCAGGAACCTCAGCTGCCTCAGAGACCTGGCCAGGACCTGACACTGATCCCAGGGTAACAGGCTGGACAGCACGGGAGACACTACCCATCACCTGGGCTCAGGACAGATAGTCTTCGAAGAGCCCCATTCCGGGAATTCTCTATCACCAGCACAAAAGTTTTCTTTGGGAGAAATGGGGCTGCATGTTGTTCAGCTACGTGCCACGCGCCATGTGCGCTGCCCATAACCTCAGCAATGGAAGAAGAAACTTCATCTGGGGTTGGGTCGGGGGTTGGGTGGGCTGAAATTTCAAACAATTTCCAGGCATCCGGGATAACAATAACAAAACCCAAACCAACCAGCCTTAGGTGAATCACCCTGTTGCTTTCAATCTGTGAGAAACAAGGGACGTGGACCTGGCTTGTGGGAAGATAATGAAGAGGTCGGGGACCCTCCCAGCAGGAAAAAAAAAAAAGCTCAGGTCTCCATCCAATGGCTCCATCTTCCTAAACCGATCATCTGTTCCTTAGATACTGAAAGCTTCCAGGGGACTTCCCCGGTGGTCCAGGGGTTAAGACCTCCAATGCAGGAGGTGTGGGTTCAATCCCTGGTTGGGGAGCGGAGATCCCACGTGCCTCATTGCCAAAAAACCAAAACATAAAACAGAAGCAATATGGTAATAAAGTCAATAAAAACTTAAAAAGAGAAAGCTTGCAGGACTTCCAGCTGGACCTCTGACAGCATGTGGGCAGGGCTCCTTTGCATTAGAGCACCCAGGACTTTGGGAGAGTGTGTGTTAGGAACACAAGGTCACACAGGACTCATTGCTCAGCTTTTAGGACTCCCCGCTCTTCTCCCCAGTCCCACCCCCAGAGAAACCAGACACGGCTAGTTCAAAAGTGAGCCAATTTCTGGAATCTCTCCCACAATATCCTTCTTCCCCATCCAGCCTTACAACTCCACTGAAACAATCACAGCCATGCACATAAAGGAGATATGATTGAGTGGTCTGGGGCTCACAAGATCTTGCCTTGACTTTATTTTTCAAAGAATTTAAAAAAAATTGTCTTGATTTTCTGTGTTTTTCCAAATGCAAAGCGGTAGATTACCAAAGTTAAAAGTGCAGAAATGCTCAGTTCAGGGACTTACAAACAGATCACCACAATGAATGTGTTACCCGAAGCAGAGGCTCAACACTATCTGTGTGCCAGGAGATAAAAGTTAAAGTCGTCCTTAAACAGACCACATCGAGTTGTAAATATGAAAGTGCTGCAGTCTTTGGAGGAGTCACTGAGAGCCGAGCTTGGCATTCAGGGCACTTGGGTTCTAATTCAGGCTCTGAAATATCCCCTTGGGCGCATCACTCCCCCTGGGGGGATTTCCAAGGTTCTCCTGGAGAGGAAGCTTGCTGAGGCTTTCCTTGCAGTGGTAAAGATTCAACCAGGCTGTTCATAAATAATAAAAATGGCTCATGAGACCTGAGTGTTACTATATATATAAGTGCTTTACCTGACAGAGTGGGTTGATTATTTTTTATTTAGTAGTTTATTATTACTTAGAAGCTGATGAAAGGTAAGCGTCAGGATCCCTCACTTGCACAGTCCCTTAACAATGATGATACTGGGCTTCCTTAGTGGCTCAGTGGAGAAGGCAATGGCACCCCACTCCAGTACTCTTGCCTGGAAAATCCCATGGATAGAGGAGCCTGGTAGGTTGCAGTCCATGGGGTCGTGAAGAGTCAGACACAACTGAGCGACTTCACTTTGACTTCTCACTTTCATGCACTGGAGAGGGCAATGGCAACCCACTCCAGTGTTCTTGCCTGGAGAATCCCAGGGACAGGGGAGCCTGGTGGCCTGCCGTCTATGGAGTCACACAGAGTGGGACACGACTGATGCGACTTAGCAGCAGCAGCAGCAGTGGCTCATTAGCAAAGAATCTGCCTGCCAGTGCAGGAGACACAGGTTCGATCCCTGGTCTAGGAAAATCCCACGTGCCCCCGCAACTAAGCCAGATCGCTACCACTACTGAGCCTGTTCTCTGGAGCCCATGCTCTGCAGCAAGAGAAGCCACTGCAGTGAGAAGCCCTCACACCAAACTAGAGAAAAGCCTGAGCAGCAATGAAGACCCATAAATAAATAAATTACAAAAAAAAAGTCCGAGAAAAACAATTCTAAAATTATGTTGCTTGTCAGAATGTGTCATTTGTTGTGATTTATCATTCTAAACAACTGTTCAAGGTCACTCAAAGCCGGTACACTGGGACAATCCTGAGGGACGGGATGGGGAGGGAGGTGGGAGGGGCGTTAAGGATGGGGGACAGATGTACACCCATGGCTGCTTCATGTCAGTGGATGGCAAAACCACTACAATATTGTAAAGTAATTAGCCTCCAATTAAAATTAATTAATTAATTAAAAAATAAATAACTGTTCATTTTAGCACAGAATTTTGTCGAGAAGGCTTTGCCAATTATGTAAACTTGATTCCCCTCTCAAAAATTTAGATCCACCCCTGCCTATGAGGTAGGAACCATTAACAATGCTATCTTGCAGATGATGAAACAGACCCAGAGATGTTAAGTTACTTGCCCAAGTACACACAGCCAGTAGGCAGTGGGATCCAGATTTGAACCCAAGCAGCCTGGTTCCACTTGGAATGCTGTTAACTATATACTTTATTACTTCTTATAATTTTTACATAGAGCTCCTAGAAAACTCTCCGTAACACTCAATACCTGGTAGCTACTATTACTCTGTAAATTAAAAACTGTTTTTGCAATAATGGGAATGCAGCCCCATCCTTATTTAAATAAAGCATATCAATTTGAAAGAAGATGGATTTTATACAAGACATTTGCTTTTTTAAAAAAATGTAGCTAATTTTATTTTAAAAAATTATTTATGGTTGCGCTGGGTCTTCATTGTCGCACAAGCTTTTTTCTCTAGTTTCAGCAAGCAGGGGCGACTCTAGTTGCGGTACGCAGGCTTCTCATTGTGTTGGCTTCTCTGGTGGTAGAGCATGGGCTCTAGGGAGTGTGGGCTTCACTAGTTCCAGAACATGGGCTCAGTGGTTGTAACTTTCAGGCTGTAGAGCACACGCTCAACAGTTGTGGCCCAAAGCATGTGGGATCTTCGCGGATCAGGGGTGGAACCCTCATCTCCTGCACTGGCAGGTGGATTCTTTACCACTGAGTCACCAGGGAAGACCAAGACTTGCTTTTTAATATTAATTTCCTGAAAGATGCTCTCAAAGCTGTATCAGTCTCAATGTGGTCCATGCATTGCCCGCATCAGGACCATCGGGGTCCCATCCAAACCTAGTGGATGGACACTGATGGGAGTAAGGCTCAGGAATCTGAATCTTAAAGAGCCCCTGAGTGTCCTTCTGCAAGATGAAGTTTGAAAACCACTGCAGATAATGGGTTTATTACACTATGGGTAATACTGTTTATAGATGAAGCGTGGGGGAAGAAGCATCTTGAATCTAGCATACATTAGTAATATTTTCAGTTAAAGATAAGTAATAGGAATTACAATACAGGCTAACAGGCAAATTCAGGTACATTAAAATTCACAAGTTCACTGACATCTAAAAATTGTTTGTGCTCAGTTGCTCAGTCATGTCTGACTCTGCGATCCCATGGACGGTAGCTCAACAGGCTCCTCTGTCCATGGGACTCTTCAGGCAAGAATACTGGAGTGGGTTGCCATTCCTACCATTTCTTACTCCAGGGGATCTTCCCAATTCAGGGATTGAACCCGAGTCTCCTGCATCTCCTACTTTGGGAGGCAGATTCTTTACCATCGAGCCACCTGAAAAGCTCTGACAGCTGTTCACCAAATACCACATGTGTAATTAAAATATGACAAATGCACTTGTCTATATGAAACACCAACAGAGTCAGGGATATAGAGAATAGACTGATGGTTGCCAAGGAGGAGGGGGGTGGGAGAGGGTTGGATTGGGAGTTTGGGGTTAGCAGATGCGAACTATTAGCTATAGAATGTATACACAACGGGTCTTACTGCATAGCACAGGGATTGTATTCAATACCCCGTAACAAACCATAATGGAAAAGAATATGGAAGAAGAATATGGGATTTCCTTGGCAGTCCAGAGGTTAAGACTGTGTTGCCAATGCAGGCGGTGTGGGTTCGATCCCCTGGTTGTGGAGCTAGGATCCTTGTGGTGTGGCCAAAAGATTAAAAAAAAAAAAAAGTAAAATACAAATAAGTCACAGTACAGTGACCCAATCAAATTAAAGAATGTACATATATATAACTGAATCACTTTGCTATACAGCAGAAACTAATACAACTACAACTGTATTGTAATTCAACTACAATTCAATAAAAACAAATTTTAAAAAATGGTTCACATATAATTTTGAAGGCCATAATGATTGAGACCACAGCATTAACTGCATTGCCAGGCACTGTTCAAAGCATATTAATTACTCTTCAAAATCCTTTAATTAAGTAATCTAGTCACCCCCATCCTTGAGATGGGTAAATAGAGGCTCGATGTGAATTAGGGCTTCCCAGGTGGCGTTAGTGATAAAGAAACTGCCTGACAATGCAGGAGACACAGGTTCGATCCCTGGTTTGGAGAGCATGGCAACTCACTCCACTATGCAAACCTGAAGAAGCCCATGGACTGAGAAGCCTGGTGGTTTACGAACCATAGGGTCGCAGAGTCAGACATGACCGAAGTGACTTAGCACTCACACAGATGTGAACTAACGCTCCAGTAAGCACAGAGACAGGGTTCGAACTCAGAAGTCTGGTTCTGGAGGCTGTGCTCTCAAGTCCTACATCTTATACACATAATTTTTTTTTTAAGAGGATAGGGATAAGAAGGTAAAATCACAAATTTTCACAAAAACTTTTATATTCAGAGTTTTCTCCTGATTTAGTCATTTTCCAGAAGAATAAACGGTGCCTTGGGCTGACGACAGCATGAAATCACTAACATGGGCCAAACCAATGTTCTTATAAGCAGGGAAGTTCAGTGTTAAGCCTACTTGGACTTGCAGATGTCAGAGCTTTAATCCCTCCTCTTAGCTCATAAACAGAATCTTTGTTTCAGTGCTTCCCACATCTTCTCCCTCTGCCCCGTAAAAAGTTTTCGGATCTTTACCCTAGATTCCTTCCCTCAGCACTTCAGCTGCCCAAGCCTAACAGCGGGCTCCAACATCAAGTGCTGACCATCCCCAGCACTTTTGATGTATTACCTACCCAACCCTCATAACTCTGTTCTTTCCCACTTTGTACAAAATTGGAGACTGAAGCACTCAGGACTATGCTCAGCATTACGGAGCTGAAAAGCGCCTGAATCAGGAATTGAGCCCCGGTAGCCGGCATCAAGTCCCTGTCCTTAACCAAAACATCTGCCATTTCATATACCACAGTACACAAGGTCCTTTACACAAACTAGCAGCTGGATCCTGTAGTATGCTCAGGAGGAGGTGTGTGCCCTGCTGTAAGGTACAGGAAAAGAAGGCATAGAGAGGCACAGAGGAGCTTGTCCAGGCCACACAGCTGTAAAGGGCAAAGGAGAGACCAGCCTTGCTCTCTGTATGCCAAGCTTGTACATTCCTCCTCCACCACACAGCCTCCTGGAATTTTTATGGGTTATTCCTCATGGCAGTCCTACAAGAGAAGAATCGTTCCATTTTGTAGATAAGCACATCCTTAAGGCAGAGTTGACGTGAAAGTAACCATGGGATGTTTAGGCAGATTCTGTTTTCCAGATCTGCCTTCAAACCAAGGCGCTGGGAAAGGGGTCTTATCTCTTCTTCTCATCCTGCAAAAGCATGCTTTCAGCTAAACAATTTAAATACATGTGTGCAAACAGCACCAGAAGATGCAGAAATGCACCGTCTACGTTTATCAGGACAGAGCCCTTTCTCCCTATAAGGTCTATGCATTGATATTTGTGGGAACCTGTTCTATATTCTTTCAAGAGCCTTCCTATCCATCAGACATTGTATTGAGAGTTCATATTCGCAGGTTTCATTCACTTGTGAGGTTAAGCCATTTAAAAAATCCTGGCAGATACACAGAGTATTAACCAGGGGAACTGAGACCCTTTGGTTCTTCGTCCTCCGCCCATCATTTGGCCATCTTTAAGCTACTAAAGCAATAAGATATGAAAACTGTGTTCTCCCGGTTTTCAGATGAGAAAAGTGGAAGCTTCCACGAGTTTAGAACATTTCCTAGACGTGCTCTCTCTCTGGAACAACTGGAAACCAACAGCAACCTGCCAACACTCTACCCCACAGGCGCATCTGAAAGAACCTTGCAGTTAACTTAGGGTTCTGGTTCAGAAATGAACAAAACCAGCAGAAACCCGCGCAGGTAACAGGAGCCGAAGAGGTTTGGTTCCGCAGGACTTTAAAGTGCAGACACAATTCTGCAAGAAACTTCGTCATCCAGACTCTCTCCTCGAGGGAACAGTAGATGGGGAAGCTCCCAAGCAGACGACCAGGGACGGAGAGAAGAAGAGGGGACGATGTGCCAGGACATGGGGGTGATCCCACCCTCCCTCGGGTCCAGTAGCCTGTCCCGCAGCCACGCGCCCGAAGGCGGCGGTGGGAAGAGACTGAAGCCGGCGCCCGGGGCCCACCCGGGGCCCCCTAGAACTCCACTTACTTGATCCGATGTGTCCTCCCAGCTCCTCGCCTCTTCCAGCAACCCGGCGCAGAGCGGCAGCGCAAAGCACAGCCCGAGCAGCGGGAGCATGGTGAGGCTGGGCGGCTGCACCAAGACGCTGCGGGACGCGCGGTTACAGCGCGGGACTCAGGGCTGCGCTCCGAACTGCAGACGCGCGCGGCCCCGCCTCGCGCCCCGCCCCGCCCCCTGAGCCCTCCGGCCACGCCCCTGAGCCCTCCGGCCACGCCCCCACGCCTATTCGGGTCCCGCCCCTGCTCCTTCCGGCCCCGCCCCCTGAACCCTCCGGCGGCCCCTTAGCCCCTTCTGCTCCGCCCCCACGCCTATTCGGTCCCGCCCCTTCTGGCCCCGCCCCTTAGCCCCTCCGGCCCCTGCGCCCCTCCTGCCCTGCCCCCGGCGCCCTGTCGCGGCTCCTCACCCCTCGCGGGTTCAGACTCTTCACTCCCGCGAGGCCAGCGCTGGGTCCGCTGCATCCACGCCGGGTGCCCCCAGCCCAGAGCGCACGGTTCGCCCCCCATCGCTCTTCGCCTTCCCACCAGTACCTTCAGTACCCCCACTCCTGCCCCGCCCCTCCCTCGCCTTCTCCAACCAGCTCTGCGGGCACCTGCCACCACCTGCATGCCCCTCTCCCGCTCCTTCGTGAACTCGCGCCATTCTTGTCGCAGGAGGACACGGTAAGGGCCAACCTGACCCTCCATGTACAGTCCGCCCCCTTCACCTGCTATACAGACCTCGCTCCCGCACCGCGTGTATACCGCCCGCCCACTTCCAATATATACCACCTCCCACCTGCTGCATGCACCACCACCATTCCCACACCTGTCACCTGAAAGCATCAGGAGACCTTCTTCTGGGAAAATAGTGCGTTCCCCTTGACATCCAGCACTGATGCTTACAAGCCCAGTTGAGGGAATGCTAAGTGGTCTAACGCAGAAAGTACCAGCAATGTGGTCCCCTTTTATATGGCTCTGGCATAAGGGAACAGAAAGGAGGAAGTTAGAGTTGGCACCACGTCGTAGTACTTCTGATTTTTTTGGTTATTAATCATAAAAATGAATGTCACTGTTATCATAGTTACAGACTATTGGTCATGTTTCTGTCCTGTCATAGGAAGAATTTTTAATAATCTGCCAACCATTCACCCACCGGCCTTTTAGAGTCTGGGATCCATCTTTGCACCTGGCAGATACACAGTGATCTGCATCTGCTTGTTTCCAAAAGGCAATTACCTCAAAGACACTTAAAAAAAATTTTTTGTCGTGATACTGCTGCTGCTAAGTCGCTTCAGTTGTGTCCGACTCTGTGCGACCCCATAGACGGCAGCCCACCAGGCTCCCCCGTTCCTGGGATTCTCCAGGCAAGAACACTGGAGTGGGTTGCCATTTCCTTCTCCAATGCATGAAAGTGAAAAGTGAAAGAGAAGTCGCTCAGTCGTGTCCGACTCTTAGCGACCCCATGGACTGCAGCCCACCAGGCTCCTCCGTCCATGGGATTTTCTGGGCAAGAGTACTGGAGTGGGGTGCCGTTGCCTTCTCCTTGTCATGATAAAAATCACATAAAATAAAAAGTACTATTTTAACTGTTTACCCTATTTACCTGTACAGTTGGGTGACACTAAGTACGTTCACATTATCATGCAACTTTTACCATCATGCATCTTCTGAATTTTTCACCTTAAGACATTTTTTATGTCTCTGTAAAAATTCCTTCTAAATCAATACACTGAGTAATAAGTTGGCATCCATCTCAGTGGCCAAAAACAGGGAAATGGTTAACTCAAAAGACAGAATATCCATCCTGTGGAATATTACGCAGCTGTTAAATAACAATCATTAAGTGCATGGAAACAGGAAAAACGTTTACAGCGTAATTTAAAGGAAAAATCAGATCATATAACCATATCAAAAGTATGAGTTTAATTAGGTAAAAATACATAAGAGTGGTCATTAGAACTAGGGAAGAATGAAAACAGTGGGTGTGTTAGCTTATGGCAGTATCTCTTTTTAAAATATTTTGTTTTCTCTTGTTGAAATGTTGATTTTTGTTAAACAAAGACATTAAGGGGCTGGGGGAGTGTTGTTTTGGTGAAATAAATGGAAAGAAAATCATTGTCATTAGCAATTAAACATGTAATAGCCTGTACGCGGGCTAATTAAAAAAACATGCCTCCACCATGGAGTGACAGTAGCCGGTCCAACAAGGCTTCCACAACAAAAGCACCGGTAAGGGAGAGCTTTGAAGTAATCAGAGGGTTTTTATTCTTAGTTCTTTACTAACCATGAATTACAGATGCATCCTGGGCACACTTAGAAACGTCACAGCGTGCCAAGTATGTGCAGTCCCCTCCTCATTTGAAAACTAAGGGGGAGAAAAATAATAGAAGAAAATAAAAAAGAGGAGAGCCCCAAATCTTCTGGAATTTTGCCCCCACCACGTCCTTGCCTCCAAAAGGAAATGCCTGCTTAAAAACTGAAAGTTGAATTTGGACAAAACTGGTTTATTTGAAAGTAAACATTAACAGCTACTGTTATTTCAGTCTGTCAATCCTCCAGCAACACTGGGGACCTCGTCTTGGTCTTTCTCTTCTCCCCTCTCCTACTCAACTCTTGTTTTGTTTGACCTTATATCTGCCCTTTGTCCCGTTGTGTCCCAACTGGTTTCTGCAGAGGTCAAGTCATCCAGAGAAATGAGTTTTCTTTTCTCCATCTGCTAGGACTCTGCAGTTCTACTCTAGGTGGTGGTGCTGGTTCACTGTTACATTTGTTTTATGGCACCTTTGACCTAAGGGATCAGAACTTCCTTGAGGGCCCCAAGTTTTCTTCCACAAATTGTAACATTGTGCTCAATGCATGCCTAGCCTTTCAGGACCATTTGATGAATGGAATTAGGGGATAAGAGGCCTGGTGGGGCAGGGAGCTAGCTGTGCCGGAGGAAGACTGCTGGGCTGGATTCTAAACTTGGTCCCTTTCTAGCTACGCAACTTGAGAGTTTCTGAACTTCCCAGTATTTACAGAACTTCCTAAGCTTCTGAGTGACATCAGAATGTCTGTGTGACCAAGAGGAGATGGTCTTTAAACCTAGGGAGGTGTCATACAAATAAAACCCAGTGAAGGTTTCCAAAACTCTCCGTAAGCATAGGTGATTATTAGCCTTATCAGTCAGGATGAATAAATTAATGATCCCCCTTCAAAGGAGCCGAGGTATCCCCACAAATATGTCCTTTGATGCCAGGCGTTACTGGTTTTACTGTGTGAAACCACCGAGCTCAAAGAACCTCAAAGCTGGAAAAGACCTAAAACCCAGTCCCGATTTTTCCAGTGAGACCTGTAAGGGGTTTGCAGGGCCCATTCTCTAGCTAGACACAGAGCTCCAGTCAGGACCCGTGTGTTCACAGACAGGGTCTGGATGCAGGGCTCAGCAACAAGGGTGTCTTAGTACAAGAGTGAAGAAGATCTGCTGGTCAGGGAGGCCCCTGTGCCAGCTCTTGCCAGGAAGTGGCTCCGTGTGTGACTAAAGGATGGGGCAAGGGATCCAGGATTTTAGAATCAGGCTCATTGGAGTTAGGAGCTTTTCCCTGGTCCCCTACGTGAGACCACCAGTGGATGGGCCTGGCCAGCGTAGCCAGGGCAGAGAGACTGAAGAGGGAAGGCAGGCTCTGCCGTTGGTTTCTTTTCTTCTCCCTCGAATTTACCCTTGGTCGCCTTCTGGTCCCTCTATCTAGCTGCTCTGATATTCAAGCTCCTCCTCTGCGCCTCCCCCCGCCCCGCTGAGGCCCCTTTACCCAAGCTTCTTTCTGAACATCTGCAAGGCCGTTGTTCTATTCTAGGCCAGCTCTTTCCCACTTCCTCCGACTCACCTTTTTATCTGCTTATATGACATTGTGTTTCTCCTGAACCCTTGACAGCTTTGCGTACTCATGATAGTTTCTTTTTTTTAGTGACTTTTTTTTCTTTTTAATCAAAAAGATAGGAAGAGAAAATGGATTCCTTCTGGCTTTGCCTCCACGATTTCTCAGGGGCCCTTGGTACCTTGGGGGGTCATGTCATTGTTGCTCAGTTGCTAAGTCATGTCTGATTCTTTGCAACCCCATGGACTGCAGCCCGCCAGGCTTCTCTGTCCTTCCCTATCTCCCAGAGTTGGTCAAAGCCAATTTTCACCTAGTTTACAGATGGTGACTCTTACCCAGAGAGATTTATGAGAGAGGAAGCAGAGAATACAGTTTTCTTATTTCTTTTGATTGATGATTTGCTAAATATGTCAACACTCACGAAGTGTAGCACAGCATATTCTACTTGAATTTTCTGTTTACACATTTGAGACTCTAGACTTGATTTGCTCGTGGGCAAGGATTGTCTCAAGCTCATTTTTATATCCCCTGGAATATAAAAATATCCCCTGGAATCTCTATTCCAGTCTTCCTGGAATACAGTCGGCATGCAGTGTGTTTGATAGATTGGAAGAATGTGTATCTGTGTCATGAACCCCTGTGCTAGCTGTGTGCCATGATATAACAGGAGTTCTAGACATGATCCTGGAAGAATTTAACCATTTAGATATGAAGCTGGAACTAACAGTGTAGTTTGAGCTGAAGGGTGAGATGCTAAGTGGAGAGGAGGGTGAGATTGTGATTGTGGTCTAGGATAATTAGAGAAGGCTTTGGAGAGGAAGAGAAAATTATTCTTTGCATGAATCAGACTTGAAAGCCGGACAGAGAAGACAGGGTGTTCAGGAGACAGAAGAAGGAGAGGGTGCAAGCATGGAAAAAGCTTTAGACATCGTGGAAAATTCACAAAATGTTGGGGGAAAGGTCCAAGTTTGGGAAGTTACCTGTAGAATGTTCTTGAGCGAGTAGTCGCCAAGGGCAAATCTGCCAATTTTTTCCATCAAGCTAACTTTTTAAAAGAACTGTCCTTTACTTTAAGAGTTTTGTCACTCCCACCAGTGCCGGTGTCTCTCTGGGTCCCTGGGGGGAAGGGTGAGAGGAGTATGTTCCCGGGGGGTCGTATATACATTGGGGAGAATGGGGTGGGTGAAAGAGGTGGTGAACCAGAGCCTCAGGAAGGCGTTGAGAGGAAAACATGCCCGGGTGATTCCAAAATTCTGCCCACATTCCCCACAAACATGGTACCGTATACCTAGGTGGTATAAAAATTACTACTATTTCAGTGACCCATACTTACTGCTGTTATTAATACTATAGAGTGAGTAGTTAAATATGCTTTTTTGAAGAAGTCTTTCCCATTAATAAAACTTTAAAAAGTAATTTTTGCTTGATAAATGTAAGTGATCTAACCTAATATAAGCAAAAAGTACAACTGCAAATCAAATAAACTTGAAATTTCAATGCAGCCATGTAAAAGTGAGCAAGCAGTGATAAATCAAGTAAGTTGTTCTTAAGAAACCATTCGAGTTAAATGAAGTGGCTTGTTGCCAGATGCTGTCTTGATCGGGTGGTTACCTTATTTAGGATTCTGATGGAAATGTTTACACGGCCACGAAATTCTCAGTGTAAATTGGGCTCAATAAACATTTCATATGATGCACGCACGCATGTGAGAAGAACACATATACTTTTAAAAAATTCATTTTATTGAAGTCTGGTTGATTTACAGTGCGTTAGTTACTACTATCGGAGAAGGCGATGGCACCCTACTCCAGTACTCTTGCCTGGAAAATCCCATGGACGGAGGAGCCTGGTAGGCTGCAGTCCATGGGGTCGAGAAGAGTCAGACATGACTGAGCGACTTCACTTTCACTTTTCACTTTCATGCATTGGAGAAGGAAATGGCAACCCACTCCAGTGTTCTTGCCTGGAGAATCCCAGGGACGGGGGAGGCTGGTGGGCTGCCGTCTATGGGGTCGCACAGAGTCGGACACGACTGAAGCGGCTTAGCAGCAGCAGTTCCTACCATATGGCAAAGTGAGTCAGTCAGGCGTGTTCTTTTTCACGTCCTTTTCCATTTTGGTTAGCCACAGGATATTGAGCATAGTTCCTGGTGGTGTAGAGTGAGATCAGTTCATTTTTAACTTAATGCTCTCAAGGTGTGTGTGATGGGCAAGGAAAACTACCAGCACAGTGTCTTCTAAAACTCAGACTTGGGGTCAGCAGTGGCTGAGTTTCATCTCATCTACTCACCTTCATCTTTCTGAGTTTTGTTCTCTTAAAAAAATTTTTTTTTATTGGCGTATAGTTGATTTACAATGTTGTGTTAGTTTCTGCTAAGTGGTTCAGTATACGTATATTCTTTTTTAGATTATTTTCCCATATTGGTCATTACAGAGTATTGGGTAGAATTCCCTGTGCTATACAGTAGGTCTCTGTTGGTTATCTATTTGATGTATAGTAGTGTATGGGTGTTCAAGCTAGTTTTAGGAAAGGCAGAGGAACCAGAGATCAAATTGCCAACATCCGCTGGATCATGGAAAAAGCAAGAGAGTTCCAGAAAAACATCTACTTCTGCTTTATTGACTATGCCAAAGCCTTTGACTGTGTGGATCACAATAAACTGTGGAAAATTCTGAAAGAGATGGGAATACCAGACCACCTGACCTGCCTCTTGAGAAATTTGTATGCAGGTCAGGAAGCAATAGTTAGAACTGGACA
>NW_011494895.1:2347987-2357904 GCF_000754665.1 Bison bison bison | reverse complement strand
GAAAAGGAGTACGTCAAGGCTGTGTATTGTCACCTTGCTTATTTAACTTATATGCAGAGTACATCATGAGAAATGCTGGGCTGGAAGAAGCCCAAGCTGGAATCAAGATTGCCGGGAGAAATATCAATAACCTGAGATATGCAGATGACACCACCCTTATGGCAGAAAGTGAAGAGGAATGAAAAAGCCTCTTGATGAAAGAGGAGAGTGAAAAAGTTGGCTTAAAGCTCAACATTCAGAAAACGAAGATCATGGAATCTGGTCCCATCACTTCATGGGAAATAGATGGGGAAACAGTGGAAACAGTGTCAGACTTTATTTTGGGGGGCTCCAAAATCACTGCAGATGGTGACTGCAGCCATGAAATTAAAAGACGCTTCCTCCTTGGAAGGAAAGTTATGACCAACCTAGATAGCATATTAAAAAGCAGAGACATTACTTTGCCAACAAAGGTCCGTCTAATCAAGGCTATGGTTTTTCCAGTGGTCATGTATGGATGTGAAAGCTAGAGTGTGAAGAAAGCTGAGTGCCGAAGAATTGATGCTTTTGATCTATGGTGCTGGAGAAGACTCTTGCGAGTCCCTTGGACTGCAAGGAGATCCAACCAGTCCATTCTGAAGGAGATCAGTCCTGAGTGTTCATTGGAAGGACTGATGCTGAGGCTGAAACCCCAATACTTTGGCCACCTGATGCGAAGAGTTGACTCATTGGAAAAGACCCTGATGCTGGGAGGGATTGGGGGCAGGAGGAGAAGGAGACGACAGAGGATGAGATGGCTGGATGGCATCACCGACTCGATGCACATGAGTTTGGGTGAACTCCGGGAGGTGGTGATGGACAGGGAGGCCTGGCGTGCTGCGATTCATGGGGTCGCAGAGTCTGACACGACTGAGCGACTGAACTGGACTGAACTGAAGTGTATGGGTATCTTAATTCCAAACTTCGAGTTTAATCCCTTTTGATAACTGTAACTTTGTTTTCAAAATCTGTGAATCTTTTTCTGTTTTGTAAATAAGTTCATTTATATCATTTTTTAACCTTTGGAAAATGTTAAGGATTATAGGTAATCACATATTTTTTTCATATTCCTGAGGTCATCCAGAGGCACAGTGAGCATGAGTTTTGCCTTATTTCCTGAAATGCACTCACACACACAAAATCAAAGCCAGCATCTCACTCTTCAGCATTAGCTGTAGATGCTGTCTTTCCTTTCCTGTGTTTGCATTAACGAGTACGTCAAAGCCATGCAAATGGTTCTGAAGAAATATGTTGGTTGAGCAATGGTCTGTACTATAGAAGTGTTCACTAAACATTGAACAAGGTCAGTGAAAACTTAGGAATTACTCTTATCTTTTGGAAAGGACCCGGATGCTAGGAAAGATTGAGGGCAGGAGGGGAAGGGGGTGACAGAGGATGAGATGGTTGGACGGCATCACCGACTCAAATGGACATGAGTTTGAGCAAAGTCTAGAAAATAGCAAAGGACAGGGAAGCCTGGCCTGCTGCAGTCCTTGGGGTCTCAAAGAGTCAGACACGACTGAGCAACTGAACAAGAACAACTTCCCTTTTGGAAGGACGCCTAGAACCACAAGAGTTGTCCTACTTTTCTGGGGTTCAGCCTGGGACCACAGAAGACTTGCAACAGCACAGAGTCTTTGCTGATGCTGTGACAGAGATGAGGGATCAACCCGCCTCGCTGCCCGACTGCGAGTGCCCCGCCTGGCTTTTTCTTTGTCTTGAGGCATGCAGGATGGAGAAGCCCACAAAGCTTGGAGTTCATCCACAGCATGTGTTTTCTCCCTGATGACCTGCCAGATCCTTTCCAGACAGAGCTTGGGAGGTGTCCAGAGACCTTCACTGAAAGCTGCAGGTGTCTCTTTGGAAGGGTTTTGACTCAAGCGAAACAGTGTTGGTTTTGTGGTTGATGCCAAGAGATAGATTACACTCCCTGAAATCAAGACTTAACAACAGAGCTGTCATCGAGTTCTTTCTCTGAGGCTCACAGGCTCGCTGCCTGGCTGGTGAGGGAGAAACTGTCTTGTCTGTGTAACACGTGCCGCAGGTATGACTCTCACAGGTGCACACTCGCTGATCCAAATATGTAATCCTGTCCCCGTATCTCAGGGTTACCATTCTCCTGTGTAGAATGGACTTCACTCTTGCCCGTTCATGATAAACCATGCTTTGTTGTTGTTTAGACACTAAATTGTGTCTGACTCTTTTGTGACCCCCCTTGGACTGTAGCCCACCAGGCTCCTCTGTCCATGGGATTTCCCAGGCACAAATACTGGAGTTGGTTGCCATTTCCTTCTCCAGGGGATCTTCCCCACCCAGAGATCGAACCCATGTCTCCTGCATTGGCAGGCATATTCTTTACCACAGAGCCACCTGGGAAGCCCCCCAAACCATGCATGTGGATCTTTAAAATTATCGTTGTTTTCTTAGTCAATTTAGGGTTTTTTTGCCTTTCTTCCTGTCTGTTAGCTGGGTCCTAAGTTACAGAAAGTCATTAGGGAGTAGACAGGGAGGAGCCACTGGTCCTCAGTCATCACCTGTGTTATGGATTGAATGTTTGTGTCCACCTAAAATTCATATGTTGGAGTCCTAACCCCCAGTGAGGTGGTATTTGGAGTTGGGGCCTTTGGGAGGTGATCAGTGCGAGATGAGGTCATAAGGCTGGGGCTTCCATAATGGGATTAATGTCCTCATAAGAAGAAGAGGAGACACCAGAACCATCTCTCCACCTTTTGAGGACACAGTGAGAAGTGACTGTCTTCATTCCAGGAAGAGAACCAGTACCTGGAACCGAAACAGTGGCACCTTGATCTTGGACTTCCAGGCACTAGAATCTGAGAATTAACTTCTGTGGTCTAAGCCCCCAGTCTGTGGAATTTTGTTACAGCAACCTGAGCTGACTGATACATCTGTTCATGTTGGCACTTACATCATCCCATCTGGTTGCCAGGGTTTAGGGATGCAGGGAGGGACTGAGGGATGGAGGGATGGAGGGCTAACAATTCCAGGGACACCCTTGGGGTGATGAAACTGCCCTGTATCGACTGTGGTGGTGGTTACACAAGTCTACACGTGTGATAAAATTGCATAGAATTTACTACACACACACACAAATGCATATAAAACTGGTGAAATCTGAGCAAGTCTATGGGTTGGACCAATGACAGTTTCCCTGATTTTGACCTTATGCTATCATTATGTGAGATGTTACCAACAGAGAAGTCAAGTGGAAGGTACATGGACCTGATGTTTTATTTTTACAACTTCCTGTGAATCCATAACCATCTCAAAACAAAAGTTGAAAAAAGAAAGTTTATTGTACCCTACGTCTTTGGGACTCTAGGTGGAGGAAGAGGTAGGGAGAGAAGGGAAGGTTTTTTCCTGCTGTTCATCTGTGTGTGGGGGGTGTGGTCATTTTGTACCTCCTTTTACCATTGAAAGTGAAACTCCCTCAGTCATGTCGGACTCTTTGCAACCCCATGAACTGTAGCCAACCAGACTCCTCTGTCCATGGGATTCTCCAAGTAAGAATATTGGAGTGGGTACCCATTTCCTTCTCCAGGGGATCTTCCCGACCAAGGGAAAGAACACAGGTCTGCTGCATTGCAGGCAGATTCTTTACCTCTGAGCCACCAGGGACGTCCCCCTCTGGCCGTAGTCACCACCTTTATTTTTTATCTTTCTTATCAAAAATGAACAAAATCATTCTTTCTTGGCTTACTCTTATCAATGAGGCATGACATCATATCTAATACAGAACACTGTTGGCCAATGAAATCCTACTATTTGGGATCATTTCTTAGCTCTGCCACTGATTATGTCATTTATCTTTCTAGTGGAGTATCTTAAAAAAAAAAAAGTATATATATATATATATAGTCATGCTTTTACCATCATTTAAATGAAATACCAGTGTCATGCTAAGACTCATGATTCTATCATGAGTCATGCTAAGAGAACTTTGTAACTGAATGCAAGAGGTACAGCCAACTTGTCTCACTTAATGCAACCACTTGCCAGTTGACGCTGAGTGTTGTACACATGGCTTCTTTCTTCCTCAGGGCAATCTCTAACACACAGATAAAAAGGTGACTTCAGGATGGCGAGGTCCTTCGCCAGGTGACAGAGTTGGAAATGGTGGAGCTAAGAAGTCATAAATCCATGACCATCTGACCCTCAGAACAGCTCCATAGCTGGTATTTCCTCACAAGGCTTCTGTGCTTTTGTTGACTATTCCACCTTGGAAGTGAAAGTGAAAGTTGGTCAGTCGTGTCCTACTCTTTGCGATCCCATGGACTACACAGTCTGTGGAATTCTCCAGGCCAGAATACTGGTGTGGGCAGCTGTTCTCTTCTCCAGGGGATCTTCCCAACCCAGGGATCGAAGCCAGGTCTCCCAAATGGCAGGCAGATTCTTAACTAGCTGAGCCACAAGGAAAGCCATCTTTGCTACACTCTAAAATTTTAAAGTCATGAAATACATCATTGAAAATGCCACCAATTATGTAGTATGATCTTGGAATGGACTCTCCTTTTATTTTTATACTGCCGTGATTTTACCATTTTTTCAATAGGAATACCATTATATCCCCCTTGTACCAAGACTCTTGTTGAGATAATGTCATCACAACAGGGAAGTATCATTTGCTATGATGTATTTGTATTACTGGAGAAGGAAATGGCAATCCACTCCAGTATTCTTGCCTTGAGAATCCTATGGACAGAGGAGTCCATGGGGTCACAAAGAGTCAGACATGACTGAGTGACCAACGCACACATTTATATTATACATCGATGATGTTTATCCCTGACGGATGCTCCGTGAGCATCTGAACTGGTTTCCTGTGGCTGCTATGATAGATGACCGCAAACTTAGTGGCATTAATGGCGCAAATGCAGTCTCTTAAAGCTCTGAGAGTCTGAACAGGGTGGACAGGGCTGTATTTCTCCTGGGGCTGCAGGGGAGAATTGTTTCCTTGTCTTCTCCAGATTCCGGGGGTAAACGGGGCTGCCCTGTCTCAGGGGCCCACATCCTTCCAGCCTCTGCTCCCAGCCTCATGCCTCCTCTCTGACCCTGACCCGTCATCCTCCACTTTGTCTTACAGGGATCCCAGTGATCACCTTGGGTCTACCCAGATAACCTGGGATAATGTCCTCATCTCAAGATCACTTAATCTCGGCTGCAAAATCCCTTTTGCCAGGTAAGTTACACATTCACAGGTCCTGGGGATTCAGATCTGAAGATCTTTGGGGCTCTTATTTATCCTACCACACCATCAGAAGGCTTCCTTGGTACTCTCCCTGGTGGCTCAGCAGTAAAGAATCCATCTGCCAGTGCAGGCGACAGAGATTTGATCCATGGGTCAGAAGATCCCCTGGAGAAGTAAATGGCAACCCACTCCAGTATTCTTGCCTGGAGAATCTCATGGACAGAGGACTGGCGAGCTCCAGTCCATGGGATCACAAAGAGTTGGACACAACTGAGTGACTGAAGAACAACAACAACCCAAAGCCTGTGCTTTTCACTTCCAAGGAGAGAGGAGAGATGTGTCTTCTACAAAGGCTCTTTCTGCAGACACCCCAAGATCAAGAACAAAATGATACATCATACCATGCTGCAAGATGTGTGCTGCCCACAGGCGGGTCTTAGGGAGATGCATCCCCACCCCACTTCTGTGCCCCCTCAGCCATCACCTCCTCCAGGGCCGATGCTGGAAAGACTGAGGTCAGGGACCTCTTTGGGGAAGGTTGCTGGGGGTCTCTGGCACCTCCCCACCCCAAGAGGCTGGCTGAAGCCATCTATGAGGGGAGAGGGCAGACTGAGGGGTCAGCTATATGTGGTCCGTGCATGTGGACACATTCTCAGGAGGTATGGGCATACCTTGGAGGCGGCTGGTCTGGGATCACTTGCTTTCCATGCATGGAGAAACATTCAATAGGACCCAGTGGAGGGACCACAAGGCAGGAGGCCAGCAGTTGAGCATCTTCAGACAGACAGGCCTCTGCCAAGGCACTTGCACCTGGAGGTAACCCCAGCAGAGCGCACGCTGAGTCACTTCAGTACTCTTGACTCTTTGCGACCCCATGGACTGTAGCCCGCCAGGCTCCCCTGTCCTTGGGCTTCTCCGGGCAAGAGGAGACTGGAGTGGGTAGCCATTTACTCTTCCAGGGGATCTTCCTGACCCAGGGAGTAAACCTCAGTCTCTTATGTCTCCTGCATTGGCAGGCGAGTTCTTTACCATTAGTGCCACGTGGTAAGCCCCGGGAAAGCATGCCAGCAGCCTATTCAGAAGGGAAACCAAACCAGCCCCCTCCCAGAGTTCTCCCCCCACCCCTGCCTCAGCCAGGATACTGGTGTATAGAAGGTATTTTTGTGAATGCCGCTTGCTCGACTGGCTGATTATTTATAGTACGTACTTATCCACTGCTTCCATTTTATAAGTGCAGCTTCGGAATAAGACTTAGAAGTGAATCTGTCCTCTGTATTCATGAGTTTTATGTGTTGTATGTCGGAATCAGTAGTTTTAATGTGTGGTGAAGCCAGTGTTTTTGAAGGGAACGCTGCATAGTTGACTCTGGTGATATTAGGTGTGTGGCTATGCAATGCCACTAAAGTAGAGCTCCTGTGATTATTCTAGAATGACACAGGAGTTCCTGTCTACCTACTGCCTGGTCAATGTTTTACTTTAAAGTTCTTGGTCCCCTATTTTGCACAAGGACCATTTTGTTGTTGTCATTTAGTTGCTAGGTCATGTCTGACTCTTTTTTGACCTCATGGACAGGGGCCCACCAGGGTTTTCTGTCCATGGGATTTCCCAGGCAAGAATACTGGAAGGGTTGCCATTTCCTTCTCCAGGGGATCTTCCTGGCCCAGGGATCGAACTTGTGTCTCTTGCATTGCAGGCAGATTCCTTACCGCTGGGCCTTACCGCAAGGAAACCCACAAAGACCATTGTTGGTGTTCAGTCACTCAGTCATGTTTGACTCATCTCACACGACTCTTCACCATCTCCCAGAGCTTGCTCAAACTCATGTGCACTGAGTCGGTGATGCCATCCAACCATCCTGTCCTCTGTCATCCTCTTATCTTCCTGCCTTCAATCTTCCCCAGCATCAGTTCAGTCTCAGGCATTTCCAATTCTTTGTGACCCCATGGACTGCAGCACGCCAGGCTTCCCTGTCCATCACCAAGTCCTGAAGCTTCTTCAAACTCATGTCCATCAAGTCGGTGATGCCATCCAACCATCTCATCTTCTGTCGTCCCCTTCTCTCGCCTTCAATCTTTCCCAGCATCAGGGTCTTTTCCAATGAGTCAGTTCTTTGCATCAGGTGGCCAAATTATTGGAGTTTCGGCCAAATTATTGGAGTTTCAGCCAAAGTCCTGGAGTTTCAGCCAATGCCAAAGAATGTTCAAACTACCACACAATTGCACTCATCTCACACACTAGCAAAGTAATGCTCAAAATTCTCCAAGCAAGGCTTCAACAGTCCATGAACCATGAACTTCCAGATGTTCAAGCTGGATTTAGAAAAGGCAGAGGAACCAGAGATCAAATTGCCAACATCCACTGGATCATCGAAAAAAGCGAGAGAGTTCCAGAAAAACAGCTACTTCTGCTCTATTGACTACGCCAAAGCCTTTGTGGATCACAACAAACAGTGAAAAATTCTTAAAGAGATGGGAATACCAGACCACCTGACCTGCCTCCTGAGAAATCTGTATGTAGGTCAAGAAGCAACAGTTAGAACTGGACATGGAACAACAGACTGATTCTAAATGGGGAAAGGAGTACGTCAAGGTTGTATATTGTCACCCTGCCTATTTAACTTATATGCAGAGTATATCATGTGAAATGCTGGGCTGGATGAAGCACAAGCTGGAATCAAGATTGTCAGGAGAAATATCAATAATCTCAGATATGCAGATGACACCACCCTTGCGGCAGAAAGTGAAGAATTAAAGAACCTCTTGATGAAAGTGAAAAAGTTGGCTTAAAACTCAACATTCAGAAAACTAAGATCTTGGCATCTGGACCCATCACTTCATGGCAAATAGATGGGGAAACAATGGAAACAGTGAGAGACTTTATTTTGGGAGGCTCCAAAATCACTGCAGATGGTGACTTCAGCCATGAAATTAAAAGACGCTTGCTGCAGTCCGGCACTGAGTGGTTCTTCGGATCATGTCTGGTGGCTCCGCGGATTATAACAGAGAACATGGTGGCCCAGAGGGAATGGACCCCGATGGTGTCATCGAGAGCAACTGGAATGAGATTGTTGATAACTTTGATGATATGAACTTAAAGGAGTCTCTTCTTCGGGGCATCTATGCTTATGGTTTTGAGAAGCCATCAGCTATTCAGCAGAGAGCTATTATTCCATGTATTAAAGATCCAAAAGGTAATTCTGGCACTTGGAGATTATATGGGAGCAACTTGTCATGCCTGCATTGGTGGAACAAATGTTCGAAATGAAATGCAAAAACTGCAGGCTGAAGCACCACATATTGTTGTTGGAACACCAGGGAGAGTGTTTGATATGTTAAACAGAAGATATCTCTCTCCAAAATGGATCAAAATGTTCGTTTTGGATGAAGCAGATGAAATGCTGAGCCGAGGGTTTAAGGATCAAATCTATGAGATTTTCCAAAAATTAAATACTAGTATTCAGGTGGTGTTGCTTTCTGCCACAATGCCAACAGATGTGTTGGAAGTGACCAAAAAATTCATGAGAGATCCAATTCGAATTTTGGTGAAAAAGGAAGAATTGACCCTTGAAGGAATCAAACAGTTTTATATTAATGTTGAAAGAGAGGAATGGAAGTTGGATACACTTTGTGACTTGTACGAGAAACTGACAATTACACAGGCTGTTTTTTTTCTCAATACAAGGCACAAGGTCGACTGGCTCACAGAGAAAATGCATGCCAGGGACTTCACAGTTTCTGCCCTGCATGGTGACATGGACCAGAAAGAAAGAGATGTTATCATGAGGGAATTTCGATCAGGGTCAAGCCGTGTTCTGATCACTCCTGACCTGTTGGCTCGTGGAATTGATGTGCAACAAGTGTCATTGGTTATAAACTATGATCTACCTACCAATCGTGAAAATTATATTCACAGAATTGGCAGAGGGGGTCGATTTGGGAGGAAAGGTGTGGCTATAAACTTTGTTACTGAAGAAGACAAGAGGATTCTTCGTGACATTGAGACTTTCTACAATACTACAGTGGAGGAAATGCCAATGAATGTGGCCGATCTTATTTAATTCCTGGGATGAGATAGTTTTGAATGCAGTGCTTGCTGTTGCTGAATAGGCGATCACAATGTGCATTGTGCTTCTTTCGTTGGGAATATTTGAATCTTGTCTCAATGCTCATAACGGATCAGAAATACAGATTTTGATAGCAAAGCAACATTAGTCGTGAGCTCTTGTGAGGAAAGTCATTGGCTTTATCCTCTTTAGAGTTAGACTGTTGGGGTGGGTATAAAAGATGGGGTCTGTAAAATCTTTCCTAGAAATTTATTTCCTAGTTCTGTAGAAATGGTTGTATTAGATGTTCTCTACCATTTAATAATATACTTGTGGACTAAAAGATATAAGTGCTGTATAAAATCAGCCAATTATGTTAAACTAGCATATCTGCCTTTATTGTGTTTGTCATTAGCCTGAATAGAAAGGCCTTTAAAATTGATTTTTTTTTTTTAGCATTTGAATGCATTTTGTTTGGTATTATATTTATTCAATAAAGTATTTAATTAGTGAAAAAACAAAGAAATTCATCACTCAATAAACTAGGATCATGGCATACAGTCCCATCACTTCATGGCATACAGATGGGGAAAAAATGGAAACTGGCAAGTTTTATTTTCTTGAGCTCCAAAATCAGTGCAGACTGTGACT
>NW_011494895.1:2300709-2347887 GCF_000754665.1 Bison bison bison | reverse complement strand
AAGAATTTATGCTTTTGAACTGTGGTGTTGAAGAAGAGTCTTGAGAGTCCTTTGAACTGCAAGGAGATCCATCCAGTCAATCCTAATGGAAATCAGTCCTGAATATTCATCGGAAGGACTGATGCTGAAGCTGAAACTCCCAGCATCAGGGTCGTTTCTTATAAGTCAGCACTTCACATCAGGTGGCCAAAGTACTGGAGCTTCAGCTTCAGCATCAGTCCTTCCAATGAATATTCAGGATCGATTTCCTTAGGATTGACTGGTTTGATCTCCTTGCAGTCCAAGGGAATCTCAAGAGTCTTCTCCAACAAGGATGGGTGTATCAGCTCAAAATAGGTGAGCACCTTGCGCCATCTAGTGGAGTTACACAAAAAACATTTCCAGTGATTTGTTCAATTGCTTAGCAGCATCTGACTCCTTAGGACCCCATGGACTGCAGCATGCCAGCCTTCCCTGTCCTCCACTATCTCCTGGAGTTTGATCAAATTCATGTCCATTGAGTCGGTGATGCTGTCTAACCATCTAATCCTCAGCCGCTCCCTTCTCCTTTTGCCTTCAATCTTTCCCAGCAGCAGGGGCTTTTCCAGTGATTTACTGACCTGGATTTGCAGACCCACACCATTTAAAAGCCACTTTGGATACACTTAGGAATCACAGTAAAGACAGAAACTTTGAATAAAACCGGAATCTTTCCCCCACTAAGCAACAGCTCTAAAATCATTCTTTCAGACTCTCCCAGCCTTGTGCCCCCGATTCTGTACAGCAGCTTTGTATTAAAAATACCGCGCCCCCACCACGTGTCCTAGAAGAGACCACCCTGCTTATCATAGGATCTCAGAGATTTCCTTCCTTCACTATGTGATGCAGCGGCTTCTGGCAAAGTCAGCAGCGCTGCTGGCTGCCTAAGGGCAGCTGCAGGGCATGATGGAAAATGCAGATTCCTGAGGCCTGCTCACCTCTTGTCAGCTGCACACTTTGCTGTTGACGTAAATGCTGTTTGAATGTGCTGTTCCATGCATGGTACAAGGGCCTCCCCAAATTTCTGCAAATTCTATGTCTCATTCTTATGGTAGCATCTGCTTTTCATCTTGCTGAACCCCCAGTCTCGGTTCTACCTTTCCTCTGCTGGTTTTTTTGGTACCAAAACGAAGCTTCCTCCTACTTCCTGGCATAGAAAGTGAAAGTGAAAGTATTAGTCACTCAGTGGTGCCCAGATTTCTGTGACTCTACGGACTAGGGTCCACCAAGCTCCTCTGTCCGTGGAATTTTCCAGGCAAGAACACTGGAGTGGGTAGCCATTCCCTTCTCCAGGGGATCTCCCCAACCCAGGGACTGAACCCAGATCTCCTGCATTGTAGGCAGATTCTTTACCATCTGAGGCTTGAGAAAGACTGCTTTCCCAGCCCCACTGAAATGAAGCCTGGCTGTGTGCCTTCCTCTGGCCAGTGAACTGTGGACGGAAATGACATATGTCATTTCCAGACATAAACATCTAAATAATGTACTCTTCCTCACTTTTCCATTCTCTCCACCACAGCCTCCCAGCAGGGTTGGTCTTGTTCATTTTCCTGCCACAGAGACTGGCTGCCTGCCCGGCTCCATCCAGCTTACAGATTCTTTGCCTGGCTTCTGAATTTTCCCTCTGTTGTGCTTTGGTATCTACATAGAACTATAACCCCATAATGAACCTCCTCTTTGGCCAGGGGGCTTCAAACTTGGATGCTGTCATACCCATTCCATCTTCTCATTTTTGTGCAGCTCTTTTCCTAAATTATGTATAGCATTATGCTCTCATATGACCCAGTTTTCAAATCTCTAACAATCCTGACTACTGTCCAGTAGTTTATCTCTAATTTCTTAGAGTCCCTCATGCTATTTCGTTCAGAATTGAATGCAATTTTCCAGGGAGAGTCTACACTGGAGAATGCCCTGACCCTTTACTGCAATTTACTTTTGCCTATCAAGATGTCTTTGAATTCTCAACCTGTCTTCCAAAATATTAGGCACCCTTTCCAACAACTTGTTGTCTGAAATTTTGTCCAGCATTTCGTTCAAGTCTACTTCAAGTATATATTTGTTTGTTTTGTTTTTTCAATCAGCGTTATTACTGAGGTATAACATATTCATAGGAGAAGGAAATGGCAACCCACTCCAGTGTTCTTGCCTGGGAACTCTCGTGGATGAAGGAGCCTGTTGGGCTACAGTCCATGGGGTCACAAAGAGTCGGAAATGACTGAGAGACTAAAGAACAACAGTGTGTATACAATACAATTCACCAATTTTAAGTGTGTAGTTGGATAAATTTTGACAGATATATAGAGTTGTATAATCATACCACGGTCATGATATAGTCATGATGTTTCCATGTCGTAAAGTTAGCACCCCCTTTGCTGCTAATCCCCTTCTACGTCAAGTTTCTTTTATTTGAACAGGTTCCGTGAGTTTTACAATTCTTTTTCTCACCACAAAATCTATTCCTTCATGTTAACATGAATCTACTCGTAAGAGCTTTTCTGCTTGGGTTTGTTCAGACAACAGGTTCCGTAATGAAGGCTTGGAAAGCTCATTCGTTTTCATTTTCCACCTCGTCCATGATAAGCATATTAGAATCCATTTGTGCTTATAAGAACTCTGGGTCTCCAGTGTAGAAACTTTGGGATAAAAAGAACTGAAGTTAGTTCAATCAAGCACTGTATAATCAGCGATCCTTTAGGCAGGGCAGGAAATGGCTCTTTGCCTTCCCCAAACTCACAAATCAAGGGGGAGAGTTAGGCTATGATACATGATCGTGTTAATGGATTGTGTGTGTGTTACCAGCCCCTGGCTCTGCTGACAGGAAGGATGGCCCTTCGGTGCCTGGCCAGGCTTGGGCCCTCGCCTCTGGTTTGGCCTCCAGTCAACGCCAGCACTCACCTGAAGGTGGCTTGGTCCCTCCTGCTTCCTGACCCTTGAGAAGGTCTTTACAGCACTCATAACTTCCCGTGGTCTTCAGATCCCCTTCTGCCTCCTGTGCACCCGCCTCCTAGGACTTCGGACCTCAGGCTGGCCTGCTTTGCCTTCTCTCGCCCATCCACCCCCTGAATCCCACTCTGATTCATCACCCCGTGTGCCTCCCGCCCTGTTCCTGCCTTGCAGAGTCTAAGGAGCCTTAGTCATCAAACCCCTTCCACACATAGAACCTTGTCAGACTGCTCCCTTTTCTAGTTATTAAACCCTCTTTTGAATGGTTTCATTCACTCAGGCTTCTTTTTTTTTTTAATTTTTTCAAAATAAAATCAACCTCAAGGGCCTTCCCTGGTGGTCCAGTGGTTGAGACTTCATCTTCCAATCCTGGGGTTGCAGGTTTGATCCCTGGCCGGGGAACTAAGATCCCACATACCTCAAAAAACCGAAACATAAAACAGAAAGAGTATTGTAACAAATTCAGTAAAGACATTGAAAATGGTCCACACTGAAAAAAACGTTAATAAAATAAATAAATAAAAATAAAATCAACCTCAAGCTCCGAAACCTATAATGTATAGCATCTAAAGGTCTTCTGTTTTGGAAATGGAGGGAACCCAATGGGAATCCTTTACAAGCTGTTTCTCTGAAACTTCTTTTGGTTCCCTTGGCCCTTAGTCTGGGCCAAGACGTGGCTAATTTGAATTAGTGCAGTGCAGCCTTATTACCATCACATTCCTCCTGGGTTTATTTTCCTCTTAATCCATTGCTTGTGCTCCTCCTTCTGGTTGATGGTCCCATTCTAAGGAAGAGCCAAGGTAAATAAACTCCTGGTTGACTTTACTCTATTTTCCCTGGCTTCAGGCCTAGTGTTCTTCATTTTTTCCCATGTGCTCCGGACATCGTTTTATTTTTATTTGATTTTACTTTTTAAACAAAGACTAATTTTTAGGGGAGGGGGGAGTGCAGCATGTGGGATCTTAGTGCACTAACCAGGGATTGAACCCGAGCCTCCTGCATCAGAAGCAGAGTCTTAACCAGTGAACCACTAGCGAAGTCCCCCAGACATAGTTTTAAAGGTGCGTTTTGGTGTTGGGATCTCTTGATTTATTCCTACTGTGTAGCACAGGGAACTCTACTCAGTACACTCTGATAACTTTATGGGAAAAGAATCTGAAAAAGAATCAGATAACTGAATCCTTCTGCTGTGTACCTCCAACTAACACAACATCATTGTGTGAGAGTTGGACCATAAAGAAGGTTGAGCACCGAAGAACTCATGCTTTTGAACTGTGGTGTTGGAGAAGACTCTTGAGAAATCCTTGGCCTGCAAGGAGATCAAACCAGTCCGTCCTAAAGGAAATCAACTCTGAATGTTCATTGGAAGGACTTATGCTGAAGCTGAAGCTCTAATACTTTGGCCACCTGATGCCAAGAACTGGCTCATTGGGAAAGACCCTGATGCTGAGAAAGATTGAAGGCAGGAGGAGAAGGGGACGACAAAGGATGAGATGGTTGGATGGCATCACTGACTCAGTGGACATGAGTTTGAGCAAACTCCAGGAGATGGTGAAGGACACGGAAGCCTGGCGTGCTGCAGTCCATGCGGTTGCAAAGAGTTGGACATGACTGAGCAACTGAACAGCACAACACTGTAAATCAACTATGCTCCAATATAAAATTAAAAAAATTTTTAAAGTATGACGCGTCACACACTCTAACTTTGTATTTTTGGCTCATGCAAGCTCTATCCAATTTCTAACATTTTTCTTCTGAAATTTATGTTCTGTCCCAAAATTACAGTAACCCACACTTATGCTTGTTGTTGTTCAGTCGTTCAGTCGTGTATGTCTCTTTGCGACCCCAGGGACCAAAGCAATCTTGATTCCAGCTTGTGCTTCATTCAGCCTGGCATTTCACATAATGTATTCTTCATATAAGTTAAATAAGCAGGGTGACAGTATACAGCCTTGACACACTCCTTTCTCAATTTAGAACCAGTCTGTTATTCCAAGTCCAGTTCTAACTGTTGCTTCTTGACCTGGATACAGGTTTCTCAGGAGGCAGGTCTGGTATTCCCATCTCTTTAAGAATTTTTCACAGTTGTGATCCACACAGTGAAAGGCTTTAGCATAGTCAATAAAGAAGCAATAGATGTTCTTCTGGAATTCTCTTGCTTTTTCTATGATCCAACAGGTGTTGGCAATTTGATCTCTGGTTCCTCTGCCTTTTCTAAATCCAGGTTGAACATCCGAAAGTTCTCAGTTCACGTACTGTTGAAGCCTTGCTTGGAGAATTTTGAGCATTATTTTGCTAGTGTGAGAGATGAGTGCAATTGTGTGGTAGTTTGAACATTCTTTGGCATTGCCTTTCCTTTGGGATTGGAATGGAAACTGACCTTTTCCAGTCCTATGGCCACTGCTGAGTTTTGCAAATTTGCTGGCATATTGAGTGCAGCACTTTCACAGCATCATCTTTCAGGATTTGAAAGAGCTCAGCTGGAGTTCCATCCCCTCCACCAGCTTTGTTATCCTTAGTGATGCTTCCTAAGGCCCACTTGACTTCGCACTCCAGGATGTCTGGCTCTAGGTGAGTGTTCATACCATAGTGGTTGTCTGGGCCATTAAGATCTTTTTTGTAGAGTTCTTCTGTGTATTCTTGCCACCGCTTCTTAATATCTTCTGCTTCTGCCCTTTATTGTGCCCATCTTTGCATAAAATGTTCCCTAGGTATCTCTAATTTTCTTGAAGAGATCTCTAGGCTTTCCCATTCTATTGTTTTCCTCTATTTCTTTGCATTATTCACTTAAGAAGGTTTTCTTATCTCTCCTTGCTATTCTTTGAACTCTGCATTCAGATGGGTGTATTTTTTGAGAAGAAAAAAGACCTGACAGAATGATATAGTAGCGTCTTGAGAAATTAAAAAAAAATAATCCTTGAAGAACCTAATGCAAAATATCTTAACCTGACTATCATAAAAAAAGGGATCTAAGTTCAAAGACATGTAGAAAGCAGACCTGGTCCATATCACACCCCATCTGAACAAGCAGGTAAGGATCGGATACAGCAATTTGTAAGTTGTATCACCTTTTGACTTCAGACTTTTAAAAGTATACTCTTTCACAACGGTAGAAATAAAACTGGATTTTGTAATTGTGTGATGGTTATTGCAACACCATTATCTAAGCTACCAAAACTTACACTCAGAGCCACAAACCCAAGTGTATCGATGTTCCTGAGAATTCTCTTTGGGCAATAAATGAGTTATTCTTTTATTTAAACATTATGAAATGTACTGAATTTTTTTTCTCTTAGATTTCCTACCGATTCTCACATTTATGGAAGTGAATATTCCTGCAGCATTTGTGGTAGCGATTTCCATATAAATCCAGACTGTGTAAGTAACAATGGAAGGTACCAATGGATACCTTCCATTCACCGGTGACAGCCACCCAGGCCCAAGGCTAGTGGAAGGAGCCCAGGTGAGGACCCCATGACCTGAGTACACACCTGCCCTGGTAGGGAGCCTGGCACTTCTGGATGGCAAGAGAGATCAAACGTGGTGAGTTTTTTTTCATGACCTTGGAATCTGGAGATAGGTCATCAGCATAAAAAGAGAAGCCTGGCTCAGGCTGCTCTTAGCTTGACTTGTCCTAAGGTCATTCCAAATACCAGATTACAGTCATCAAGAGGAACTGATCAATGGAAGGGGCCAGAATCTTGGAACTCATACTTAACATTTGCAAAACGTGCAGTAAGGTCTGAATAGTCATTATCTCAGCGGGGGATGCAAAGCTGTGATGGAACTTTTCCGTGAGGGCCGGGTTGAAGCACCCACTTGGCTGGGAGCTCCCCCAGCCCAGCCTGCACACAAGGGAGGGAAGGAGTGGGTTTCTCACTTCCCGCGTCCAGAAGATACATCTTCCCAGAGAGTATAGCACCGTGCAATTTCTAAGGCCGAAGGGAAAACCTGGGCAGAAAAATAGAGGCAACTCTCAGTTGCATCCTCTGTGATTATATTTTACGCTCCAGGCAGGTTTTCTTTGGCTGTTTAGAACAGTAGCAGTAGTGACGCAAGCACAGGACAGCCACTCGCTCTGTGCCAGCACCTAATCTCGTTCGTTCTTGGTCTGCTCTTCCTCCCTGCTGCGCTATGACATGACGGTAGAGCCCCATTTTACCGGTGAAGAAACTGATTTACAGAGAGAGGCAATCTCCCACTACAGTCACTGGTCTAGTAAGAGACAGACTCTAGGTTTTGAAGATGGTGTCGTGTCCCTTTGGGGCTTCCCATGCGGCTCAGCTTAAGAATCTGCCTGCTAATGCAGGAGACTTGGGTTCATTACCGGAGTCGGGAAAAATCCTCGAGGAGGAAATGGCAACCCACTCCAGTATTCCTGCCTGGGAAATCTCATGGACAGAGGAGCCTGGTGGGCTACAGTCCTTGATGTCACAAAGAGTCAGACACGACTGAGCACATCATGTTCCGTTATTGGGAACTAAATAGCTTGATGCAAAAATATTTTGAAAAGGACAGCGCATGAAAGGAAAGAGTTATTACTTTGGGGCCAGATCACCTTCCAAGAGTGGTTCAAGTCAGTGTTGATCCTTAAGGGTCAGTTATGTTCAAAGGCACTGTGGTGACTGCTGTATACAGTGCCAGGCACAGTGTAGGCTATCTATGAAGGCTGGGTTTTTTAGTTTATTGAAATATAGTTGATTTACAGTGTTGGGTTAGTTTCTGCTGTATGGCAAGGTGATTTAGTTACACACATATATATATTCTTTTTCCATTATGATTTATTACAGGATATTGAATATAGTTCCCCATGCTCTACATGGGACCTTGATGTTTATCCATCCTATAGGTAATAGTTTGCATCTGCTGACCCCAAGCTCCCAATCCATCCCTCCCCCTCCTTTTCCCCCTTGGTAACCACACATCTGTTTTCTATGTCTCTGAGTCAGTTTCTGTTTCGTAGACAAGTTTGTTTGTGTCACAGTTTAGATTCCACATATAAGTGATATCATATGGTATTTGTCTTTCTCCGTAAAGAACAGTGGATGAAGGTGTGGTGGTCTCTGCACTTGAGAAAATGTGGCAGGGCATGGAGTTGTGTGCTGCAGATATGCCCCCAATGACACGAGTGATGAATGTCAGCCAGAGGAATCCATAGCATGTTGGTGACAGAAGTCGCAATGAAGATGACCTTTGAAAGGGGGATGTGATGCTGATAGATGGACATTGGAGCAGAAGGTGGGAATTGCAGGCAAGGGAGCTCTGTCGGGGAAGCCCTTGGATGAACGGTTTGGAGCTGAGTAAATTGTCTGGCTTTGTGGGGTGTAGGGCTTCCCTGGTAGCTCAGTTGGTAAAGAATCCACCTGCAATGCAGGAGACCCCAGTTCGATTCCTGGGTCAGGAAGATCTGCTGGAGAAGGGATAGGCTACCCACTGCAGTATTCCTGGGCTTCCCTTATGGCTCAGCTGGTAAAGAATCTGCCTTCAATGCTTAAGATCTGGGTTCAGTCCCTGGGTTGGGAAAATCCCCTGGAGAAGGGAACAGCTACCCACTCCAGTATTCTGGCCTAGAGAATTCCATGGACTATATAGTCCATAGGGTCGAAAAGAGTCGGACACGACTGAGTGACTTTCACTTTGTGGTGTGTAGGTCACCTGGAGATCAGGCTGAAGGTAGTGGATTGACCACTGTGAAGTCACTCTTGGCTGGATCTTCTATAGGAAGAGAGTGGAGACTCTGGAGCAGGGAGTAACTGCTTCAGAGCAGCACCTGGGTGCTGTGTTCAGCCATGGTGTGAGGGTGATGGATTCAGAAACTGTAGCCAAGGCATCCTCTAGAAAACACTGCTAGCATTCCAGAAAATTAGTGAATGTGATGACAGTGGGAATGGAGAGGAAGTGGAATCCAGATCAACTAGTACGTTCCCAGAAATGCTTACCACGTTCACTCTTAGCTGAGACCAAGCATTTGGGGGGCGGGGAGCGGGGTGTGTGTGTAAATTCACTACCAAAGTCATGCAGTACATGCTTAACAAAACCAAATCAGTACTATCTGGGGTCCGACCCCATGTCATCTTCACTTATAGCAAACGCTGCTCTGTCTTCAACTAATAGATTTATCTGGTTAGCTTAGACCTCTATTTTACTTAAACAAAAATAGGTGGTGTGTAAAACAAGTGATTTTCTTTGTTCTGCCAAGGTTACCTGTATTCCTTGCTGAAAATATTTTAGCTGACTTGGAATCAGTTTTCTTTGCTCTTTAAATTGTTTTTTAAATGTTTAATTGTGAAATATCACAGAGGAAAATTTAAAATATACGTGTTTAATGGAAGCAAGCCAAGTGTTCACGGCAGGATGAATGGATAAAGAAAATATGATGTATACATACAGTAGATGATTATATTCAGCCTTTTTTTATGTGGACCATTTTTTTTTGATGTCTTTATTGAATTTGTTACAATATTGCTTCTGTTTGATGTTTTGTCTTTTTTTGGATCTTAGCTCCCTGACCAGGGATCAAATCCCCTTTGAAAGGCGAAGTCTTAACCACTTGGACTGCCAGGGACATCTGATAAATAAAGAAGGAAATCCTGATGTAAATGACAACATGAATACACCTTGAGGACGTTATGCTAAGTTAAATAAGCCAGTCACAAAAGGACAAATACTGGATGATTCCACTTACACGAGGTATGTAAGGTGATCGTACTCGTAGGAAAAACAAGTAGTAGGTGGTTGCCAGGAGCTGGGGCCAGGCAGAATGGAGAATTATTGTTTACTGGGGACAGGGTTTTAGTTTTGCTAGATGAACAATTTCTAGAGAGAGGCACTTCACAACAATGCGCACGTAGTTAATAATCTTAGGTTTAATTCTCTTCTTTCTTTTATGATTATTTGCTCTAACGTCTGTCTTCACCCAATACCATCTTTATAACCCCCATTTTCAAGTATTTAGAAAAAATAAGATAGATTTTAATGCAATCTCAACTTTCAGTCTGCTTTTGTCCCTTGGAGATAAAATGTAAATCTTAGAGACAGCATAAAGTTGAACTTTTTAAAAAAAATCAGTAAACCTTCATAATCTTACAGATAAATTTAATCCATTTGCATTTATAGTGCATTTGAAGCAACACTCCCAGTTATTTTGGGCACGTGCTTGGATTTAACAAATTTGTAGTTTTTTAAAGATCATCTTGCGTTATTTGAATGTCAGTTTATCTTCTTTGGCATGGTTTTTTATTTTCTCTTTCCACTTGCCTTGTTTTTGAAATAAACTTTAAGCCGTGTCCCTTTAAAGCAAACCAGAAGACAATCTCAGAAAAGTGATGTGTTTGTCCTGGGTTCATTGCAATCCACGCGGTGAGTGTCAGGGCCATGGAAAGCAGCCGAGTCTGGTCGGTACCGATCTGGTAGAAACAGCCCTACGTCACAGGTCACACGGGTCATCACAGACTTCCTGTTTTCATGGGGTGCAAGTTCCCTTGTGTTAGTGAACTTTTAGAGAAATTATTTCAGCAGCAGCTCCCTGACCAGGTGCTGGATCAAACAACTTTGGACAGAAAGGCGGTAGTTCCATCCTGGTAAAGGAAACTGCCAGAAAAGACATGGGAGCTGGCCAGACTGGGGTCCACAGCCTGGCTGTGTGCAAGCAGATATCTGGAGTAGAGCTCAAGAAAAAGTTTCATCAAATAGACTGGTCACCCAGCTTGGGGACCACAGGTAAACTTTAGTGTAAATTCACACCCGGAACCCCGATCCCGGGGAGGAAACCCAGGGTGCCTCTCCCGGCACCTACTGAACTTTGATTCTCAACCTTGAATCAAGTCCCCACTTGCTGACTGTGAGATGGGGAATCAATTACCGAATCTTCTTTTCCGCCATTGTGAATGGAGATAAATGTAGTACGCACCTGATATGGCTCTTTTATAGTTGAAAAGTAAAGGACTAAAGTTAATGCAAGTAAAAGAGACTGATACCACAGAGAACTTCATGAATCCTAGTTATCATTGTTACTAGGATTCCTGACCGTGAGCAGGAAGGGATTCCAGGCTGGGCTGTCCCTGGTTCTGGGACTAGGGGGAGCTGATTTTCCACCGACCTGAGTGAGGCTGACCGGAAGCAGTGGGAACAGACTCTGTTCTCTTCATCAAAGATGTTCCCAAAGTTTCCTCGCTGCAGGGCGTGCCTCCCACACTGCTTCTCACCCAGTTCTTTCATGAAATAGGTTCTCGGTAATCAAAGGGAGACGGAAAAACGCATTGCTCATGAGTGCTTTGCTCAGAAACTCTGGAGTTTCTTCTCCTCCTTTCCCTAAATTCCTCCTGCTTTCACTTTAGGCTTTTGTTTCCAGAAACTTTTTAACTTTAGGTTTTTCCCATCTGACTCAATTTCTCGGAAAAGTTCCTCACCTGGTCTTTCAAAGAGGATGACACTGACCTTTAGATCTCTTTGATTTTAAGATGAACAGAAATCAGCGGAAAGGGAAAAAAAAAATACTGCACATCCATCTGACCCTGACTTGCTCTTACAGCCCAGGGACTGCCTCTGGCTTGGCTGTTTGAATAACCTCTGGGCATCTGATCCACCCCCAGAGCTTAAGTTTGAACTCCAGAACAAATATTTGTCCGGTTTGGAGCAAAGTTTGAGAGCTCTCTTCTCTTTTCTTCTTTTTAAAGCCCAACTGTACTGCTCTGCTGTGCCTGTCTGATCGTGGTTCAGGGGACACTGGGCTCCCCCCCAGACCCCCCGCCTGAGAGCTGGGCAGAGACACCCAGCGCGATGAAGGGGCTCACGTGCTTTTTCCTCTGCTTCTTCCTTTCTGAATCGAGAGGCTTTGAAATCCCCACCAATGGACTTTCAGAAGTAAGTACTTCCAAAAGACTCCTTGCTGTAGGCCCCCTCCGTTAGTTTGGTAAATAGAGTGTCGCTCAGTTGTGCCTGACTCTTTGCGACCCCATGGACGTGGTCCACCAGCCTCCTCTGTCCATGGGATTCTCCAGGCCAGAATCCTGGAGTGGGTAGCCATTCCCTTCTCCAGGGGATTTTCCCGACCCAGGGATTGAACCTGGGTCTCCTGCATTGCAGGTGAATTCTTTACCATCTGAGCCACCATCGAAACCTATTTCCTGTTGCTGTTCAAGGACTGTATCCTGTGAGGGTTAGAAATTTATGATAAAGTTTATCTGAGTAGAAGTGTTCGCTGTTGAAATTACTCAAATGTGTATTTACCCTTTAAAGCATTAATGGGCTTTTCATGAGAATTGAGTTCATGGGCTGGCCCCATAGTGTAGCACTTATGGAGTACAGCTGCCTCTCCTTATCTCAGAAACTGGGGATATTAACTGATCTGATCCAAAGGATGGTTATAAGGTTTAAGTGGCATTTGTAAACTACCCAGCACAGTGCGAACCTGAGCAAGAACTTGATAATTATTAGCTCTCATAACTATTATTATGAAATACCATTATTACTCTTTTACATAAGAGTATAACAAAAGCCATTTTCAAAGCACTCTGGTTGAGGGACTTCCCCGACTCACTGGAAAAGACCCTGATGCTGGAAAGATTGAAGGCAAAAGGAGAAAGGGGCAGCAGAGGATGAGATGGTTGGATGGCACGACTGACTCAATGGCCATCAATTTGAGCGAACTTCAGGAGATGGTAAAAGACAGGGAAGCCTGGTGTGCTGCAGTCCATGCAGTTGCAAAGAGTCGGACATGACTTGGTGACTGAACAACAACAAACAGCTGATGATCCAGTGGCTAAGATCCGAGCTCCCAGTGCATGGGCCCTGGGTTCAATCCCTGGTCAGGGAACTAGATCTTCCATGCCACAACTAAGAACCAGAACAGCCAAAAAATTAAAAAGGACTGTTGTTTGTTATACCTAAGTGAACAGTGATTTCCAAATTAAGGGCATTTAATATTCCTGTTAAAGGGGAAGATGGATGAGGCAGCGGGCAGAGTATAGGAATTATTCCCAAGGAGCTCACGGTCTTCCCTTCAGACCCTTGATCATCCTCAGCATGATGAAAGTCTTGGATTGAAAGTCATATAAGAGCTATTCTGATACTAGAAAAGCCACATGTATTCTGAGAATATCCTGGAAGATGCAGCGGCTTGTGATACTTACAGGGTGGATTATGTATACAAATGCCAAAGAACAAGATGGCATATTTGCAAGAAAAAAAAATCACTCTGTCTGCCTAGAAATGATCATATTTTCCAACACTTTAGAAACCACCAGAGTGTGTTGGAAGCCTCATTGACTGAGCCAGGAATTGGAGGCAGGGTTTCTAAAGGTGCTTGTGCTTTTTCAGTCACTTACTGGTATTCCTTTCATATAGACATCTTAGTAGACATTTCTGATGTTGCTAAGATCATCGCAACTCTTCCCCCAGGTACCTCCTTGTCATCTTCAAGCAAAGTGAAAAATTAATTCCTGCATCCACCAAGTTTGGAGATATTAACTCCTAGTTACTCACCTCCAAGATATAACCAGCAAACAAATAGATTAAAGAAATCATTGTAACAGAGAGAGAAAACAGCTTTTGGTTACCAAAGGGAAAAGGGGAGAGGGATAAATTAGGGGTTGGGGATTAACAGATACACACTCCTATGTATAAAATACATACAAGGACCTCCTGTATAGCATAAGAACTATATTCAATACATTGTAATATTCAACCTATAATCAGAGAAGGCAATGGCAACCCCACTCCAGTACTCTTGCCTGGAAAATCCCATGGATGGAGGAGCCTGGTAGGCTGTAGTCCATGGGGTTGCAAAGAGTCGGACACAACTGAGCGACTTCACTTTTACTTTTCACTTTTCTGCATTGGAGAAGGAAATGGCAACCCTCTCCAGTGTTCTTGCCTGGAGAATCCCAGGGACGGGGGAGCCAGGTGGGCTGCCATCTCTGGGGTCGCACAGAGTTGGACACAACTGAAGTGACTTAGCAGCAGCAGCGGCAGCATATATAACTGAATCACTTTGTTGCACACCTGAAACGTTGTAAATCAGCTATTGATTTTTTTAAAAAAAAGACATTATATGAAAAAAAATGAGATTGCACAGAAATATAGAAAACAAGACAAAATAATATATTAAATACTTTTTGCCTGTCACCAGCTGCCTTTTTTTCACTGATGGAAATAAACATCCTGATTTGTTTTAAGTTTGCAGACTATGGAGACCATGTGGAGTTGGCTCCAGGCAAATTTCAGTTTGTGCCAGAGAATCGGAGGTATCAGGTACAGTAAACCTCAGTTCCAAAAGGGAAAATAAGTGCAAGAGATCATGAATGAAAAAATAAGAAAAAGACTGTAGATCAGTCTTATGGACTCTGTGGGAGAGGGAGAGGGTGGGGAGATTTGGGAGAATGGCATTGAAACATGTATAATATCATGTATGAAATGAGTCGCTAGTCCAGGTTCGATGCACGATACTGGATGCTTGGGGCTGGTGTACTGGGACGACCCAGAAGGAGGGTATGGGGAGGGAGGAGGGAGGAGGGTTCAGGATGGGGAACACAGGTATACCTGTGGCGGATTCATTTCGATATTTGGCAAAACTAATACAATATTGTAAAGTTTAAAAATAAAAAAAAAAAAAAGACTGAGATGCTTTTTGCTATATTTTCTCAAGAGCTTGTTTTTCTTAGCAGCAAAGAGTCCAGTAGTATTATACTTGGGAGAAACACAGTTCTGCTGAAATGAAGGGAAACCTCCACATGACTGTCCATCTCTGAACGCAGCGGTCATGTTGTTCGCTTAAACAATATGTGGCTACGTGTTCAAAGCTTAAGATTATGGGATGGTTTTACTGTCATATATGGAAGAATTTCCTCCTAGGAGGACATATTTTGTGGCTTCCTTGTGGGGCCACACATGCTCCCCTACTGGTCACGGTCACTACCGTTTTGGGGAGCCGCTCAGAGAGCACAGGCAACCTAGCCACGCTGGAGGCCGTCTCCAGTTGTTAAGATCTCACCTTCCAGTACAGGGCGTGTGGGCTCAATCCCTGGTCCGGGAGCTAAGACCCCACATGCCTTGCGGCCAAAAAATCAAAACGTAATACAGAATAATATTATAATAAATTCAATGAAGACTTTAAAAGTGGTCCACATCAAAAAGATTTAAGAGGAAAAAAAAAGAAACCCCATAGGTAAATCCTCATGTCAGGGTCTTCATCTAAAAGACAAAACTTAAAGAACTGTTGAGAATTGGATTTGAAGGTCTGAAAAAGACCCATGGACATAGAAAACAAACTCATAGTTACCAAAGAGAAAAGGGGGAGAGGGATAAGTTAGGAGGTTGGGAGTAACAGATACACACTACTGTATATAAGATAGATAACCAGGAATCCCCTGGCTGTCTACTGGTTAGCACTCTGTTCTTCCACTGCAGGGGGCACAGGTTCAATCCCTTGCTGGGGAACTAAGATCCTGGAAGCTGGGCAGCATGGCCAAAAAAGAAAATAGATAACCAACAAGGACTTACATAGCACAGAGGAATATACTCAGTGTTTTGTAATAACCTTTGAGGGAAAAAAATCTGACAAAAAATAGATATGTAGAAATAACTGAATCACTTTGCTGTACATCTGAAACTAACACAACATTGTAAATAAACCTTGCTTCAATTTAAAAAAAAAAGTCTAAAAGAAGGCAACCGCTGGCCTTACTATGTCATATAACACCCCCGAAAATTTCAGCTCACCCCAAAGCAGGCAAGCTAAGCTCTACTAACCCACATCTGAATTATTACTTTAAAATCCATCTGACATTAGATGCTCACCCATTGCTCTAAAGCCAGCCCGCTTTCCATGCCACAGGACAGTCATTTATGTGGATAAATCTCTAGCATGGCAGTTAGAATACAGGATTTTCCATCTGCCAATTACCATGTTTAACTCAGGGGCTACGCCAAGGAGAAGACCCATGCGTTACAGCTCCCATGTTGCTGCGTCTAATGGAAGAGACAGACATGCCTTCCCACTGTCTGGGTTTGAAGGAATTTTGCTGCTATGAAAACACTCAGGCAAACATGTTTTTATTTGAATTAATAAGGTGGTTTTTACAGGATAAAGGTGATCTGTGCTACTCAGCATGAGCTCAGTTGAATATTTTCATTTAAAAACATTGGTTTTAACATTGTATCAGAGAATGATGGGCATGCCACCAAAAGACAGCCGAGACGCTGAGACACTTACTTACGGAAGCACCCCAGGGGAAACTAGCATTCAAGAATATTTGATAGTTATGTCTCGGTTCCAGTGAATGAATCAGAGCTCTGTATGGAAGGAGAAAATGTTTCTTGACAGAGAAAACAGTTTTTGCCCTCAAAGCAGTAAGCAACACGCTTCTAAAGAATGATTTTATCCAACTTCCTTTCACAGAGAAGTATTTCTGGAGAATCTGGAGAAAGGACGGTAAGTGTACTTTGATTTTGTTAAAAATTGATGTCTGAATGACTTTTCTGTTACCTATTACTGAGAAATCAATAAGGCTGCCTTCTTTGTCTTCAGCACCAAGAGTGTTTACCTGACTTTCGAAATACCTGTTTGCCCAAATCTGTTTGGAAGTGTGTTTAAAATTCAGTATAATAGGGTGGAGTGTCTAAGCAACCAGGAGAGATGTCCCCAGGAGCTGAAAATGTTCCTTTTCTTTACTTTGGCAAGTTTTGCCAACAACACAGGTTTTGGGGTTTTTTTTTTTTTGGAATAAAAACTATATATTGATTCCAACATAATGGTTTTGATTTAAAATAGGACACCTAACAGCTTTCGTGAGTGTGGAAAAGGCACTTTTAAACACGAAATCGGAGAAGGCAATGGCACCCCACTCCAGTACTCTTGCCTGGAAAATCCCATGGATGGAGGAGCCTGGTGGGCTGCAGTCCATGGGGTCGAGAAGAGTCGGACACGACTGAGCGACTTCACTTTCACTTTTCACTTTCATGCATTGGAGAAGGAAATGGCAACCCACTCCAGTGTTCTTGCCTGGAGAATCCCAGGGACGGGGAAGCCTGGTGGGCTGCCGTCTATGGGGTCGCACAGAGTCGGACACGACTGAAGCGACTTGGCAGCAAACAGGAAATGGCCCGATTCCCTGAGCCGTTTGGTGTACCGTAAGTCCCCTACATACAAACAAGCCCCATTCCAAGAGTGAGTTTGTACATCCAGCAAAGTTAACCTAAGTACACAACCAACACAACCAGCTGTATGTGGCTGCACTGTAATCGGTTTAGAATACTTTTCATACAAATAATACATAAAAAAAAAAAACTGACACAAAAAATAAAGAATGTTTTTAATCAGACAGTACAGTACCTTGAGAAGTACAGTGGTCCAGTACAAGAGCTGGCATGCAGGGACTGTGAACAGGACAGAAGCGGTACTGATGGAGGAGGGAGAGGAGGTGGGAGACGGTAGGGCTGAAGGGTCGTCAGCAACAGGAGACGGAGGGCAAGCTGCGGTTTCACTCATGCCTGATGTTGATGGCACACATTCCGGTTCCTTGCTGGAACCAGATGCTCATTCGCATCTTTGAAAATTTGCAGCTGCACCTCAAAGGTCCGTATGTATGTTTGGGCTTACTGTAGTTCCTCCTGTGGCAGGAAGACATCAAAAGGAAAGTTGTTTCCTTGGCTTCATAGTCTGAATGGACAGCAGCTGTGAGAAGCTCTGGGTTAAGGGGGAGGAACGACAAACAGCTTAGCCTGGGTTTTATCTTTGCTTGAGGTGAGCTGGATGTTCACCAGTTGAAAGATTTAATCTTGGATGCGAAGTTTGGGGAAAATGATACCTAGTATTGAAATAAGTAAAAAGCTTTGGAAAAAAAAAAAAGCAGAAACCAGTGGGTCCCATCACTGCCACAATCCTGGCAGTTTAGAGGCACCTCCTAAAAGATGTGTGTTTTCAGTGCTTTGTCTTTGAGCATATGGGTACTGGAACTGCCTTCAATCAATAGAGAAGGGTTGGGAGCCAGGTCCACAATGCTGGACCAGTCACCGCATCAAAATGCCCTCTGCGAGATGTTCTGTTCTTCACTCATATCCATCAGCATTCTCGTGCGTGCTCAGTTGCTCAGTGGTGTCCGACTCTTTGTGACCCCATGGACTGTAGCCTGTCAGGCTCCTCTGTTCACAGGATTCTCCAGGCAAGAATACTGGAGGGGGTAGCCATTGTCTTCTCCAGGAGATCTTCCCGATCCAGATCGAACCTGGGTCTCCCACATTGCAGGCAGGTTCTTTACCGTCTGAGCCACCAGGGAAGCCTAGCTCTCCTGTTCAAACTATATCTCATAGTTTGTTTTGATTTGGGAAACAACAGGAAGACTGGGAAAAGGTGAAATTGCAATAGATGAGGTTCAGAAAGGTAGGTAGCAGTGTGGGGCTTTGGGGACCGCCTGTGTGTTCCACTCCACTGTACCCCAGCAAGTGCCTGGGTTCCCCTTCTACACTGCACACCCGCATCCTTTCCTGCCCTCTGGCCCTGTATTCAGAGTTATTTCCTGCACTTTGATAATCCAATCTTGCTTCCCCACAACTATTTCCTCCTCATATTCCAACTTTCAGAATCATTGTTAATAGACTCACAGTGCTGTAGAGGCATCTCAAGATTTCTTAAAACAAGAGCGAGTTTCTGCCTGCAGGATATCCCAAGAATTTAGGAGAATGCTTAATAAAAGCTGAGTTATATACTTAGTGATGCCTTAGAATTTTCTGTACTGTTATCATCAAATATGCAGTGAAGTTCTGTCATTTTTCTCCGAGTACAGTTGATTTTTCTTGCCGATTTCAGGAAGATGTTGATCAAGTGACTGTTTATAGTTATAAAGTCCAGTCTACTATTACTTCTCGAGTGGCCAACACTGTTATCCAGACCAAAGTGGTGAACCACTCTCCACAGCCTCAAAATGTGGTGTTTGACGTGCAGATCCCCAAAGGAGCCTTCATCTCCAACTTCTCCATGTGAGTAACTCCCACTCAGAACCGGAAACTGGATATGCTCTGCTCCCAGGATCAAACCCCTCTCAGAGTGGACCTTTAGTGCCTCAACTCTTCATGCCTCTATACCCAGCATCTTTGTGTTGTTTAATTGCTAAGTTTTATCTGACTCTCTGCTACCCTCTGGACTGTAGCCCACCAGGCTTCTTTGTCCATGGGATTTCCTAGGCAAGAATACTGGAGCAGGTCTGCCATTTCCTCCTCCAGGGGATCTTCCTTAACTAAGGACTGAACCCGAGTCTCCTGCATTGGCAGGCGAATTCTTTACCACGTAAATTACCAGGGAAGCCCAGAGTGGACCCTGCTGGTCAGCAATTCCAGGGGTTCTCGATTTCAGAGTTGTGGACCCACTGGACATGGAGTCATCTTGCTGCTGCTAAGTCACTTCAGTCGTGTCCGACTCTGTGCGACCCCAGAGACGGCAGCACACCAGGCTCCCCCATCCCTGGGATTCTCCAGGCAAGAACACTGGAGTGGGTTGCCATTTCCTTCAATGCATGAAAGTGAAAAGTGAGAGTGAAGTCACTCAGTTGTGCCCGACTCCCAGCGACCCCATGGACTGCAGCCTACCAGGCTCCTTCGTCCATGGGATTTTCCAGGCAAGAGTACTGGAGTGGGTGCCATTGCCTTCTCCGGAGTCATCTTGGGGTGGGACCAAATAATTTGCTTCTGTTCAGAGTAACAGAATTTGCAAAGGATTTGCTTTTCTTTTCTAATGAGTGAAAATATCCTTAAGCCTGTCTCTATGGCAGTAATCTCCCACTTCCTTACGGAGAGGCCATATGTTCTATTTTGCTTCAACAACTCTAATCGGACTGCTCTGACTAATCATTGTTGGAACAGATTAGGTGACAGCAAGTGAAGAGTAAGGTAAGTAGGGACAGAGATGACAAGAGAGGGCAGAGTTCCCCCGGAGAGATGTTAGAAAGAGAAACACACACTTGGCAGGGATGGATCAGCACTTTTCTCCATCTTTCTTTGCTTTTTTCCACCCTCAAAGGATCCTTAATACATGGAAGAATGACCCTATAAACCACATGGCAGCCAGATAGCTAGTGGTTTATCAATCACAGCCCTAGGCACGTTTGTCATTCCAAAGGGATGCACAGGAGAACAACCCTTAATCCAAAGGGTAAACCTGGAAAATGAAGAAACAGTTTTTAAAATTTTGCCTTGGAGGATAGTTGACCTACAATGCTGGGTTAGTTTCAGGTGTACAGCAAAGCGATCGAGTTACACAACTATATATGTCCATCCTTTTGCAGATGCTTTTCCCATACAGCTTATTACAGAATACTGAGTAAAGTTCCCTGGCTATACAGTAGGTCATTGTTCTTATTTTATATATAGTGGTGTGTGTGTGTGTTAATCCCAAACTCTAATTTATCACTTCCCCTTCGCATTTCCCCTTTGGTAACCATATGTTTGTTTTCAAAGTTTGTTTCTGTTTTGTGAATAAGTTCATTTGTATCAATTTTGGGGGGTGATTCCACATATAAATAATATTATGTGATGTTTGTCTTTCTTTGTCTGACTAACTTCACTTAGTTTGATAATTTCTGAGCCCATCCATATTGCTGCAGATGGCATTATTTCATTCTTTTTTAGGGCTGAGTAGTATTCCAGTGTGTATATGTACCACGTCTTCTCTATCCATTCCTCTGTTGGTGGACACTTAGGTTGCTTCCCTGTCTTGGCTGTTGTAAATAGTGCTGCTGTGAACGCTGGGGAAGGAGCATCTTAAACACAAGTAACAATATGGGAGAGAAAGCTTCTAGTACAGGAGCCTACCTCATCTACCTTAAATCACACTGCCAGATAAACTCCTTTTATGAAACCTGCAAATGTCTCTCTACTTGAAGGTTCCTTCCAGGTGCAAAATGATAAATAATTCATTAAGTCCACCCGGTTGGGTTGTTGGCTTGTTTGTTCATTGTGCTTCTATTCAGACCAACTGTGACCCTTCTGTCATTTTTTAGGACTGTGGATGGCACAACTTTTACTAGTTCTATTAAGGAGAAAACCGTGGGCCGAGCTCTCTACGCACAGGCGAGAGCGAAAGGCAAGACGGCAGGACTGGTGAGGTAAGGGCAGGGTTCCCCACCACTGCTGCCTGTGCTCAAGCCCGTTCCCTCCGTGGCAAGCCAGCCCCCAGGAAGGCAGAGAAGCTCGTCCTTCTCTGCTAGGTCGCTTCTTTGTGGTACTTCCCTGATCCCACACGATCCAGTTACCCACAATCTTACCTTGCTTGTTTACCATTTAAATTTTCTAAAAATCGCTGACTGTTTCTCCTAAGGCTCAAATCACCCTCATTTGACAACCCTGCTGTTTTCTCTTTAAAACACTTCAAGATGAGTGATCACATTGGACTTGGTGCGTACGGGAGTAAATAAGGCATTAGTGCTGGAAATACATATTCAATTTGAAATAATAGATGTCTTCTTTATGAAGACTTTTAAAAATGTAAAGAATCCCTAGAATGAGTCTTACCAGCAGTAGGGGAAAGGTGTGCTGTCCTTTGGATCATCTAAACTGGAATTGAGTTCCGACCCTACAACTGACTCGCACGTGATCTCAAGTGGGTTACTTACCCTTTATGAACCTCATTTGTCATCACTTGCTAAATGAAGGTCTTGGTGTCCATCTTTTAGAGGGGCTATAATAGCAATGATATGTGTCAAGTTCCTGGCAGGTAACAGGGGATCACTAACCAGTAGCTCTTTGCAGATGACACTCAGATCTGTATGAAGCTCTGCAAGAAAAACATCAAGTAGGAGAGGGGAGGGGAATTCCAGGCTACTGGAAGGAAATTAATCTAGAAGTTGCTGTTATGTCTCCTGGACCTACCATTCGTTCTCCTAAGCAGTGAGCAGGTGGCTAGCCCAGGGCAGCCTGGACGCCCTCTGCGTAGATTCTACATGTGGACTTATGTGGGCGGGCTCGCATCTTTAGGAGCAGAGCTCTCGATATGGAGGACTTCAAAACCGAAGTGAGCATCGCCCCTGGAGCAAAGGTGCAGTTTGAACTTCATTACCAGGAAGTGAAGTGGAGGAAGCTGGGGTCCTACGAGCACAGACTCCACCTGAAGCCAGGACGACTGGCCAAGCACCTGGAGGTGAGCCCTCCCCCCTAGAGCTGGGCCCCCATCTGTGCTTTCTGTTCATCTTCTCTTCGTGGTGTTCCACGCCACTTGACACTGCAGGACAGGGTGGTGTATGGAAATTGACTCTGGGTTTGGAGTAAGGAAGTGCTGCTTCCTTACACATTTTAAGGCTAGCTCATCTCCTTATTTGCTGTGTCAATTTCCTGTGGCTGCTGTAGTAAATGATTGCACACAGGGGGCTTATGACAACAGAGATGTCTTCTTACACAGTTCTGGGGGCACGGACTGAAGTCAAGGTATTGGCAGGGCTCTTGAGGAGGGTCTGTCCCACTGCTTCTGTGGTCTGGAAGCGGCTGGCATTCCTTGACTTGTGGCCTCATGGCCTGTCATTCTGACCTATGCCTCCCTGATCACATCACCTCCTCCTGAGTGTCTTAAATCTCCCTCTGCTCTTGTAAGAACATTTGTCATTGGATTTCGGGCCCACCGGGTAGATCAGGATGATCAGGATCCTTTACTGTATCCACAAAGATCCTTTTTCCAAATCAGGTAGCAGTTTCAGCTTCCAAAGATTTAATGTAGACATGCCTTTGGTGGGGGGTGGGGGTGGGGGGACCATTCAACCCTCTGACCTTCCAACTAATGCTGATTCTCAATTTTCTCATCTGTGAAGAGTCCCATCTTAGATTCCTTGGTTCCAAGTGTGATGAGAGGTCGGCGAAGGTTGAGTTCATTGTCTGTTCCACGTTCCCCCCGTTGCACCCCAAGTCTCATCACCTGGATAGCAGTGCCTGTGCAGGGCAACTTGAACTCACTTCTGCTGTAGTCTTCATGTCTTGTCTTGAGAACTGAGCTTCTCTTTTCTTGGCTCTAAACTTGTTAACATCATGTGAACATTTGTGTAAGAGGCAGAGGAGGGCTGGCTGGAAGAAACCCAGGGAAGAACACAATTCACCTGGTCTCTGTTTGACACAGACAAGGGTGAAGCAGACAGGTTGTAAATTGTCTGTAGACAAAGAAGATTCAAGGGGATGAGTGGATCATGTATAATTTTCTTATAAATAAGAATGGAATGGCATGGGATGGAGTAGAAGGAGAATTAAATTCCAGAGAAACAAAGCGATAGAAAGGGAGCACTGAGTTGCCCAGAGGGTCTTTCAGCCTCCCTGGTGAGATGCATCATATCACACAGGATTTAAAGAACTTGCAGAAGAGATGGTGGAGCCATGCTAGGTCATCTTTGGGAGATCCTAGAGAGGAAAAGAGCAGCAGAGGACTTAGAATTGATAATCGTACTTCTTGCTCAAAGTCTTGAAAGATGTTTTAATGTTTTAAGTAACTTTCCCACTTCTAGGTAGATGTGCGGATTATTGAACCTCAAGGACTAAGATCTCTTCATGTTCTGGACACATTTGATGGGCATTTTGATGGCGTTCCCGTTGTATCTAAAGGACCCCAGAAGGTACCACAAGCAGTGATGTGACACAGTCTGAGTGGCCACTGGTTTGCGGGTTTTCCTCTCCCTCTCTGCTCTAGGGGATGGAAGAGTTGTCAGGTGCTGAGCTCAGGGAACTTAGGAACTGTGATCCCTGAGCAAAGTCTAGGGCCTCCCACAGGACATACAGAACAAAACCAATTGTTTCATTGCATTGTGACCAGTGTCTGTCCATTTTGAAACCCATTTCCCCCAAGTCATCCAGTGGACTGGTAGCTAAAAGACAGTCTTCACATACTATATAGAGGATTTTCCTTAATCACTGAGAGAGCTACTCAGCTTAATTCTCTCTGCCTTAATGGCCAATACTAACCATCTCTGGAGGGGTCAAAGTCCTCTAAGAACCTTTTGCCAACTCTTTCTAGAGCTGGTGGCCATTTCTTCCATGGGGTGGGGGTGAGGGGGAGGGAGGAATTCTTCGAATCTCTTATAAAGGACTGAAGCCTGGCCAACAGCACTGAAGGCTGCTAGATGCCCCTGTGATAGGACCACTGATGCTGCTTGGGTGCAGAGTGGCCCTGGACCCTCCCCTGTGTGCATGAGAAGGTGTTCCCCCTGGACAGGGAGGGGGCAGAGACCAGGCTCTGACACCACTGCTCCTTACAGGCACACATTGCCTTCAAGCCCACGGTGGCACAACAGAGAAAATGCCTCAACTGCTCAGAGACAATGGTCGACGGCGAGCTGGTGGTGATGTATGATGTGAACAGAGAGGAGAAGGTTGGGGAACTTGAGGTGGGTGCAAACAACTCTCAGGGGCCAACTCTGCCTTAGCCAAAGATCTATTTCTTGTTGAATAAACCCCCAGGGAAATGCCCTGGGAGGTAAACTGCGGAGAGGCTGGGCCCTTTCAGAAAAGGATGGAGCGGGCGCAGGAAGAAGGGAGAGATGGACGCAGCCAAGCCTCTGTTCTCTTCTTTACGACCATCATGCCTCCTGCTCCCCGTGGTCTCCTCTCCCCTCTCAGTCCCCAGACCCTCATCCTCCTACATGCCAAACACTGGTAATGGTTTGGCTCACAAATATGTCCTGTTTTTCAGGTATTTAATGGATATTTTGTCCACTTCTTTGCTCCTGAGAACATGGACCCAATTCCCAAAAACATCCTGTTTGTCATCGACGTTAGTGGCTCAATGTGGGGAATTAAAATGAAACAGGTGAGTAGCCCTGGGTTGCAGTGGTACCCAGGACTCCATGCCTTCTCTGATCCCCTCGTGATGGTGCAGTTGATCGAGGCCCCTTCCCCCTAGAGCTAGTCTTAGTTCAGGCTGCTCACAAAGGAACAGAGGCTGGGTGACTTCTAAACAGGAGAAATTTATCTCAAAACTTGCCTTTTTGAAAAATTTCACCTCCATATAAGCCCACTCTGCTCAGGCTTCTGCTTCATATTCCTTTGGTTCTCCTGCATGACATTTTAGACTAATATCTTGCCATTGTGCATGAATAACTTTAAAAACGTTTAATGCACAGTTTTTCTAATTATGTTGTAATTCCTTGAGGGTGATCATTCCATCTCATGTCTTCCAGTTTGGAGTTCCTCATAGGCTCCTTCAGTGTTAATGGTGTAGGTACAGTTGTGAACAAGGACATTCCTAGTCCACCCATTCAACTAGTGTGAACCAAGCAGTGAATCTCTGTTCATTCAACACTCACTTGTGACCACCCAGGTGTTCACTACTGTTCTAGGATCCTAGAGACGGAAAAGACTTGGCCCTGCCCACCTATCACCAGGTTCTCAGCAGTGGCACTTGTGACATTTGGGGCTGATGAATCCGTGTCGTGGGGACCACACTGTACGTTGTAGGATGTTTAGCAACATCTATTCACTAGATGCCATGGAACTCACCCTCCTGGTCATGACAATCAAAGATGTCTACACAGGGCTTCCCTGGTGGTCCAGTGGCTAAGAATGGCTAAGAATCGCCCTTGCAGTGCAGGAGACATGGGTTCGATCCCTGATCTGGGAAGATCGCAGGTGCCGTGAGGCAACTAAGCCTGCGAACTGCAACTAGAGAAAGCCTGCGCACAGCAGCAAAGGCACAGCACGGCTGAAAATAAATAAATAAAATTCAAAGTAAAAAAAAGAATGAGAAAGAAGGTGGTCTTCTCCCCCTCCACACTTAGAAAAGTGTCTTCAGACATTGCGAAATGTCCCCTGGGGAGAAAATTATCCTCATTTGAGAACCACTGCCCTAATACAGTTTATTTGTTCCTTCCTTCCCTCATTTAACAAGTATTTATTAAGCACCTGTCTTGTGTCAGGCACTTAGTTCATCACTGAAGTCTGAGATGACTGTTACACACCCAGTGGACATGACACAGCAAGCAGGCTATTGGCTCTCCAAGTCTGGTGTCAGAAGGTATTGAGTGAGACATGCACTTAGGAGCCACCAGTGTGTAGAAGGTACTCATAACAATGAGACCAGGTGAGAACACCGAGGAGGAAGTATAGATAAGAGAAGAAACAGAGAGCGAACCTCACACTATCCCAGTAACTAGAATAATGTGGGGAGAAGAGGAGGAATCAGCAAAGAAGACTACGCCAGCAACTCTCCTTGTGGCCCAGGGGCTAAGACTCCGCGCTCCCAGTGCAGGTGGCTGGGGTTCGATCCCTGGTCCAGGAACTGTATCCTGCACGCTGCAACTAAAGATCCCACATGCTGCAATGAAGACCTAAGGTCCCTTGTGCTGCAACTAATACTCAGTGCAGCCGAAATAAATACATACATTTAAAAAGAAAAGAAAAAGCAGCCAATGAGAGGAGGAGAAAACCCAGAGTGGCCGAGGCTCTGGAAGAAGATGAGGAAGTTGTACAAGGACAGCAATGTGGCCGGTTGGTCCAAATGCTGCTCAGATTGGGTCTGATGAGATGAGAAGAGTCCATTGGATTTAGCAACAGCCTTGATGAGCATAGTTTCAGTGGAGGGATGATGGTGAAAACCTGAACGGAGCGGGCTTCAGAGAGAACAGGAAAAGAAGATTTGGAGACAGTGTGCTTACAATTCTTTCGAGGAATTTTATTGCAACGGGAAACTGAGAAATGGGGGAAACGGGTACGTTCAAGGTTTCTAAAGGCATGAAAAATGAAAGCGTTATTGTGTGTATGGAGATGTACCAATAGAGTGAAATGTATGATACAGGAGAGCCAGAGGACAGACGCCAGAGCCATGCCTTTCAGTAGCCGAGAGAGAGCCCAACCTAGGTCACCAGCGGATGGATTTGCATTAGGCAGAAATGCTTCTCCTAGTTCTGCATTACCAGGCATCAGGGAAAAGTGTATGGGCACAAATCCTGGCAGGGGGGAGGTTTATGGTGGCAGGGGTTGTAGAAATCTTCTTCTGATGACTTCCATTTCTCAGTGAAGTAGGATTCCAGGTCATCAGCTGAGACAGGGAGAGGGAGGTGTTGGTGGTTTGAAGATGAGAAGCAGGAATTAATGCATGAGAAGGCTGAGTAGAGGGACTTGAGAAATACATTTGATTTTCAGGCACCACAAATGGGACATCTGAAGCTCAGGATTCTCAGTGTAAAGTCAGGCTGGTGAGACTCGTCATGCAAAACAAGACAGTAAAACTTTCAGTATCAAAATGCAGACAATACATGTTTGGACGGAATAGGAGAGTGTTAGATCTGTGTTGACAGAGGTGGATTTATGAGGTTTGTGGGAGAACTATAGCTCGAGCTAGTGCTTAAAATGATGAATGATTGAGCTTCCTCATTTCTTCTTAGGTTTAGAGAGTATGTAGTAAGACCCTTCTCCATTCTCTCTCGAAATAGACAGTGGAAGCAATGAAGACCATTTTGGATGACCTGCGAACTGAAGACCATTTCTCCGTGGTTGATTTCAACCACAATGTTCGAACCTGGAGAAACGATTTAGTCTCAGCTACTAAAACACAGGTTGCAGATGCCAAGAATTACATTGAGAAAATCCAGCCCAGTGGAGGTGAGTGGGTTTAGCCTAAAGCCCAGTGAGAAACTCCCACAGGATTCAGTGGAGTCCTGAGAAATATGAGAATCACTTGATAAATATGATTCCTTACCCCAGTGGTCTTTGCCTTAATAATACACTTATTATTAAACAGTGCATACTAAGTTCATGGTGAAAGCATAATATGCATCCCCCATCCCACACACATTTTTAACCATTCTGTCCTCAGAAAACTGTGTCAGTAAGTGACACTAGCTTTCTTATGACTCACACGGTAAGAGAAAGACAAATACCGTGTGATATCCCTAGAATAAGACATAAATGAACTTATCTACGGAACGGACTCAGACACAGAGACTTGTGATCGCCAAGGGGAGCGGGGTGGGGCAGGGATGGATTGAGAGTTTGGCGTTAACAGATGCAAACTGTTATCTAAAGAATGGATAAACAACAAGGCCTGTTGTATAGCACGGGGGACTATATTCAATATCCTGTGATAAGCCATAATGGAAAAGAACACAAAAAAGCATGTATATTACACACACACACACACACACACATATATATATATATAACTGAATTACTTTGCTCTACAGCAGAAATTAACACAACATTGTATGTCAACTAAGCTTCAATTTGAAAAAGGGAAAAAAACACGTAGAATAACACACAATTGTCTGCAGAACAGTATCCAAGTATATCAGCAAAGCTGAATAGGCAACTTCAAGTTGGGGGCTAACAAAATGGTGCTTTGAAAGGGTTACTTCATCTCTAAGGGAACTGTTCACTCTTAATACAAAGTGAATATTTCACTCCACTGGGGGATCTGGACCAGCCTGGGTAATATTTGGAAAGCAGTCGAATGATTTGGATACTGAAAGAACGACACGTGAGTCATCACCAGACAGATGAGCCTGGGCTCCAGACGTGGTTGTTTCTGTGGGAAGTCAGAGTATATACAGAACAGTACGTTCTCTGGCTTTCCCAGGCACAAATATCAACGAAGCCCTGCTGCGGGCCATCTTTATTTTGAATGAAGCCAATAACTTGGGAATGTTGGACCCCAACTCTGTCTCGCTGATCATCTTGGTGTCTGACGGGGATCCAACAGTAGGTAAGCACCCCTTCCATTTTTAGTGATACATATGTTTCTTGGGAACGTGATTGGCTTAAAATGCGAACTTGAATGGCATTTGCCTGAGTGTCTAAACCAGCTTGGGCTTCCCAAGTGGCACAGTGGTATAGAGTCCGCCTATCAATTCAGGAGATGCAAGAGACACAAGTTCAATCCCTGGGTCGGGAAGATCCCCTGGACCAGGAAATGGCAAACCCACTCTGCTATTCTTGACTGGGAAATCCCATGGACAGGAAGCTGGTGGGCTACAGTCCGGGGGGTTGCAAAGAGTTGGACGCAACTTAGCAACTGAGCATACATGCAGCACTAAACCAGTTTAAACCCATGCTTCCTAAAGGAAGAGTTCGTTTGACCCTGAAACACTCACCCCACTTACAACAGCCTCTAGATGTTTGGGAGGGGGATGCTGAATGCCTCAGCCTCACCTCCACAATCCGGGGAAACTTGCATTTGAATTTGAGTCTGTGCTATGTGGATTGCTGATACATACTAGTGCAGGGTCTTATCTCCTCAATGTAACTACGCTGAAGCTTAAGTGCATTTATAATTCGGACGAATTTTGCAGAACCGCCTTCCATGGATGTTCCCAAAACTTTGTGCCATTGCCTCCTCATTCCTTTCCTTCCTGTCCACATCAACTTTAGGTGAACTGAAATTGTCAAAAATCCAGAAGAATGTGAAGCAGAACATACGAGACAACATCTCCTTGTTCAGTTTGGGGATAGGATTTGATGTGGACTATGACTTTTTGAAGAGACTCTCCAATGACAACCGTGGGATCGCACAAAGGATTTACGGAAACCAGGACACTTCTGTCCAACTCAAGGTGACTTTGTTTTCTGTGCCTTTTTTGGTCATTGTTCACTCGAAATCATTCAGCTAGCAATATCTGATGCCTAAAAGAAGATGGCTGAATTCAAGTAAAAATTGTCATTATTTCAGCTATGTTAGTGCTCAGTCCCTTTCTCATGCACCCCACCCCCACTTGTATATCTGCAGTAACAGTGAGATGAGAGGCAGTGGTTGATGGGTACAAAGGTCCCTAGTCCCTGAACAGGTCTTGGGAAGCACCATCAAAGTTTCTTGAATCTCTCCAGTCCCACTGCTTGTCACGGGAACTGTTCTTCCTTGAAAGTACATTGGCATTGGGACTTCCCTGGTAGTCCAGGGCTTAAGACTCTGTGCTTTCAATGAAAGGGATGCAAGTTCAATCCCTAGTTGGGGAACTAACTTACATGCCAAGAAAAATTTTTTTTAAAAAAAGGAAAAGTATATTGGCATTTTGGAAATCAACTTTTTCTAATGCAACACAAAGCAAACTGTAGCCTGTTTGTTTCCTTAAATACAAAGGATATGTATGCATCACTTGTTTATTTTGACTAAATGGACCAAGAAAAGATTAAGGAGAAGAAGAATATATTTTACCCTACCCTCTGTTGGTACCAAGTACCATGTATCAATAGGAGGTACTGTATATAAACCTGGGAACAGGTAAGAGACAGGTTCTAATTTAGGGATATCCACCCAGAGGACTTATTATGAGTGTCCATGAGCTTTTCATGCTCGTCATAACAGAAAGAAAAAGTTCTGGGCTCTTGAACTCTTGTAATCTTCTTCACAAGTCCTATTTGTCTATTTCGGTTCATGTAATAACTGTGAGAATTTTCCATAGCTTTCCACAGAGATCTTGGAAGAATACTAAGCACTTGAAGAACCTCAGAGAAAAATGCCTCAGATTTGTAATGCGGTGTGAAAATAATGATTTCTCTGTTGTTTCTTTTTCTTTTTTTTTTAATGAATTGTAGAAATTCTACAACCAGGTCTCAACTCCCTTGCTCCGGAATGTTCAGTTTAACTATCCCCAACCGTCAGTCACAGACGTCACTCAGAACAGTTTCCATAACTATTTTGGAGGCTCAGAAATCGTGGTGGCTGGAAAAGTGGACCCTGAGAAATTGGGGCAGTTACAGAGCATTATCACTGCAACTTCGGTACTTTTACTTTAATTCTAAAAATATGAATTGTCTCCTGGGTACACCTTGTATATTAACAGGCTGATAGCAGAATTCCGAGAACCACTTAGGTAGAATAAAAGCAAAAAGTGAAAGGGAAGTTCCTGAGAACAGCTGTGCCATCTTCCCAACTATGGTGTAAATCCTTACCTTTTTCTTCTGAAACCCAAGCCCAGACCCCAGAGGTTGGCACTGACTTCCTCTTGTGTGTTCTTTTGGATTATTTTGCATCCCCCTGCAAGTTACCTGCTACCCTAACTCACTCACAGGAGGTCCTTTAGAAAATGTGAACTGCTTAACTACAATTCCACTCCCCTGGTGTCCTTCCATCGTCCAGGCCAACGCAGAGTTAGTCTTGGAAACCCTGGCCGAGATGGATGGCTTGGAGGATTTTCTATCCAAGGACAAGCATGCAGACCCTGATTTCACCAAGAAATTGTGGGCCTATCTGACCATCAACCAACTTCTAGCTGAACGGTAAGAAGACCATATGCCACAGGATTTGCAAAAGGTTTGCTGAGGTTACTTGATGTCACAGACAAAAAGAGTTTGGAACCAAGAAAGGCAGCAAATTATTTCAGGGTTTGGAGTATTCATTTCCACTGCTTTCAAGCACTTTGGGGGCTTCCCAGATGGCACTAGTGGTAAAGAACTCACGTGTAAATGCAGGAGACATAAGAGACGTGGGTTTGATCTCTGGGTTGGCAACCCACTCCAGTATTTTTGCCTGGAGAATCCCAAGGATAGAGGAGCCTGGCAGGCTACAGTCCACAGGGTCACAAAGAGTCGGACACGACTAAAGTAACTTGGCATGCATGCATGCGAGCACTTTTAACTAAAGCAGGGTTCACTCTTTTTTTTCTTTTTTTTTTTCTTTTTTTTATTTTTTCGCGGACACCCCGAGCCCTGAACTGCCCGCGAGTCCCACCCACACCTCGCAACAGCCTGGAGCCCGGGGAGCCGCCTAGCATCACCCCCACTCTTTTTTTTCTTGATGGATAACAAGCATACAGTAAAGCGTGTGATGTGCATTCATTTTAAATGTACAGTTTAATAAATTTTAACTACGTCACCCATGTCATCAGTACTGGATCCAGCTCCAGAGCACTTCTTTCATCTCTGAAGTCTTCTTCATTCTTCTTCACACTCAACACCTACCTCTGGCCTTGAGTAGAAATCACTCTTCTGACATCTGTTACTGTTAGTTGTCTATGACAAAATTTCTTATAATGATACAAACTGTATTCTTTTGTTTCTGGCTTTTTGCACTCCATATGATGTCTGTGAGGTTCATCCATCTCATTGCAGTGGGGACCATGAATTCATTTGCATTCACTCCTGAAAATAGTTAATGTCCAAAGAGAAATTTAAGGTTATGCAATTCTGATATTGACTGAGGGCTTCCTATAGATACTGTTTCATCTCTGGCTTCTCAGCTAACTGGTGTTTAAATGCTCCAATACAAAAGCTATGTTTCTAGAGCAATGTATGGTTCTTTGACCACCATCAGGATTATGGGGTAGGGTTGGGGCTGGTCTTTGGAGAGGAACGTGACTGCTCCTCAGTCCCCTTCACCTATTTGATCAGATTCTTGGGAAGGGGGAGCAGACTGGTCTGAATGGAGTTGGGAAAAATGAAATATAGTTGTATAACCATACTCAGAAAATCCTTGATATCAGTAAGATTATAAAACAGACACAAGATTGTAAGCTGTGGCTTTAGAGTGAGTGAGCAATGTCTCCTCCCCTTTACAAAGGCAACTGGGTAATTTAAAAGTATATAGCAAATTGGTGCTGAAGTTAAATATTGATTTTTTTAAAGAACAATCCCTTAAACGAATCAGTGGTTGTTAGCACATGGGGAGCAGGAAGGTTGCATGGGGGTTGGGAGGGTTAGGACACTGAAACTACTCTGCTTGACACTGTAATGATGGATACCTGTCGTTATACATTTGTCCAAGCCCACAGAAAGTACAGCACAAGCATGAACCCTAATGTCAGCAGTGGACTTTGGGCGATGACGACGTGTAGATGTAGATGTATCGATCTGACACATGTACCACTTCTAATGGGAGATGCTGAGAAGGGGGAGGCTGTCGGGTGGGGGACGGGCAGGGAGTAAATATAAAATCTCTACGTTCTGCTCAGTTTCACTGTGAGTATAAAACTGCTCTGAAAAATAGTCTGTTTGGACGTGTGGTTACCAAGGGGGGTTGGGGGGTGAGGACGGAGGAGGAGTTTGGGAGGTGGGGGCTAGCAGATGCAACCTGTTCCATATAGAATGGATAAACAACAAGGTCCGACTGTATGGCGCAGAAAACTATATTCAGGATCCTACAATAAACCATCATGGAAAAGAATATTTTAAAAAAGAATGTATACATATATATGTATATTTGTATGTATAACTGAATCACTTTGCTGTACAGCAGAAACTAACTCAACATTATAAAGCAATCATACGCCAGTTAAAAAGTACGTTTAAAAAAAGAATAAAAATAAATAATTTCCACAAAACTCAAAAAAGAAAAAAGAATGACTGTCATACGGACAAGTCTTGTTAATTAAAAAAAAATACATATATTTTTGTTGTAATTGCTAATTTAATGAGGAACACTCATAAAAATAAATTTGAGATCCATCAAAAAAAGAAAATAACAATGTAAATCAACTGTACTTCACTAAAAAAAATAATAATCATAATCTGTTTAAAAAGTTCCAAGAGGGAGGCTCAAAAGGTAGGGGATATATATATATATATATTAATATCATTATGACTGATTCTCATTGCTGTATGCAGTAACAAACGCAGCATAGTAAAGCAATTTTTCACCAATTAAAAAATAAAAGAAGAAATTTTTAAAAATTCCTTAAGGGTACATAGCTAGGTAAAATACCAGGCTTCATGAAGCCAGCTCGTTCTGTTTTCCCTCGTGGCCCCCCGAGTCCTGGTTGACCCCAAAAGTGACAGAGTTCGGTCTTGTGATGCTGTCCAATGTCTCTGTTTCCTGAACACAGGAGCCTGGCTCCTACAGCTGCCATGAAAAGGAAAATTACAAAGACGATCCTGCAGATGTCTCTGGATCACCACATAGTGACCCCCCTCACAGCGATGGTGATTGAGAACGAGGCCGGGGACGAACGCATGCTGGCAGACTCCCCTCCGCAGGACCATTCCTGCTGTTCAGGCGAGTCTCCCTACCTGGACAAGAAGTATTCCGGTCGGTTTTCTTATCCTGCAGCAAGGTCCTCCATCCCTTCCTCTCTCTTCCCAGTCCTGTGTCCCCAGCTGACTTTCCTGCCAATTGACCTTGGCGACAGTTTCTCGCTGCTGTCTTCAAACATGTTTGCTCACTTGTCTTCCAAAGGAATTCTGAAAATCTGTGTATTCCCCTCACACATTGTTTAAATCAACATTAAAAAATTCTCACCTTCTTTAAATAGTGACAACAAATTTCATTCATGATGACACATGGAGCTGAAAGAGAACTCAGGAATAAAAATAATTCTAGAAAAACCTAGCTGAGAATCACTGGTGTTGGCCTGCATAAACCCAATTCTTAAAATTATAAGCAGCTTCTATGGAAAAGTAAACCCAGAAACTAATGGATACAGTGTTCTCCACGCAGGCGCCCTGTATCACGGCAGCAAAGTGAGCCCAAATTCAGTCCCATCTTGGGTCAACCCTTCACCAGCGCCAGTGCTCCCAATGCCTGCTGTCGGCGCTCAGGTGCTTGAGTCAACCCCTCCTCCACATGTGATGAGAGGTAAGAGGATGAACCCTCTGGGATGGAAGAGATGCACCTCTTGTGTGGGGAGGGCCGACGGGTATCCGTGGAAAGGGCATTCTCTTTGGAGATTGTTCACGACACTCACGTGAATGTGCATTACTTAATAGTCTTCACTTCACTTCCTTTATTGTGAAAACAGGCATCATGATTCTATACATGACTGGGTTGTTGGTGAAATGTGAAACCATCTGTAAAGAGCTAGCATGTAATAGCCACTCAATAAACAGGTGTTATTATCAAAGACGAGAAGCTATCCATCTTAGGATCAAAAATACTTGAATGTTATTTCCTGTAGAATTGCACTATTGTTACTGTTGAGTGGCTAAACCGTGTCCCACTGTTCGCAGCCCCATGGAGTATAACCCGCCAGGCCCCTCTGTCTATGGGATTTCCCAGGCAAGAATACTGGAGGGGGTTGCTATTTCCTTCTCCAGGGGATCTTCTTGACTGTGAGATGGAACCTGCATCTCCTGCCTCTCCTCCATCAGCAGGCACATTCTTTACCACTGAGCCACCTGTTCAGTTCAGTTCAGTTGCTCAGGTGTGTCTGACTCTTTGCCACCCCATGAATCGCAGCATGCCAGGCCATGCCAGTTGTCCATCACCAACTCCCGGAGTTTACCCAAACTCATGTCCATTGAGTCGGTGATGCCATCCAACCATCTCATCCTCTGTCGTCCCCTTCTCCTCCTGCCTTCAATCTTTCCCAGCATCAGAGTCTTTTCAAATGAGTCAGCTCTTTGCATCAGGTGGCCAAAGTATTGGAGTTTTAGCTTCAACATCAGTCCTTCCAGTGAATATTCAGGACTGATCTCCTTTAAGGTTGACTGGTTTGATCTTGCAGTCCAAGGGACTTGCAAGAGTCTTCTCCAATACCAAGTTCAAAAGCATCAATTCTTCGGTGCTCAGCTTTCCTTATAGTCCAACTCTCACATCCATACATGACTACTGGAAGCCACCTGAGGAGCCTGTAAAACTGCATTATCATCACATTATTTGCAGGACTATTTGTTAATTTGCTTGCTCGATTTTAAGTGTATTTGAAAATCCTAGTTTTGCCCAGTGTTTAAAAATCTAGAGCTAGGGACCTTGCTTCTGTGTTTCAATGATGCCCTCTTGCACCCAGCTCCTACACAAAATCAATTAACCAAGTGTTTACTGATGACAGAGCATGGGCCTGATGGTGTGAGGAGTGCAGAACAGGGCAAGACTCTGTCTGTGCTCTACTTGAGTTGACCCTGCACATCTTGCTCCCACACATACTTGAAGGAGCACATCAGGATGGCTGGGAGAATCAGTTTGTAATCAGTGTGGCTTTAAGTCATAGCTATGCCACTGACTAACTCTGTCACGTGACCTCAGGCAAGTCACTTGTCCTCTGCAGGACCACAGTGAGACTTGGTTAATATTTGCAGAGAGCTTTGTGACAGTATCTGGAAAACAGTGGTCTTTCACTGGACGGTACCCTGCTCTTTCGATTTTATTCTGGAGAACACAACCACTGCTGCTGCTAAGTCACTTCAGTCGTGTTCGACTCCGTGCGGCCCCATATTTGGCAGCCCACCAGGCTCCCCCATCCCTGGGATTCTCCAGGCAAGAATACTGGAGTGGGTTGCCATTGCCTTCTCCGAACACAACCACTGCAGCTCCTAATTCAGACCTTCCTCTTCAGTCCCTTCAGTTCTGAGGCTCAAAGCCCGACAGTGCGAAATTACTCCTCTCCACTAGGTCACCAGATACTGTGGCTTCTACCAGATGTCTCTTGAATTTCTCCCCCCACCCTTCCCCAAACCAATTCACCATGCTAGTTCCTGCATTTAACATTTCTTGCTTGAAAGACTGCTGTCTTAGCTAGTAAATGATCTTCCTGTGTGTACTTTCTGATACTTAATTCATACTGAGACCAGTAATTGTAATATTGGGTCGGCCAAAAAGTTCGTTTGGGTTTTCCTGTAATATCGTACAAAAAACCTGAATGAACGTTTTGGCCAACCCACTTAAATGGGGTCAAATCATATTACATTTATTCTCCAAAAGCTTTAAAAGCTCCCCAACAGAATAAAGGTCTGTTCTGTAGCGTGGCGGTTCATGGTCTCTATGACCTACATTCTTGGTCTTATCAAAAACCCATTCTCCAGGTACCTTGAGTTCCTATCCAAACAAATCATCAACTTCTCTCCCGCCATACCTTTCCCCATTCTGTCCACTCAAGGATAAAATCTCTCTCTCTCTCTTGTGTCTTTTACCTACCGGTCTTCCCCTACCTTCAAGACTTAGTTCAAAAGCCAACTCTTTCAATTGTTTTCTCTTTTTGGCCACACCATGGTATGCAGGATCTTAGTACCCCCGCCCCCTGCCACCAACCAGGGATCAAACCCACGCCCCCTGCGGGTGAAGTGCAGACTCTCAACCACTCACCCACCAGGGAAGTCTCTGCCCACCCTTTCATAAGGTCCTTCTCCACTTGCCTGAGTGGAATTGATCATCCTTTCATCTTCATTCCCAGAGCGTTGTGCTTGGGTCATTTTTCTATCATTTACTTTATTCCATCTCATATGCATGCTTGGTTCTGCCTTCATGAAAGAAAAAATGATATTCGTTAAAGGAAAGAGATTATTCATGACATCTGTGAAAGCACGGTAAGGAAGATTTTATTCAAGGGGATGTAGGTACCACTACATTGGGGTATTGCAGTGGGGTAAGGAGATTGGATTCAGTCTGAACACACCGTGGGAAAGTGGGCATTTATAGACAAAAACAGGCTGGGGTCAGTGGATGGAAGATTACTAAGAGGAAGCATCAGTGGGAAAGGGGAGGTCTGGTTAAACTGACCTACAGGGCCTCCCTGATAGCTCAGTTGGTAAAGAATCCGCCTGCAATGCAGAAGATGCTGGTTCAATTTCCTGGGTCAGGAAGATCCGTTGGAGAAGGGATAGGCTACCCACTCCAGTATTCTTGGGCTCCCCTTGTGGCTCAGCTGGTAAAGAATCTGCCTGCAATGCGGGAGACCTGGGTTCGATTCCTGGGTTGGGAAGATCTCCTGGAGAAGGGAAAGGCTACCCACTCCAGTATTCTGGCCTAGAGAATTCCATGGACTGTATAGTCCACAGGGTTGCAAAGGGTCAGACACGACTGAGTGACTTTCACTTCACTTCAGCAGGATTCTTGCTGAAGGTAGGCCAAGTGTTCAGACCCCCCACCTAGTGGGGGATGGAGGAGGGGAGGAACCTGATGAAGATAAAAAGGTGATCAGATTTGGAGGGTGGAGGATTCTAGCTAAACCTCCTTAGTAGGATTTTTGCTAAAACTGGACAATGCAGAGATGAACACAGAGGTCCAGAATTTGAGGTTGAACTTGAAGAGTTCAGGGAAACCTGAGTTTATTCAAAGAGAGAATCTTTGTCACGCCATTAAATTGTTCCTTTCTTGAAGGTAGGGACCACGACTTTTATAGCTACACCAAACATTGCCTAACTCAAAGCTTTGCACATAATTTGGTTTTTTCTCACTAAATATTTGTTGAGTGGTTAAACAAACAAACAAAAAAGATCAGCCAAAATAATGGTGTCTGGTAACAAAGGAGTACTTTCTTGGGAATAGCTTGATCCTTGATTGCTCTTGGAATTGATCAATACTAATTTGTATGCCGACAGGTAATGTCTTTTTTATTTTTATGCACTGTGTGCTGCTGCTGCTAAGTTGCTTCAGTTGTGTCCGACTCTGTGCGACCCCAGAGACGGCAGCCCACCAGGCTCCTCCGTCCATGGGATTTTCCAGGCAAGAGTACTGGAGTGGGGTGCCATTGCCTTCTCCGTATGCACTGTGTATAACTATTTAAAAATACAGGTACTTTATCTATATAAACATTCACTGTATACACACATATGTTGCTCTTCAGTTGCTAAGTCATGTCCAACTCTTTGTGGCCCCACGGACTATAGCCTGCCAGGCTCCTCTGTCCATCACTATCTCCTGGAGTTTGCTTAAATTCATGTCTGTTGATGCGGTGATGCTATCTAACCATCTCATCCTCTGCCACCTCCTTCTCCTATGCATATATATGTAGTATGTATATAGTATATGTGTGTGTGCGTTTCTTCTTATGTCTTTTTTTAATATTTTATTTATTATTTATTTATTTGGTTGTACAGGGTCTCAGTTGCAGCACGTGGAATCTAGTTTCCTGACGAAGGATAGAACCCGGGTCCCCTGCATTGGGAGGGCAGAGTCTTAGTCACTGGATCACCAGGAAAGTCCCCCTTATGTCTTTCTTATTCATTTTTCTCTCTAGCCAAGCACATATGGTGTGGCTACAGAATGAGTATCCACTCTGTACATAACCTAAAACCTGATGGCAGCTCCATGAGGAGGGGACAGTGCTTGGACCCTGAGTCCCTGGTGCCTGGAAGAGTACCTGGCATATAATAGGAGCCCAATACACATTTGTTCTTGTGAGATGTTTGGCAATAAAATACTGTTCAAAATAATCTTTTCTATGATTTTGCTTAGTTTCATTTTCTTTGTATATTTTCCAGTTGAAAATGACCCACACTTCATCATCTACCTGCCAAAAAGCCAAAAGAATATTTGTTTCAATATTGACTCAGAACCTGGAAAAATCCTCAACCTTGTTTCTGATCCAGAATTAGGTAAGATTAAGATATACTATATTTGAATTAGACTATTAGGTCATAGTCATTCTGCCCTATTGTTTTTATCTGGATTTCTTTCTTTCCCACCTTAATAAAAATGTTTTATATATTATATATAGGACTTCCTAGGTGGTGCAGTGGTAAAGAACCCACCTGCCAATGCAAGAGACTCGGGTTTGATCCCTGGGTCAGGGAGATCCCCTAGAGGAGGAAATGGCAACCCACTCCAGTATTCTTGCCTGGAAAATTCCACGGGCAGAGGAGCCTGGCGGGCTATAGTCCATAGGGTTGCAGAGAGTTGGACATGACTGAGTACAGCACAGCATATTTTTCAAGCTCTGATAGTAAGAAATTAAGTATATTCTTGTTTGAACTATTGTAGATACAATACGCTGAGTATAAACTAGCAGAACTTATGATATAATTCATTTAAACCATAAAAAAATTATAAAATGAAAATTACAAAGGAAAAAATGGTGTGTAAATCCTGAAGCAAAATAAAACAATAATTTCCCATGTTGTCACGTTTTCTAAGTTTGAGTTATTGTGCCCACATTGGCCAAAAAAAAAAAGAAATAGCACATGGGACAGAAAAAAACTCGTGTCTTTTCCTGCAGGGATTTTGGTCAACGGACAGCTCGTTGGTGCCAAGAAGCCCAAGAATAAAAAACTCAGCACCTATTTTGGGAAACTGGGATTTTATTTCCAACGTGAAGATGTGAAGGTAGAAATCAGCACGGAGACCATCTCCCTGAGTGGGGGCTCCCGAACATCCGTCTTGTCCTGGTCTGACACGGCCCATGTGCTTAATCAGAGGCAAGTACTGTTACATCCGGATTCAGATGTGACCTCGACCCATGATCCCATCAACAAACCCAGACGTCCATGACACAGAGAACTCAAAATCATCATTTTAAATGTGAGGAAGTCGAGGTTCAGAAAAAATTGTGTTCCTTCCTTCCCCTGCTCCTGGCAGTAGAGTCTGTGTGCTTTGGTCACGGAGTGCTTTATAGCCTAGCACCTGGCGCACAGTAAGGATTCCATAAGGACGTGTTGGACAAGTGAATGAAGCCATCAGCTGAAAGCCAGTCAGCCGTGTCAGAGCGTGCTCAGAAACACAGGGGTGTTGTCTTAGAGTAATATCTTCCCATGAGTTATCTGTTCATTGTTGATACAGAAACGGTTTACACTGACAGAATTCCAGTGCTAGGAGATACATCAACATTCTGTGATGAAAACATTTTAAGGCTCTTAGAAAACTGGGGTGGGGATGGGGGGTTGTACTGGGCAGAGTGAAGTCATGTTAGGAGTGGGAGGGGAATGATTTGATAAATGAGTCAGTTCTAGGGACTTCACACTCCCAATGCAGGGGGTGTTGAGTTCGATCCCTGGTCAGGGAACTAGAGGCTACATGCGGCAACTGAGAGATTCCACATACCACAATGGAGATCTCAGATCCTGCAAGCTGTAACTAAGACCCAGTGCAGCCAAATATTAGTGTTTAAAAAATAAATAAATAAATAAAAAATAAATCAGTTCTAGAAACATTCATTCCTTTTTTAAAATCTGTGAGTGAAGTGAAAGTTGTTCAGTTGTGTCTGACTCTTTGCTACCGCATGGACTGTAGCCTACCAGGGTCCTCTGTCCATGGAATTCCCCAGGCAAGAATACTGGAGTGGGTGAACATTTCCTTTTCCAGGGGATCTTCCCGACCCAGGATGGAACCAGGGATTGTAGGATAATTGTTTTACAATGTTGTGTCATTAATTCCTTTCTGCCTTCCCACTAGGGTGCTTGTCTCTGTGAAGAAAGAGAAAACTGTGACTGTCACCCTGGATAAAGAGATGTTCTTCTCTGTTTTACTTCATCGCGTTTGGAAGAAGCACCCGATCAATGTCGACTTTTTGGGGATCTACATCCCCCCCACAAACAAGTTTTCTCCTAATATGCACGGGCTGATAGGTAAAGTGTCCCTGGACCGTCTGGCTGGTGTGGGACTGACCATCCTAGGTCTTAAGCAACTTTGCCTCAAGGTTAGAACGTTTGGGTAGAATGTGGAAAAGTGACAGGTGTGGAGTGGAGGCTTCAGGGGGACCCACACTCACACCTGGGTCTTAATTTCTGAAGGTGCCTGAGTGACACAGAAAGAGTTCAGTGTCACTGACAGAGTGTAATGTTTGTCACTGTTCAGTTTCCATAGAAACACAAAGTGCATCTTGCCATGCAGGGCCATGGGGAGAAAGCCAGATTTGGGTCAGGAACCAGAAGCAGAAACAAGGTCTGGGCTAGGACCCTTACTCTGTGGCAGAGACAAGACAGAGCAGCTGGTGTGGGGTTGGTTGGCTTGGTAATTGCAGCAGGCGTTAAGCTATAGGACGTCTTTCCGTGTGTGGTACCTTGCCCAGGAATGATTCCTCTGGGTCTCAGGCCAGAGAGAAGAGGTCTGGCTCGGTTCATTTGAAGATTCCAGCCGGGCTCCTGACTTCTTTGTTATCTTTCATAGTTGGCTTTCCCAGGGAGGGGTAGATGTAGTGTTTAAGATATCAAACATCATAAGATAAACACATAATTTTAAGATATCAAACATCATAAGATAAACACATAAAACACATGATTCCTCTAACAAAGCAGTGTAGGGCGACTCAGTCATGCTACAGCCAGGACAGTTTCCTGCTCCAGACAAGGTTTTCCCAGGGCTGGGCTTTCATCACCAACTGGGCAGATAAAGAGAACAGATTAAATTTTATGCTGAAGATTTTTTTCTCACTGAAGAGAAGTGAACTGGCTTAGGAAGTCTGTGATAATGAACAGGGTGTCCAGGTAAACCTTCCCTACTTTGTAAAGAACTATGGCAACTTAAGCGTATAGTAGCATCGCTACTTTGGCCACCTGATGCGAGCTGACTCATTGGAAAAGATCCTGATGCCGGGAAGGACTGAGGGCAAGAGGAGAAGGAGAGCGTTAGAGGAGGAGATGGTTGGATGGCATCACCGGCTCCATGGACACGAGCAAACTCCAGGAGATAGTGAGGGACAGGGAGGCCTGGCGTGCTGCAGTCCACAGGGTCGCAGAGTCGGACATGACTGAGTGACTGAACAACAAATAGCATCACGAACCAACTTTGTTTTTTCAGTTTGACCAGTGCTCTCAGGTGCTGACCTTCAGGACATTCACATTTACTTAGGGTCCAGTTGATCAGCCTCATTGTCTAATGACAGCAAGGTGAGCAGCATGGGTCTGCCCTCAGGAAGGACCCACCCCTTTCCATCTGAATCTTTTTCCTCTCAACACATCTTTCTATCCCAGAAAGTCTGAGACTGACCCAAATGCAGCTCGGATCACGTGACCAGCTTGCCCTTTTGTCGCCCCTTGAGTTGCATGTAAATAAACATCTAGACCTTGTCTCATAGGCCAGTTCATGAATGAGCCAAAGATTCACGTCTTCAACGAGCGACCGGGAAAGGACCCTGAGAAGCCAGAGGCAAGCATGGAGGTGAAGGGACAAAAGCTGGTTGTCACCAGGTAGGTCTCAGATGCGTAAGACGGGATCAGAAGGGGCTTCTGTGAGGATTGGACTCATAGGGCAAAATGGAAGAGGTAAACACACTAGTTGTGTTTATGTGAAATTCAAATTTAACTGGCATCCTGTTTTTATTTATCCCTTTTTTTGGCCATGCCCCACAGCACGTGGGGTCTTAGTTCCCTCACCAGGATGGAAACTGCGCCCCCTGCATGAGGGCACGAGGGAAGTCCCTAACATCCTGGGTTCTTATTTGCTAAATCTGGCAGCTTCTTCCTTGCTTTGAGCTAATCTGGAGACTATACCAGCCCTAACTGACCTTGAGAACACAGCCGCCAGCCAGTTCTCACTGCTTCCTTGCCCTCTGTGTACCCCATGACCACAAAGAAGACTGGCCCTGAATCCTTGGGCCTCCCCTCTGCCAAGGTAGAAGGTGCAAAATGAGAAAAAAAGAAAGTGAATTTGCACTCCTTACGTTCCTGGGACTATATCGGTCAATCTCTATACAGGTTATTTGAATTTCTAAGGACACACTGCTTATTCTCTTTCTAAACCAAGTCCCAGACTCTGTTATTTTGTACAACTTGGGGAATGGGGATGGGAGGGTGTTAGCAGATACAGTGCTACGTGTGCACTCAGGTGTGCCCGACTCTTTGTGACCCCACAGATGTAGCCAGCCAGGCTCCTCTGTCCACGGAATTTTCCAGGCAGGGATACTGGAGTGGTTGCCATTTCCCTGGGATCTTTCCGACCCAGGGATGGAACCTGAGTCTCCAGTATCTCCTGCATTGGCAGGTGGGTTCTTTACCACCAAGCCAACAGGGAAGCCCAGAGATGGTGCTAGAAGGGGGCAGAAAACAGAGAGGGAGAGCGTGTCTCTTTTCTGGATGTGCAGGCTGGCCCCGCCCTGGTCTGTTTCCTAACCACGCTCACGCTGTCTTGCAGGGGCCTGCAGAAGGACTACCGGACGGACAGAGTGTTTGGAACGGATGTTCCCTGTTGGTTTGTGCACAACAGCGGGAAAGGCTTCATTGACGGGCATTACAAGGATTACTTTGTGCCTCAGCTCTATAGCTTCCTCAGACGGCCTTAAAAGTTTATAGCTGGGGAAATTCTCGGTCAAAAAATAAAGTTTTTTTTTTTCCTGCCACCTTTGTAGTCATTCTTTGTAATCAAAACCTACCAGACATCAAGGTGGTTGATAAAACCTATTAACACAGCTGAAGAAAATAAATAACTTTGCCAAGAAGTTTTAGGATGTTGCTGTTTGCAGATGCGAAGTTGTGTTAATTGAGGCACAGAGGAAAGCTGCTTTGGTGAGTCAAGCCACCATCTGGACAGTCCTGGGTTCGGCATTTACTGGGAGGACGTCACTATGGTTGAGTGTCAGGGCCTCGGCTTTACAACTGAATGTATTTTTAGGTGGTCAGTTCCACAGGAAGTTCAATTATGAGGTTATCTGGTGAACTCTGAACAAGAAGTCACTCACCTTAATTGTCTTGTAGTTATATATACATAAATCTGTCATCCAACCTTGCTAAGATACCTATGATGGTCCATCATGCTTAATCAAAATTCCCTCCTTGGTACTGGCCTCAGAGACCCTTTTTAGTCCAGGAAGACATACAGTCAGGGTTCTGCTGAGAAAGAGAACTGGTGGGATGGCTGTATCATATATACATATATACACACACTATACACACACATACATATACAGTTGGCCCTTGAACAATGTGGGGCTTGGGGCTGCCAAAATCCCACAGTCAAAAACCTACAAACTTTAATCTCTGTCTCAAAAACAAAGGAATTGACATCCGATGACTCACCCAAGGGCAGGAGATGGAAACAGTCTGGAATGAACTAGGACTCAAACACTAGTTCTTTTGATTCCATGTAGTGTGATCTCTAATCTGACACAAACTTCTCCCACACTTAGTTCATTTAAAGATCTGTAAATTGAAAATATAAGTACTATATTTGGTTTTTAAAAAATCCATGCCGTTCATACCCATGTTGCTCAAGGCTCAACTTAAAGAGCTCTGTTATTAGGAATTGGCTCATGTGATTATGGAGGCTGGTCCAAGTCTGATCTATAGTTATTCTGTACTTTCCTTTGCTTATAATCTTCCTTTAAATCTATTCTGAAAATGGGTATGTGTTCAAAGACCAAAGTGATAAAATTGCACTTTAGAAAAAAATTTAAATCTGCATTTTTATGAAGCTTTCTCTGCATAATTTGACAAAAACCAGTTTTCATTTTAGAAAGCAGACAAAGCTACCTTTTTGGAGATACTCAACCAGTATTTGAGAAAGCAGGTGATTATCTTTGGACATAATTGCAAAATATGAAATGTATGTGATTATTTCTGTAACCTAAAGATAACCTCAGTGCTGACGAGGTAAAACAGCATTGCCTTTGAGTTCCATTCATCTATAAAAACTGGTCACCTATGATTTTTAAAAAAAATCTACTACATCTTTTCCATTCCATTTCAAAAGTATGAATCTTAAAATGCTAATATTCAACACAAACTTCAAAAGTGGGTTCTTATCATGGCTACTTTGTAAAACATTTTTGCTCTAAAACCACTACTTTAGCTACATAAGGTTACTTCTAGTCCTAGTATTTCACATGTGCTCAGTAGTTTTACAAATAATTATGAAAATCTTGGGGTATAAATTTACATGCAGTGTATTTAGCAACACAGTCCTAGCAAAAGAAACTAGATTTAAAATTGAACCCATGTTATTAAAAACTTAAAAGTTATCAAAACTTCTATTAATAGCTGGTATTTTAAAATTAATTGCCTATAGTCTTATTAATACTATTCATGTGACCCTCTTGAGACTAGAAAAATGCCTTCTCTATATAATTAATTTTGAATTATAATCATCAGTTTTGAATTTCAAATGAAGAAACCAAATAAATGAGAATCGTTGGAAAGAAAGGAACTATGCCACTGCCTCTTGACTAGTCTCTGAAAGTATACTGTGCTCAGCGATGAAGAGAAACAACTTGGTAATTATCTATGTTTGTTTATTCGCTGAAGCACCTTGGAACCCATTGGCAACTGGTCAATATTTAATTTTGTATGTGGCTTGGTGGTAAAGAATCTTCCTGCCAATGCAGGTGATCCAGAAGATGCAGGTTTGATCCCTAGGTCAGGAAGATCCCCTGGAGGAGAGCATGGCAGCCCGCTCCAGAATTCTTGCCTGGGAAATCCCATGGACAGAGGAGCCTGACGGGCTACAGCCTATGGGGTCACAGAAGAGTCGGACACAACTTATCGACTAAACCACCACCACAACAGAGCTAGGGTACGACAGGGCTCTGTGTGTGCACGCCAAGTTGCTTGTCATGTCCACCTCCTTGTGACCTCACGAACTGCAGCCCACCAGGCTCGTCTGTCCATGAGATTTCCCAGGCAAGAATACTGGAGTGGGTTGCCATGTTTTCCTCCAGGGGATCTTCCCAACCCAGGGATTGAACCTGTGTCTCCTGCATCGGCAGGCAGGTTCTTTACCACTGGTGCCACCTGAGAAGCCCAATATAGGGCTAGTATTTGTCAGATTTATTCATCGTTCAGACAAAGGTAGCCTGTCTTCAATGCTTTTCCTAAGTATCAACCTAGTTACCATTAAGCCAACTAGATACCTATGTCTTATTGTCAGAACTGAAACCCTTTGAGAAAAAGTGGACACTGGGTTCAGATCATACCTGTCGTAAGTTTGGGTTGTTCAATTACTGAAAATTAAACAAGGTTTCTTAGAGTTGGAATATTGATAATCCAAAGAAACAACTTTTTAAAAGGGGGGAGGGGAATTAAAGTGTCTCAGTGTGTAGTAAAAATGAACAATGAATCAGTAAGTTATTTTACTACCTAAGGGTATGAGGTCTTATGCAAATCCTTCTATTTCCTTTAAAGGATCACTTAATACCATAAGAGGCATCTTCTCTTCAGCCTTATCCCAACTGAAAGACATATAAATGACCTCAAAGACCCCTGTAAGAGCGAAGTAGAAGTTTACCTGGCTGCCTAGATACACAAAAAATGCCTATATGCTGTAATAGTATTTTTTATTCTTTCCTTAACACTTTTTCAGAGAATTCCATGGTGGTCCAGAGGTTTAGACTTGGCTCCTGGGGCCTGGGTTTGATTCCTGGTCAGGCAAACAAAAAAACACCAAAAACAAACAAACAAACAAACAAATATTTTTTCCCACTGGCAAAGTCTACAGTGGAGAAGGCGATGGCACCCCACTCCAGTGCTCTTGCCTGGAAAATCCCATGGACGGAGGAGCCTGGTAGGCTGCAGTCCACGGGGTCGCTAGAGTCGGACACGACTGAGCGACTTCACTTCCACTTTTCACTTTCACGCATTGGAGAAGGAAATGGCAACCCACTCCAGTGTTCTTGCCTGGAGAATCCCAGGGACGGGGGAGCCTGGTGGGCTACCATCTAAGGGGTCGCACAGAGTCAGACACGACTGAAGCGACTTAGCAGCAGCAGCAAAGTCTACATGGGTGCTGTAGTCGTGTCCGACTCTGTGCGACCCCACAGACGGCAGCCC
>NW_011494895.1:2299794-2300609 GCF_000754665.1 Bison bison bison | reverse complement strand
AAAAATGAACAATGAATCAGTAAGTTATTTTACTACCTAAGGGTATGAGGTCTTATGCAAATCCTTCTATTTCCTTTAAAGGATCACTTAATACCATAAGAGGCATCTTCTCTTCAGCCTTATCCCAACTGAAAGACATATAAATGACCTCAAAGACCCCTGTAAGAGCGAAGTAGAAGTTTACCTGGCTGCCTAGATACACAAAAAACGCCTATATGCTGTAATAGTATTTTTTATTCTTTCCTTAACACTTTTTCAGAGAATTCCATGGTGGTCCAGAGGTTTAGACTTGGCTCCTGGGGCCTGGGTTTGATTCCTGGTCAGGCAAACAAAAAAACACCAAAAACAAACAAACAAACAAACATTTTTTCCCACTGGCAAAGTCTACAGTGGAGAAGGCGATGGCACCCCACTCCAGTACTCTTGCCTGGAAAATCCCATGGACTGGGAGCCTCGTAGGCTCCTCCGTCCATGGGATTTTCCAGGCAAGAGTACTGGAGTGGGGTGCCATTGCCTTCTCCGCTACATGGGTGACTTTTTCCGAAATAACCACTGTAAGAGGAAGGAAAATCAGGGATGCTTCCTTTAATGGCATAATGATTCAGTTACTCAGTTAACATTTCAGGGGCACTTCAGTCTACCTAATGGTGACCTTACAATGAAAGCTGCCCCATATTTGAATCTGGGGACCCCATTTTACCAGAGTAGGAACCGAGGTGTATGCTGGCAGCAGTTATAGGTTTCTCACTGAGGGACAGCAAAGTCAGGGTGGGTTTTTAAGCAGCTATTCCAGATTAGCTCATTTCCGTCAGCCA
>NW_011494895.1:2298883-2299694 GCF_000754665.1 Bison bison bison | reverse complement strand
CGTCAGCCAATCGTTTCATTTGAGTATCAATTCATTGAACACTGTCAGTTCCTACGCTACACCCACCTTGGGCCTATACCTGCTTCTCACCCTTTTATCTCCAGCACTTATGGCAATGGTTTACTTCTAGAGGCACTTAGTAAATGTTTGTTGAATAAATTTACTCAAAGATATGAGCAAAAACTGATAGGCAGTTAAAAGCATAAGGAGAGGAAACTTCCTTAGTGGCCCAGTGGTTAGGACTCAGCTCTTCCAATGCAGGGGACCCGGGTTCCATCTCTGGTTGGGGAACTAAGATCCCACAAGCCACGGGGCACAGACAGAAAAGCAAAGTAAATAAGTAATAAAATAAAAGAAGTACATAAGGGGAAAATGAGCAAATAGAGCAATGGGACCCAATGGCATTCCTAATGAAGAAACCTCCAGGAATTAGGTTTCCTAAGATACCAATGCCAATAATTTTATCTGACCTCAAGTAAGACTGTGAAAAAGAATAGCCTTCCAAAAACTGAGAAGCCAAAAACTAAGAGAAAGTACTTTCAAAAGACATATCTGGTATAAGACTATCATCCAAAATATACAAAGAACTCTTGGAACTCAACAGTAAGGAAGTGAATGACTCAATTTAAAAATGGCAGAAGACTTGACTAGACAACTCACCAAAGGAGACATACAGATGGCAAATAAACATACAGAAAGATGTTCAACATCATATGTCATTCAGTTCAGTTCAGTTCAGTCGCTCAGTCGTGTCCGACTCCTTTCGACCCCATGAATCGCAGCACGCCAGGCCTCCCTGTCCATCACCAAC
>NW_011494895.1:2295976-2298763 GCF_000754665.1 Bison bison bison | reverse complement strand
ACAATGAAATACTACTACACACTTATTAGAATGGCCAAAATCAAGACAATACCAAATGCGGGTGAGGCTGTGGAGCAACAGAACTCTCTCATTCATTGCCTGTAGGACTGCAGACAGCAACAGAGACTTTGGAAGTCACTCTTACCATTCAATCCAGTAACCACGCTCCTTGGTATTTACCCAAATGAACTGAAAACTTGTGTTTACACAAAAATCTACACGTGGAAGTTTACAGCATCTTTATTCATAGTTGACAAAACTTGGAAGCAACTCAGATGTCCTTCAGGCTAAGTAAATGAATGGCTAAGTAAACTGTGGTGCATCCAGATAATGTGATATTATTCAGCACTAAAAAGAAATGAGCCGTCGTGTCGTGAGAAGATGCATAGAGGAAACTTAAACACGTTGCTAAGTAAAAGAAGCCAGTCTGCAAAGGCTCACACACTGTATGAGCCCAACCATGGCATTTTGGAGAGGTCAAAACCATGCAGAGGTCAAAAAGATCAGTGACTGACGGAGGGAGGGGAGGGAGGGAAACGAGGAGGTGGATTTTTAGACAATGAAACCATTTCGTACGATCCCATAATGGTGGATACATGTCGTCATAAACTTGTCCAAGCCGACAGAATGTTCAACACCAAGAGGGAATCCTAATGGAAACCATGGACTTTCAGTGACAATGACTGGTCAGTGGAGGTTCATCAATTCTGCTGCGAACCTGAAACTGCTCTAAAAAATAAAGTCTGTTTTTTAAAAAGAATAATAGCTTACAATGTTTTAAAAAGAAAAGTCAGGGAATTCCCTGGTGGTCCAGTGGTCAGGACTCTGTGCTTCCACTGCATGGGGGCTGGGGTTCGATTTCTGGTCAGGAAACTAAGATTTTGCAAGCTGTCTGGTGCAGCCAAAAAAAAAAAAAGAAAGAAAAAAGGTCAATATAAGACTTGATTTTAGGTGTCTGCAGTTACTCTGCTTAATATAACCATATTGGCCTCTAAAACCTTATAGGGAAAACAATTCTATAGTATAGAATCATATTTTTATGCTTGATTTTTTAAAAATTAAACCTAACCTCAATAACGCTACTTTATTTTGCGATAATTTCAGGAAGACGTTGGAGAAAAGAATGTGAGAAGTAGGGATGAAACTTTTTTCTGTGAAGAAAACTACTGAGTTGATTCCAAAGTTACAGATTTGGGGGAGGCCTGTGGAAAGCATCATGTTTTATTTCTGCACCACAATCAGGGAGAGCCATTCCTTATGGAAACGGCTCTTCAAATGTTAGACATGGTATAACACGAGTGAGTTACTGTGCCCCAGGATCTGAAAATGCATGACCACAAAAAGTCTTGTGCATGCATGCTCACAGCAGCATTATTCATCATAGCCTCAAAGTGAAGCAATCCAATTCCATCAACTCATGAATAGTTTTTAAAAAATGCATTATATATCCATACAAAAGATTACCATTGAATGAAAATGAGGTAGTAACCTATGCTACAACATGGATAACCCTTGAAAACACTACGCTTTGTTTAAGAAGCTGGTCATAAAAGACCATATACCATATGATTCCACTTCTATGAAATGTCTACAACAGGCAAATTCACAGAGATGGAAAGCAGATTAGTAGTTGCCAGTAGTCTGGAGTGACTATAGATCCAGGGTTACTTTTGGGGAGATGAAAATTCTCAAATTAGACAATGGTGATTTTCAAACAACTTTGTAAATATTCTAAAAACCACTAAAACGTCCACTTTAAATGGGTGAAATTGTATGGTGTGTGAATTACATCTCAATAAAGCTATTCTATTTATAGTTTGACTCTTAAAAATGTAATTATATTACATCCAACTTTACCACTTTACTGATGAAAATATAAATTTAGAGTATATGAAGGATTTGCTCTACAATAGTTATACATTGTCCTATATACAACAGTTTACAATAATATTCTTTTAATGTAGATTAAAAAATCAAGGAAGTATTACAAAGGCAACAAAAACAACAAGGACATAATTATATAATTTTGATACTTCACAAGACATAATTAGATTTTTCTATAAGTTAGACTAAACAACTACAGTAATATTTAAATAAATCCATTTGTTTTATACAAAAGAAACACCCTAACACAGTAGAGTCTTGTAATGTCTTGGTGAACACCAATTTGATGCTTTAAGATTTTAATGTGATGCTAACAAATTTTCAAACTCAGGCAAGTTTAGAAATGTCTTCGTATTGAATTCCTTCAACTCTGCGTCCTTTTAAAGGGCCCTACAAATTAAAATAATTGAAGAAGTGGTTAAAAACACACATGCACTTACAGGACAAGAAAAGGACATATGCTTCTGGATGCCAACGTGCCTTTTCACATCCCTAAGACACCATTAAGGTGGCTAACAGTTCTTCGTGACTCTGAATTTTAAAAAGGTACCCTATGGTGTCCTTGTCAGGAACTGGTCGTGTTTTCTTCATACTGGGTGGGATGCATTACCACTAGATGCTGTGCCGGAGACCTGCTGGCTGGTGAGTACCTCCTGTACCCCACCCGCTCCCCCTGGTCAGGCATGGTGTGAGACGGTGCTCCGGCCCACAGAACGGACGGGTGGCGCAGGGCTCGCCAGGCCACACATCCTCCACACGCATCCTCCACAGGCAGCCCACGGACAGGGGTGGCGCGGGGTTTGCTCAGGCCACGCACCCTCTACACGCAGCCCATGGACAGGGGTGGTGCGGGGTTTGCCCAGGCCATGCACCCTCTACACGAAGCCCATGGACAGGGGTGGC
>NW_011494895.1:2295758-2295876 GCF_000754665.1 Bison bison bison | reverse complement strand
GAGCCTGGTAGGCTACTGTCTATGGGATCGCAGAGTCGGACACGACTGAGCGACTTCACTTTCACTCCTGCATTGCAAGTGGATTCTTTACCAACTGAGCTATCAGGGAAGCCCGGAT
>NW_011494895.1:2293810-2295658 GCF_000754665.1 Bison bison bison | reverse complement strand
GCCCAGGCCACGCACCCTCCACATGTACCCTCCACACGCATCCTCCACACGCAGCTTATGGACAAGGGTGGCGCGGGGCTCGCCCAGGCCCAGGCCACGCACCCTCCACATGTACCCTCTACACGCAGCCCACGGACAGGGGTGGCACGGGGCTCGCACAGGCCACGCACCCTCCACACACAGCCCGTCTCGCTGCCCGTGATAACGGTGACACGGTGCAGCAGCCCATCTGAGACGGGCTTCAGATCCTTCCTTTGAAGACAGGTCAGGTCTCACTCTTGTGAGCGGAACTGTCAGTGGACCAACTCTAAATGAATCAGCAATTTTACTTAAATATCAGATTCCTGAGATGAATTACTTTATTGATGTCACCTACCTTAAATCCTTTATGAAAGAAAGAAGGACACTGGAAAATTATTGATTTCTGTGGCTTTCCTCCATTAATCATGACTATACATTCCTCACTAATTACACTCTGGCAGATTAAGTTTATATTAGATATGAGGGGGAAAAAACAGATACAAAACTATACATATTATACATAATTTTATAAAATACAAAGATGGGGGAAAAACAGACTAAAATATTAATGGAGCTTACCATTTGCCTGGAGGCTTATGGGTAATTTTTTAAAGTATTTATAGTAAATTGTAATTTTCAGCTTTTATATAAGGGTATTGCTGCAGACTGAATGTTTGTGTCCTGCCCCAAACTGATTCAATACATTAAAATGTGATGGTGTTGGGAGGTAATGAGGTCACAAGGGCAGAGCCCTTGAGGATGGGATTAGTGCCCCTAAAAAGGGACCCCAGAGAGCTCCCCGCCCCTTCCAGCACATGAGAGAACACAGATCAGGACGCAGACCCTCAGCAGACACCCAGCTCTGCCTGCGCCTTAGTGTTAGACTTCCGGCCTCCAGAATGTGAGCAGTCAATTTCTGTTGTTTCTAAAGTTGCCCTGTCTATGGTATTTTGCTATAGGAGCGTGAACAGATAAAGACAAGTATGTACGGTATTTCTTTTGTAATCAGAAGATAAACTGCTTCAGCAATGTCAGTTATTAAAGAAAACAGGCTTATACAGGAACTTCCCTGGTGGTCCAGTGATCAAGAAACCCTCTTCCAAGGCAGGGGCTGTGGGTTTGATCCCGTTGGGGAGCTAAGACCCCACATGAAGTGAAATTCATTCAGTCACGTCTGACTCTTTGAGACCCCATGGACTAGTCCATGGAATTCTCCAGGCCAGAATACTGGAATGGCTAGCCATTCCCTTCTCCAGGGTATCTTCTCAACTCAGTGATTGAACTCAGGTCTCTGACACTGCAGGAGGATTCTTTACCTAAGCCACAAGGGAAGCCCAAGAATACTGGAGTGGGTAGTGTTGGTTGCTCAGTCATGTCTGACTCTTTGCAATCCCATGGACTGTAGCCCAACAGGCTCCTCTGTCCATGGGATTCTCCAGGCAAGAATACTGGAGTGGACTGCCACTCCCTTCTAAAGAGGATCTTCCCGACCTAGGGATCGAACCCAGGTCTCCTGCATTGCAGGCAGATTCTTTACCATTTGAGCTGGAGTGGGTAGCCTATCCCTTCTCTAGGGGATCTTCCCAACCCAGGAATTGAACTGGGGTCTCCTGCATTGCCACCAGGACTTCCCTCGTGGCTCAGACGGTAAAGTGTCTGCCTACAATGTGAGACCTGGGTTCACTCCCTGGGTCGGGAAGATCTTCTGCAGAAGGAAATGGCAACCCACCCCAATATTCTTGCCTGGAAAATCCTATGGACGAAGGAGCCTGGTAGGCTACTGTCTATGGGATCGCAGAGTCGGACACGACTGAGCGACTTCACTTT
>NW_011494895.1:2291397-2293710 GCF_000754665.1 Bison bison bison | reverse complement strand
CAAAAAACCAAAATATAAAACAGAAACAATAGTGCAACAAATTAAGTAAAGACTTTTAAAAATGTTCCACTTCAAAAAAACTCTTAAAAATAAGGGATATTTGGCAAAACTAATACAATTATGTAAAGTTTAAAAATAAAATAAAATTAAAAAAAAAAAAAAAATAAGGGGTGGGGCAGCGGGGATGGGGGAACCTTACAGATTTCCAAACAGGAGCGAATACAAACAGAACACCCAAATTCATAAAACACCAAATCAATGACAAAAACCATAGCACATTTTAAAAGCATTTTGAAATTTGTCTTTCTGTAAATATACTTACAGTTTCAATGACTATAGTAGCAGAAAAAGTCTTCTCATTGATGGATTCTAGGGTGCCTTCATTTCCTCTGTAGCCTCCATTTAAAACAAGGATTCTTTTTCCTGCAACAGAAAAAGAGTTAACACTTAATACAAAGAAAATGCCACTTTCTTACAGCCAAATATAACTGCTCTGCATCAACACAATGCAAGTTCTTAATCATTTATTATCTGTATGATTCTAAAGTACAGTTTGTAGATACTTTGATCACCATCACATTATAAGACTCCTCATTTTTTCCACTTATTTGTTAAGGGATGTTTTAATTTAAGACCAAAAAGCATAACATTCTTGGAGGGGATGCCCAGAGCCCGTAAGTAACCAGAAAAAAATTCAGCTTACTTTGTCTCTTTTTAAAATCACAAGATGGTTGTTAGTTTCATAAAAATGTAAACATATGCCTACTGAACCATTCTATCTCTAAGAATTTTCTCAGAAAAGAAATCTTATATCTATATAAAGATCTGTACATGAATGTTCATATAGCAGTTTTATTTATAATGGCCAAGAACTTTAAACAACCCCAGTGTCCATCGGTGGGTGACTGCTTAGAGGCTGGCATGTCCACATAATGAAATACTCAGCAGTAAAAATGAATACAGCACAGATGCACCAATATTATTCTGGATTCATCCAGAATAATGTGGATGAATCCAGAATAATGGATGAATGTGCTTAGTGAGAGAAGCCAGACAAACACAGGACACACGATATGATTTTATTTATATAAAATTCTAGAAAAACAGGAGCTAATCTGTATGATGGAATGCACACTATTGGCTGCCTGGGGGAGAGCGGAGACAGAGCAGGGAGCAAAGGTTTGTAAAGGAAATGAGGAAACTCTGCGGGGGTGATGGACACATTCATCAACCTGATGGTAGCAATGGTTTTCATGGGAGTGGGTACGTGCTGTAACTTATCAATTTATATACCTTATACACGGATGCAGTTTATGTCAGTTACACCTCACTAAAGCTTTTGAAAAAAAAGTCCACAATTCCTAATCCATAAAATGAATTTTGTTTTAGGGAGAAAGAATAACAGGCTCTGATCTGATAAATGCAAGTTTGAGAGACTAACATTATCACTATGCCAGCAATGATAATACCATGAAGGGTTTTGGGTCAGAGGCAGACAACCTAACCACAGTGGCATTTACATTAGAAATGTGTAATATGCTTAAGGAACAGAAAATGCAAGATAATACTAACTTTTACTTTACTATCTCAAATGGCTAAACAAAGGCATTAATAATCATCCTAACATGATTGATTTTATCCAGATATGTCTATGATTTGCTTCTGGGGGAAAAAAAATAGATTCTAGGAAGGGAAAATTTATTCATGCCACAAAATAGCTTCCTCAGAGGACTGGTAAACATCCACATCACCAAGTCAAACAGGAGCTGGTTATAATAGGCGATTACATTTTTCTAAAGAGGAAACTCATATCTGGAATTATAGGGTAATGTCCAGTAGGAATGGAATCACTTATTTCCATGGTATATGTGTTAAAGGGTCTGCAGAGTGATTTACCTGGTGCTGGAATGACTGTCTCTAAATGAGTCTGGTCAAGTTTCAGCTTGTCTCCAGAGTCAATCATCTTTACGACAGCTGTGTATTTGTCAATTACTTCCTGTCATGTAAAACCAACACTTTAATAACAGAAGAGACACGCCAATATGAAGTCCAAGGACAGAAATAAATAAATGAAAACAAATGAAATTCTAATCAAAGAGTAAGAGCAACTTGTTTTAAGAGTAACTCCTTCTATTAATATCAATGGAGTTTATTTTCTAGAAGCCATATTTGATCAGGCTATGACCATGAACTCCTTATTGCCAAATTCAGACTTAAATTGAAGAAAGTAGGGAAAACCACTAGACCATTCAGGTATGACCTAAATCAAATCCCTTATGATTATACAGTGGAAGTGAGAAATAGATTTAAGGG
>NW_011494895.1:2289565-2291297 GCF_000754665.1 Bison bison bison | reverse complement strand
ATAGATTTAAGGGCCTAGATCTGATAGATAGAGTGCCTGATGAACTATGGAATGAGGTTCGTGACATTGTACAGGAGATAGGGATCAAGACCATCCCCATGGAAAACAAATGCAAAAAAGCAAAATGGCTGTCTGGGGAGGCCTTACAAATAACTGTGAAAAGAAGAGAAGCGAAAAGCAAAGGAGAAAAGGAAAGATATAAACATCTGAATGCAGAGTTCCAAAGAATAGCAAGAAGAGATAAGAAAGCCTTCTTCAGTGATCAATGCAAAGAAGTAGAGGAAAACAACAGAATGGGAAAGACTAGGGATCTCTTCAAGAAAATCAGAGATACCAAAGGAACATTTCATACAAAGATGGGCTCAATAAAGGACAGAAATGGTATGGACCTAACAGAAGCAGAAGATATTAAGAAGAGATGGCAAGAATACACAGAAGAACTGTACAAAAAAGAGCTTAATGACCAAGATAATCATGATGGTGTGATCACTCACCTAGAGCCAGACATCCTGGAATGTGAAGTCAAGTGGGCCTTAGAAAGCATCACTACGAACAAAGCTAGTGGAGGTGATAGAATTCCAGTGGAGCTATTCCAAATCCTGAAAGATGATGCTGTGAAAGTGCTGCACTCAATATGCCAGCAAATTTGGACAACTCAGCAGTGGCCACAGGACTGGAAAAGGTCAGTTTTCATTCCAATCCCAAAGAAAGGCAATGCCAAAGAATGCTCAAATTACCACACAATTGCACTCATCTCACATGCTAGTAAAGTAATGCTCAAAATTCTCCAAGCCAGGCTTCAGCAATATGTGAACCATGAACTTCCTGATGTTCAAGCTGGTTTTAGAAAAGGCAGAGGAACCACAGATCAAATTGCCAACATCCGCTGGATCATGGAAAAAGCAAGAGAGTTCCAGAAAAACATCTATTTCTGCTTTATTGACTATGCCAAAGCCTTTGACTGTGTGGATCACAGTCAACTGTGGAAAATTCTGAAAGAGATGGGAATACCAGACCACCTGATCTGCCTCTTGAGAAATTTGTATGCAGGTCAGGAAGCAACAGTTAGAACTGGACATGCAACAACAGACTGGTTCCAAATAGGAAAAGGAGTTCGTCAAGGCTGCATACTGTCACCCTGTTTATTTAACTTATATGCAGAGTACATCATGAGAAACGCTGGACTGGAAGAAGCACAAGCTAGAATCAAGATTGCCGGGAGAAATATCAATAACCTCAGATATGCAGATGACACCACCCTTATGGCAGAAAGTGAAGAGGAACTCAAAAGCCTCTTGTTGAAAGTGAAAGTGGAGAGTGAAAAAGTTGGCTTAAAGCTCAACATTCAAAAAACGAAGATCATGGCATCCGGTCCCATCACTTCATGGGAAATAGATGGGGAAACAGTGGAAACAGTGTCAGACTTTCTTTTCTGGGCTCCAAAATCACTGTAGATGGTGATTGCAGAAATGAAATTAAAAGACGCTTACTCCTTGGAAGGAAAGTTATGACCAACCTAGATAGCATATTCAAAAGCAGAGACATTACTTTGCCAACAAAGGTCCGTCTAGTCAAGGCTATGGTTTTTCCTGTGGTCATGTATGGATGTGAGAGTTGGACTGTGAAGAAGGCTGAGCACTGAAGAACTGATGCTTTTGAACTGTGGTGTTGGAGAAGACTCTTGAGAGTCCCTTGGACTGCAAGGAGATCCAACCAGTCCATTCTAAAGGCT
>NW_011494895.1:2275647-2289465 GCF_000754665.1 Bison bison bison | reverse complement strand
AACAAAGACAGCCCTTGGACTGCAAGGAGATCCAACCAGTCCATTCTGAAGGAGATCAGCCCTGGGATTTCTTTGGAAGGAATGATGCTAAAGCTGAAACTCCAGTACTTTGGCCACCTCATGAGAAGAGTTGACTCATTGGAAAAGACTCTGATGCTGGGAGGGACTGGGGGCAGGAGGAGAAGGGAACGACAGAGGATGAGATGGCTGGATGGCATCACTGACTCGGTGGACGTGAGTCTGAGTGAACTCCGGGAGTTGGTGATGGACAGGGAGGCCTGGTGTGCTGCGATTCATGGGGTCGCAGAGTCGGACACGACTGAGCGACTGATCTGATCTGATCTGATGGTCCTTAAAGAGTTCAATTCAAAGTTTAGTTGAGGTTTTCACTTGGAAGGAAAAGGCTGGCGATCTTAGAATGTCTTTAAGACATATAGCGAGAGGAACAATTCTGCCTTGTTTAAATACATTAGGAGGGTAATTTATGCAGGCACAAGGGCTGGCTGCTAGCATGAAACTATACTTAGGAAAAGCAGAAGAAAGAAAAAGACTAGAGAGCTGATTTTTAAATTTTAAAATCCTAGGGCACTCAAGATAAGCCTCTCAGGTTAAACACAAGGAAGTCTTCCTTAGAACTCCGGGGCATCATTTCATTGCCTGTCAACAACAATGGGAATGCATAAGGTGTACTTGCTGAAGTTTTTTAAGACATGGCCATGGACACCTATACTATTTGCTCCAGTAAGAAAGCAAACCACAGTTTATACTATGGCTGGAAACAGAATATTTCTCCAACCATTGTGCAGTCAGCCATCAAAATCCTTAGACACACTGCTTCTGCTGCTAGGACTTGGTTTTTGAGGAGTATCAAGATGGCTTTCGGAGACGGTGATGGCACCCCACTCCAGTACTCTTGCCTGGAAAATCCCATGGACAGAGGAGCCTCGTAGGCTGCAGTCCATGGGGTCGCTAAGAGTCGGACACAACTGAGCGACTTCACTTGCATTGTTCACTTTCATGCATTGGAGAAGAAAATGGCAACCCACTTCAGTGTTCTTGCCTGGAGAATCCCAGGGACGGCTGGAGCCTGGTGGGCTGCCATCTATGGGGTCGCACAGAGTCGGACATGACTGAAGAGACTTAGCAGCAGCAGCAGCAGCAGCAAGATGGCTTTACTCAGCCCCCCACCAGCTCTGTTCCCAAATTCCATCCCTAGCTTCACAGTCCTACCTTTACAATCCCCTTCTTCTTATGATACTTCTCTCCAAGTTTTTTGGTTATAATTTTCACTATGATTTCCTAGGAAAAAAAAAAGATGGAAGGAACAATATCAATTACCTTTCCTCTTTTGATACTATATTTTAAACCATTTTCTCCAAAAAAATCATAGTAAAATGTTACCTGTTGTCTCAATAAGACCCTTTGGAGTTGGAAGCCTTCCCAGCACAATGGCAAGACATTTTCTTAGTAATCTTTCATTTCTTCTTTCTCTTTTTAACTCAACACAGTTGGTTACCAAGAGAAAAAATGCATATCTCATGGCTGATTTCCACAGTGAAGGTTCCCTGAAATCCAGCACTTCTACCTACCAATCTCAACTAGTCTAGGTCTTTCACAGATGGCCAAAACAGAAAATAATTCTAGACTTAAATTCAAGGGGTCCTTAGAAAAATTTGGCACTAAACTCAAGGCACATTACTGGTTCAAGAACAGGAAGCTACCTTCCAACAAAGGTACAATCAGGACTTTACAGAACAGATGCACAGATGAGTCATTAAAGTTATAAATGTATCTCCAGAAATGACAGATATTTAAGAAATTTAGCCATTTATATCAAAGACCATTTAAATCATTCACTTAATAGCATGGGGCTCAGCGGTAAAGAATCTACCTGCAATTCAGGAGACACAAGAGAAGTGGGTTTGATCCCTGGGTCAGGAAGATACCTTGGAGGAGGGCATGGCAGCCCACTCCAGTATTCTTGCCTGGAGAATCCCATGGACAGAGGAGCCTGGCAGGTTACCATCCATGGGGTCTCAAAGAGTTGGACATACAACTGTATCAACTTAGCACACACAGAAGAACACACTTAGATGTAAGAAGGCCCAGTGGGATACGTACAGGCTGCAGCCAGTAATCTGTCCGTGCAGTTCTTTTCTTCTCCTCTTCAATCTGAAGGACACATGAGACATTCCAACAATTGCCTCTTTAAAATATTCAGTTTATTTCTAATAACATTCTATGTAGCAAAAGAACTCCATAAAACACACTTCACAGAAGACTGATATAATGTGCAAGCTCTGATAAAATTTTCTGCAATTTATTTTTGATTGAAAAAAAGCAACTCTAAGAAAATAAGGAACAGGCAAATCAACTGACCAAGAAGATAAACAGCTTCTATCAAGTCAAACTGCAAGGCTGCCTGCCAATATCACACAGTCCCGCCGCTCCTTCCTTCCCCAGACTGTCATGAGACGGAAAACAGGTGATGTTTTCAGGGGTAAAAATGTAACTCTTATGGACCAATCTAGGACAGTGTACTTGGGTATACAGTTTGATGACAAAAAGGAGCTTCCCTGTTTGACAAGGATGATAAAGCTGTCAAATGAAGGAGAAGGAAAACACATCCAAGAGAGATGTAAACAAAAGGGTGACCAAAAGGAAACATGCTAACCACCAGCAGAAGTGCATCTCACACCTTTTTCTTTCTCAACTGCTTAGTTAACCCTATCAAAGGGAATGAACAATGCCATTCTTTGGTTGACCTGAAATTTCATTTTAATTCTGCCGACTCCCCAATGTGAACAAAGAATACCCTATAAACTTGGCATGTTATATTCTAAGCAGGTAGATCCAGCTTTCTGTTTCACTTAATTATATTCAAAATGGGCTCTAAGACTTCTGCGGGGCTGCCCCTTCTCTAACGTCAGATGCCACCACTCCAGTGCTCACTGGGCTCCAGCCACGTGGATCTTCCTTTCGAAGACTGAAGTAGCGATCTTCCCCGCCTCAGCTAGGGAACAAACTATCTCCCCACTCCCTGCCTTCAGATCTCCTTAGGGCTTCACATTTTGTGAATACTCATCCACTGGTTCACTTTGTCTGGGATATCTCCTTTGCTAGAGCAAAAGCTCCATGACACGCAGGGTCCATGTTTTTCTCCCTACTGCACACATGCAGGACCTTGCATGATGCCCAGCACATAACAGCAACTCTGCATGGCTTGAATGCTAGAATGAACACATCTCACAGTGTACACGCAATATGTTATACTTCAAGCTGTTCTGACTGCCCTGCGTTTTCTGTTTTTCCAATAATAGGGAAGACCAGTTTCCTCCTATCCCTTCACAAATGAAGGAAAAAGGTTGAGGAGCCCGGAGAAAATGATGTTAAGAGGGAAAATAATCAGTCTCTTGAACCCATTTATTCTTTCTCTTCATAAATAACTTGAAGATTTCATAAATTTATTGATGAGGGAAGGTGGTGGGGTGAAAGGGAGAACTGTGTATTTAAGGATATATTAAGAACCTTCTGCAGAATGACTCCAGAATTTCAGGTAAATTTAAAGCAAAGGTATAGCTCTAAGTCAGATAATCACAGGTTTTCAATGATGTCACATAAATTTGGCTATCTGGTTTAATCAAATTAAAAATATGTCTAAATGTTCTCTTCCCAGCTAGGAGGTGTTAAGTGGAAGTTAAGAGGCCACAGAAGAGATCCCTGGAGGATGCCAATTTTCTGAGCCACCAAAGGTGAGCAGAGCTTTTATTTCTGGCGTCAATCACCACAATGGTCCTTCTAAACGAAATCTACTGACCACAATTTCAGGAAGAGTTCTGCAGACAGCAGTTGAGGCACCTACCTAGGGAGGTTCTGGCTCCACTCAGATGGAACTGCATCTGGGCTCTTCGCCCCTAATCTGGCCTGAGCACATTTTCCTCCCTTTGTATTAATCTCATAATTGGTGAAACAGTTTAACTCTCCTTGGTTGGAATCACATCGTTCACCAAATAGCTAGAGTGGACAAGCAGTTCATAAAGTTCACCTCCATGATTTCATCGAGGGCAGACTTCTTCTTCTTCTTCTCCTTTGACGGAGCCGAGCTCTGGGAGGACTCTTTCCGCTTCACTGATGCCACGGTCCCAATCGTTTTCAGGGCACTTGGTCCCAAAGAACTTGAGGGGAAGAGGAATGCGCTGTTAACAAAAACTGCAAACGTGCAGGCTTTATAATGGGTGAAAGGAACAACACAGAAGGAGCCTGTTAAACACGGTTAACTACAGATTAGTCAAACAATGACGGGCATGTCCCTCACTCATAGGACTGGGAGCACGGAGCCCTTCCTGTCCCTGCCCCAAGTCAGCGCCACTCTACCTGTGTGACCGTCAGGGACGACAGCATCAGCCTCAGGGCTGGGGCCACGAGGGTTTCTTTCTACTTCTGCTAGGACCCTCAGCAATCTTCCCTACGTCCCAGTTCCCCAGCTATGAACAGGGATTGTAATGTGGCCCAACTTTAGTTGGACCGCAAGGATCAACCAGGTGAGAGGTTTGTAAGACAGCCAGCGGAAGTCCAGCACAGTGCTGCTGGTTCCACTTCTTTAAAACAAAGATTTCAACATTCAGTGTGAATTTTTTTATTACTTCTGATTGCCTGAGGTCTTCACAGCGCACATTCTCAGCTTTTGGGTGCTACTATACAACCGTCACCACTGGCCCCAGAATACCATCCCTGATTTACTAGGTATACTTATCATTCTGAACAATTTGCTATTGATTGAGCCATGCCTGTCCAAGCCTCTGTAATTCTGCACATGCCTCTCTGTACCTAAAATAGTCTCTCCATTTATTTCCATTTGTCGAAATTCTTTAAGATCCATTCTTCATGAGACTTCATGGATTGTGTCCTTTTTCGAACTGCCAGAGCACTTTGGGGCAGGCACCTGGCTCCACCTCATATAAAACTCTTTGTATATATGACTCCTCTCTCATAGGAGGGGAGAGACTACATATATCCATATATATATATATATATTTTTTTTTCTCCCTGTGAAGTAGCAGTAACTATCTTGTGACTCAAATACATGCTCCATTAATATTTGCTGACTCACTGAACCCTCCCAGTCTAATTATTTTGTCGTATTTACAAAATATGAAACTGAGTTGTACTAAAGCTGTTACTTTTTCTTAAAACTAAGCTGAATAATAAACAAACCAGTTAAAAAATGGGCAATAAGTGATTCTCCAAAGATTATAAATGGCCAAAAAGCACATGAAAAGATCCTTACCATCACAAATCATTAGGGAAATGCAAATCAAAACCAAAATGAAACACCCTCATTAGGCTGCTACTATTAAAAAAAAACACAGAAAATAACAAATGTTCACAAGGATGTGGAGAAACTGGAGCCCCCTGTGCAAATGCTGGTGGGAATGTAAAATGGTACAGCTGTTGTGGAAAACCTTTTAAAAATTAAACACAGAATGACCGTGTAATCCAGCAAATCCACATCTGGATAAACACCAAAAGGAACTGAAAGCAGGAATGTGAACAGATATTTGTACACTGATGTTCAGAAGAGCATTAACCACAAGCACCAAAAGGCGAAAACAACTCAAACGCTCACGATGGATGACTGGATAAACAAAGCGTGGTCTACATGTACAAGGGGACATTTCCATCGAGACTAAAGAAGAAAGAAATGCTGATCCAAGCCAAGACATGGATATACCTTGAAGATGTTGTGCTAAGTGAAAGAAGCCAGACACAAACGGACAAATACTGTATGATTCTGCTCAGATTCATAAAGACAAGATGAGCAGAACAGAGGTAACCAGGGACTGAGGGGAGGGGCAGTGGGGAGTTATTTTTTAGAGTGCAGAGTTTCAGTTTGGGGTGATGAAAGTCATGTAGATGGGTGGTGGTGATGGTTGTACCACAGTGTGAATCTACTTAATGCCGCTGAATTTATACCATTGTGATTAACCAAAAAAAAACAAAACAAAACACCAAAACAAAACAACAATCAACAACAAAAAACCCTCTACCCAACAAAAAATTGAATTAGGTTAAATAAGCATTGGGCTTCCCTGGTGATTCAGCTGGGAAAGAATCTGCCTGCAATGAGGGAAACCTGGGTTTGATCCCTGGGTTGGGAAGATCCCCTGGAGAAGCAAACGGCAACCCACTGCAATATTCTTGTCTGGAGAATCTCCATGGACAGAGGAGCCTGGGGGCTACATCGATGGGGTCGCAAAGAGTCAGACACGACTGAGTGACTAAGCACAGCACAGAAATAAGCATCATGTAGAATATGAAGAAAAATAGCAAATATGATCCAGCTCAAAAGATAAATTCCACCAGATACCGGTGTCCTCCTGAACACCTATCCATGTTTAAACCTCCATGACTAAAACTGAGTGCACCCCACATGACAAGCAGCACGTGCACATCTGACGGAAGAACACATGAGGCCCTCGAGAAAAGAGAACACGAAGGGTAGACACAAACACCCAACCACAGGCCATCCCAGGGCTTGACACACTGCAGCCTGAGGGCCAGACCCAGCCTGCTTTCATAAATGAGATCGAACTGGAACACAGCCGGGCTCATTCACTTACGTATTGTCTATGGCTGCTTCCTCAGTCCGATAGCACAGTTACGTGAAGTGGTGACAGACACACGGCCAACAAAGTCTAAAATACTCACTGTGTGGCCCTTTACAGAAAAGGCTGGTCAGCTCCAGCTCAGTACCACACCCTTTAGAAGGGTAGGCAATTGCTACTGAGTGTCTACTAACGCATTTATACTTTACCAGGTGCTAAGGAGACAGCTGGAGAAGTTAAGTCTCTATTCTCAGAAAATCATAACAGAGCAGGTAAAACAAAAAGTGTATACCCCAGCTAACACAGTGGGCTATGATAGAAAAATAAATACTGCCATAGCATACAAAGAACCACTGAGTGGAGTCAGGGAGTAGTACATGTTTACCATGTGAAGCATTTTAATAAAACATGAGCTTTCCTCAAAAAACAGAATCAGTTCATCACAGACAAATAAGAAAAAAACAATTTCTAAGAAAAAAATCAATCAACCATTAAACAAAACAAAGAGAGATGAAAATGACAACTAGAAAAAATAACTCACAATCCTGCACCTTTTAAGATAGTCATCAACATTCCACCCAAACTCTCAAGTTCTAAGATACCTGTCCACATGGCTCACCTTGATTTGGAAGATGCTGCTCCTGAACTACAGGCTCCTTTATTCAGATTAAATGTAACTGGAAGAAAAGAACTGGTATTCGATATATATTTGGGGAAAATTCTAGCAAAACATCAGGTAAATACCACAAAGAAGCCACACAGAAATTCATGGACATTTTGAATAAATGAGAGCTGGAATGCTCCTACCCAGAGATTATAAACTCCCGTAAAATATACTGAAGTGGTGCTTACAGAGCAGGGAGAGATCTTCACTGGACAGAGAATGTGGCCTTGACCCCTTCCCTGCTCCGCCTCCCCTCTCCCTTTGGTAACAGGAATCCCATCTTGTTTCGGTGTCTGAAGGCCTCACACATAGCTTGGAGGATGCTATGGTCTGAACGGGTGTGTCCCCTCCCAAATCTAAACGTTGAAAACCTAACACCCAAGGGGATGGGACTAAGAGGTGGGACCTGTGGGAGGGGATAAGTATGGTTCTTTGGTCTAAACCAATCAAAATCATTCCATTTCCTTTCCCAGTGACTGTTTTTGAGGGGGGACACAAGATACAGTCTGACCAATGACATTCAAAAGGAAACCTGCTGCTAGGAAGAAGGTCTTCTAGGAAAAGCTTACTTGCTCATAGGGGACTCCAGAAGAGAAACAGGCTCTCTGTTTTCCTCTGGACAGGCTGGGTCTGCATATGATGGCTGGAGTGCTGGCAGCCACCTTGTGTCCAGCTGCTGACAGTGTGACATCCAGAACCACCCTATCTCTGGGAGTCGGAGTCTTGGTATGGCAAAGTATTTCCTTACCGTTTAGGCTAATTTTACTCAGTCTGGTTATTCATTGCTGAAGGCATTCCATCTAATTCATTGTTATCACCTTTTCATTTTACTAATGAGAATAAAGCAGTCCAGGTAGATAATATGTCCTATTCCCAAACATGTTGCTAGTTTTTGGCAGGGCCAATATAAAAGCATCCATTTTCAAACAGGAAGAAAAGTACCTTTTTCTTCATCATTTTCTCTGCTTAATTCCGTAAAAACAGGGACTTCCTTAAAAAAAAAAAGAGTTCGAAGGTTTGGTTCACAGTGCATTTACTAACAATAAATATTCAAGAGCTCTAAATTATAACTCACTATCTAAAACAGTTAAGGTATTATATAAGAGATTACATGTATTGTAAACATCTTCCAATAAAGACATCCTATGGGGGGTGTGGGAGGAGCTGGAAACAAGCCACATGCTTCTCAATAGGAAAACGGATAAACACTGTTATAGTCATAAAATGAAATGTTATACATCAATCAAAAAGAAGAGCAGCACTAATGGGAAAGGACATGGTGAATGACACGCACAGAACGTTATGTTGAGCTAAGGAAGCCAGACACAAAGAGAACATACCATCAATAAAAATAAATGAATGCATGAATACATAAATAAAAAAGACAGCATACTAGATGATTCAATTCTTACAGAGTTCAAAGACAGGTTAAACTAACCCACAATTAATAATAGTGTGTTGGAACAGTGCTTCCTTCTCTGGGGACAAGGGGTCCTGGTTAGGAATGGGCATGAGGGAACCTTCTAGGATACTAGAAATGTTTAATATGTTCATGTGGGTGGTAGCCACATGGACTATCTACTTACCTATAGTTCGATCAACCCATCCATTCATCTCAAGACACATACATACGTAAAAGTTGATGGAAGTGTAACCGTAAGATTCATGCATGCCATACATTTTATGCATGCTGCATCACAATAAGAAGCTTTTAACAATACTCAATGGCTAGTAGTTCCACATACACACAAGGCTGTATTTTCCTGCTCTCACACACATCTAGTATACAAGCTCCTTGAAGCCAGGGATTTTCATCTTCTCTCCACTACTGGATCCCCAGTGCCTATAAGAACGCCTGGCACACAGAGGTGACCAATAACTATCTGCTGAAATAAGTGCTTTGATCTAGTTATTCTAATGGCTGAAACAATTTTATCACGCCTTCCCTCCCCGTTCACCTGGGTTTGGCCCAGGAACTCCTCAAGACTTCTCAGCCTGGGGGGCTGTATCTGCCTTTAAATAATATTGCGTCACCCCAGGCTGGGGCAGGCACCGGCCCTCTGTGTCCCCACACACTGTGGTCTTCCCCAGCACTGCATTAGCTACAATTAGTTGAACTGACTTTTTCACGTCTTCACCTTTAGGTACTGACTCTATTTTAGGGATGAGAAAACAGGTTTAGAAGATTACACGGTTACATAAGCATGTGAAGTCAGGAAGTGACGCAGCTTTGTCTCCACTCCACAACCTGGGCTTTTATACCAGGCCACACGCTTTCTCCTACAAAATGTGGTTCAAGGCAAATAAGTGATTGTGCTTCTTCAGACCTTTGTCTGCTGCATCTCTGGATGATGCCCACCTGCTCTTTTCCTTCCAGACCTCTTCTCACTTGTTCTTGAATAAACTTGGCAGTTTTTTCTTCATCATCAAGGTCCTGCTTCTTCTTTTTCTCTAGTTCCAGCTGCCGGCGGATTGTTTCAGGGTCCCTATCTATATACTGAATATACCAGCCTTTTGGTGTCTCATCCACTTTGCACAAACCTTTAAAAAAGTAACCAATACTATTAGTTTTGTACACAATCAAAGCTGAAAGCAAATATAAATGTGATCTGTCTACAGTAATTACTCATTCATTCAAGTATACTCATTCAAACATGTTCAAATACACAAATTCATACAGTATGTGAATTTTCCATATTTAAAGTTACTGACATTTAGATTTTAATTGGAATACGTTCTAGAATTTTTAAATAGAAAAAAATATTATTTTGGTTTTTGACTAGGTTGCGCCAACACATTGAAAGAAGGGAAACATTAAAAAATGGATTATCCTGCTTAGTAATTATTCAACTGTCTCTAAGCATTTAACATCCACTGAGTACATGATATTCCTGCTGACTTCACTAGCAGAAAACTTACCCCCAAAATGGAATAAAGAAACACACTGAATAAGTAATACAATAATAAAAGAAATTTCTTCATCTTTTCTTTTCCTGAACTTTTTATCCTATTAGAAATGGGAGAAGAGGCAGCAAATTTAAAAATTGCCTTAACAAGAGTTTGTGAAAGTGAAATGAATGTGGGGGAAAAAAACTGGAAGAAGACAGGTACCTCTTGGTTGATATTCAACCTAACGATTGGATGCTTCAGTGATAAACCTTGGCATCATCAAGAGAATGGCTCCAGACGCCCTTACACGCCCGCAGTGTGCAAAAGCAACCCTGCAGGAGGCACTCCTCTCCACCAGTTTCTAACTGACCTACTCAACCTCTTTCCCGTAAATTTACACAGAAAGTGGACAGAGGAGTCTGGCGGGCTTCCATCCACGGGGTCACAGAGTTGGACACAACTGAGCAGAATACAGGACCATCTTCTCCCTGCCCACGTGCAGCCATGGAACAGCCGTTCACATCATGTCTTGTTCTCACCTTCTCTGCCCAGCCACTTGGTAAAATCTGTCAGTGTCTCCCACTGTGTGGCGTTCATGTGGATGTGCTCCCGGTGGCTGATGTACTCATTGTAAACAATGTTGTTGTGAACCCTCTTGGTGCCTGAGAACAAAATACAACATGGCAGACCCTGAGCAGATTATTAGATTACAAAGTCACTGAGTGCACAAGACTTAAGGTGCTTACCAAAGCGTCTCCTGAGAAGTTCTAGGAAGTCATTTCGGAATTCCCTAATAATGCAAGAAGGGAAAGCATTAAGGTAATTTCTACAAATATACAGCATCATCTTCCTGAAATTTAAGCCATCATACAGTTTGCATGAGCAAATGATATGTGAAATATCTACGTGAACATCTGTTGTGAACCTTTAAACATTGAACGAGGGAAGAATCCTGAAAGATTATAGCTTTCAACAATTAAAGTTAACAGTTGGTTTGGAGGTGAAACTTTGTCTTGGTGAAGCAGGCACAAGGTGACCATGGGTCTCTGGAGAGGGTGCTTCATGAAGTTTCACGCTTCATGAACTCTCAGTAAATGTGGTGTAATAACCCCATTCTATCAATAACAAAACTGCCTTTTCCATGTGAAGTTGGCACTTAATGTGTCCCTCTGAGCTACGCACAATGTTAAGTGCCAGACAAACATAGGTGAGTAAGATACAAACCCTCACCGAGGTCACAACCTAGCAGAACCATCATAGCCATAACAGAAGCTAAACTGTTGCTTGGCTAAGCTAACCTGAAAAAGAGATGTAATAAGATACCATGTGAACCTTGAGGGAGATACCAAGAGGCAGAGGCAATCTTTAATCTGGGTGGTGAAGTACAAATACAATTTTTACAGATGAAAAGGAAAAGAAGGCTGCTCCCAACCCCAACCAGCACAGAAACATGAAAGCATCACTTGGAATTTGAGAAATGACAGACAGGCAGACAACAGTTACTTCAAATTAAATATTCAGTACCTATTCTTCTCAAAAATAAACAAATGAGCCTTTGATATCAAGGAAAACAATTGACAATATTTGTTGCCAATATAAAATCTCAGCTTCCAAGTGAAAACAGAAATTTGGTAAACTAGTATCCACCACCATGATTTGACTCGCTTCCTAATACTTAAAGGTGTTTCTAAAGCACTGACCGGCATTAATGAGGAAGATGTTATGACAATGCATAGTAAAACGTATCACCGTTCAGAATTTCAGAATACCTCTCTACTGAAATGATAATAATATTAATAATTAACGGCTAATATTAATCAAGTACTGGGTACTCTTCTAAACGCTTAAAAATATTAACTCATTTAATCTTCACCTGTGTGAGAGTTGGATCATAAAGAAAGCTGAGCACCGAAAAATTAATGCTTTTGAAAAAGACCCTGATGCTGGAAAGGTTGAAGGCAGGAGAAGGGGACGACAGAGGATGAGATGGTTGGATGGCATCACCAACTCGATGGATGTGAGTTTGAGCAGGCTCTGGGAGTCGGTGAAGGACAGGGAAGCCTGGCATGCTGCAGTCCATGGGGTCGCAAAGAGTTGGACACGACTAAGCAACTGACCTGAACTGAATCTTCACATAAACCCTATGAAGGAAAGACAATACTTGAGAAGATACAATATCTATAGATAAACTCTGGAAGCTCAGCCAAAGTCACTCAGCTCCTAAGTGGAGAGCCCAGGTTTGAAGGACTTAAAAGTCAGGCAGTCTGATTCCAGAGCTGTGCTCTCAGCCACAGCTATTTTAGAATGAAAGTCAGTTTTTCATTATGTTTGATGTGGAAAGAAGGAAAGACTGAATCATGAGAAATACTTTTTTTTTTTTAACAATTCCACACAATGATAAGTTGTCAAAAGAAGACAAAAATGGAGCACAAAGTTAATGCAGCTATCACATTAATTTGTAAGGAATAAACAGAGCCTCTAATATATAAAATATTAAGCATCTCTTAAATGTCCAACTGAATAAAGCTTATGAGATAAAGATGGTGTTGAGTTACTTACTCTGAAAAATAATCCATAAACTGCTGAGGATTTTCTGAAGCCAGCAACAGCTGTCTCTGATGAGATTCAGACATACAATGACACTTAAAGCCATTCTATAAAAATGCAAAGGCAGTAGTTAAATTCTGATTTAGGTCATTAAAAGTATTTAATTAATAATAAATAATAATAATTTAATAAATAGAAAATAACAATTTAATAAGTAACATTAATACACTTATTAATAAATCAATAAGCAATTAAACCATAGATAACTGCTCTTTGATGATAAATTATAAAAAATAATCAAGTCACTGGCTGTAGCACCCTATTGTTTGTTTTTTTTAACTTCATAAAACTGAGTTTTGCAACCTTGCTAATCAAAGAAGAATCCCAGAAGGTTAAAGAGACAGAAAAATGGCACTTTAGAAAACAGACATTAGCAAAAAACATTACATGGCACAGTAACGAAGAGTGATTTCATGTTTTGACTCTAACAAATTGCTATTGGGCACCTGCTTCATACAAAGTGTTAAGCAAGCATTTCGAGGAATATAATGAAGTAAAATGGGTCATTAGTGAATTTCCATTAGGGAAACTATTATATTTTCACTCACTTTCCTATACTTTACTCCTATACTTTAGCTCATTACCCAAAAGACACTACTTCATATTATACATAATCTTTATCATACTAAATCTGTATAGTCTTCAGATGATTTAAAAAAAAAATGCAAGTTTTGGCTTTGTATCTACGCTGCTTAGCATCTGAACCTAACTTGTCACTAGTAAGAGACATGAGAAAGTGCCTCTCCTGCGTCTCCCCATTCCGGGAACGGCGCCGTCCGGACCCTGCACCCAGTCCAGGACGCAGGATGCTGCACCCCAGAGGCCTCCATCTCCATAGCACTCTGTCTGCTCAGCCCTCCTAATGACTCACCTGGACCCTCTGCTCAACCCCCTTCCCACTGTCCTGAGTCCAATCTCAATCTTGCTTAGAGTAGCTTCTCATCTTTAGTCATCCACAGACGCCTACACAATTTTTGCCAGGACCCAGTTTACAGAAACTACAAGGGTTAGAGAAAGAGGACAAAAGACAACCACAAGCAAACATAATGGTTA
>NW_011494895.1:2268952-2275547 GCF_000754665.1 Bison bison bison | reverse complement strand
AAAGGGAGTCCTCCAGGATCACTGCCGGCCTGGTCTCTTCAAGTCAGTGTCAATAAAAACAAATGGGGGAAGGAAAGGTGCTCCATCTCAAATTGAAAACTGAGAGAGAATTAAAAGTCCTAATATACCACACCACTGAGACTTTTAGGGCAGTGAAACTATTCTGTATGACACTATAATGGTGGATATTAGTCACTATACATTTGTCCAAACCCACAGAACGCTCAACACCAAGAGTGAACTCTAATGCAAACTAGGCACTTTGGTGCTAATGATGCACAAATCGCCTCACTGACTGTCACAAAAGTACTATTCTGCTGCACCATGCTGACGGTCTGGAAGGCTGTACATATTGAGGGCAGGGTGGGTAAGAGAGATCTTTGTACCTTTCAAAAAATGGACTTCATTTTTGCTATGAACCTGAAACTGCTCTAAAAATAAGTCTGTTTTTTTTAAAAAAGTTCTAATAACTAAATCCAATGTATTGCTTTTGACTGGATCTTGGTTTAAAAAATAACTGGGGTTTTTTGTTTGTTTGTTTTTATTTTTATTTTATTGAGGTATAGTTGATTCACAATGTGTTAATTGCCACTGTGTAGCAAAGTGATTCAGTTATACATACACTTACATTCTTTTCCATTATGGTTTTATCACAGGACACTGAATACAGTTCCTTATGCCAAAAAAAGTTTTATACAGCATTCATGGGAATAATTGAGAAAATGTGACTATGCAGTATATACAAGGTGATATGAATAAATTATTTATTTGACTGCACTGGGTCTTAGAGTTGCAGCATATGGGATATATTTTTCCATGTGGCTCATGGACTCTCTAATCACAGGCATGTGGACTCCAGGGTTTGGGGGCTCAGTGATTGTGGTGCATGGGTTTAGCTGCTCCATGGCACATGGGATGTTAGTCCCCCAACCAGGGATTGAACCTGTGTCCCCTGCATTGAAAGGAGGATTCCCTACCACTGGGCTACCAAAGAAGTCTCCAAGAAATTTTCATTAATTTGTTTATGTGTCATGACATATATTGTGACTATGTAGAAAAATATCCTAATATTTTAAAGAAGCATATTTAAACATTTCTGGAGTTTAAATGGATGAAGCACAAACTGGAATCAAGACTGTCGGGAGAAATATCAATAACCTCAGATATGCAGATGACACCACCCTTATGTAGATGACATCACCCTTCGCACAAAGTGAAGAACTAAAGAGCCCCCTGATGAAAGTGAAAGAGTGAAAAAGCTGACTTAAAAACTCAACATTCAAAAAACGAAGATCATGGCATCTGGTCCCTTCACTGCATGGCAAATAGATGGGTAAACAGTGGCAACAGTGGCTGACTTTATTTTTGGGGGCTCCAAAATCACTGCAGATGGTGACTGCAGCCATGAAATTAAAAGATGCTTTCTCCTTGGAACAAAAGTTATGACCAACCTAGACAGCATATTAAAAAGCAGAGACATTACTTTGCCAACAAAGGTCTGTCTAGTCAAAGCTATGGTTTTTCCAGCGGTCGTGTATGGATGTGAGAGTTGGACTATAAAGAAAGCCGAGCGCCGAAGAATTGATGCTTTTGAACTGTGGTGTTGGAGAAGACTCTTGAGAGTCCCTTGGACTGCAAGGAGATCCAACCAGTCCATCCTAAAGGAAATCAGTCCTGAATATTCATTGGAAGAACTGATGCTGAAGCTGAAACTCCAATACTTTGGCCACCGGTGCGAAGCTCTAACTCATTGGAAAAGACCCTGAAGCTGGGAAAGACTGAAGGCAGGAGAAGGGGATGACAGAGGATGAGATGGTTGGATGGCATCACAGACTCAATGGACAGAGTTTGAGTAAACCCTGGGACTTGGCGATGGACAGGGAGGCCTGGCGTGCTGCAGTCCATGGGGCCGCAAAGAGTTGGACATGACTAAGTGACTGAATTGAACTGATTTAAACATTTAGAAGTGAAATATCCCGATGTTTGTAATTTACCTTAAAATATTTCAGGGAAAAGGACACAGCAAAATACTTCAAATGTTAAATCTGGGTAAAGGGTATACGGATTTCCCTGTACTAGTTTTCTGTGTGAGAATTTTACTGTGAGTAGTAGTAAAGAGAACCAAAGAGAAATGAAAGAGAAAAACTGTTATCAGTGTCATTCAACATTGAGTTCCATCTAAAGTATCTCATCCCTCACTTGCAGAAACACTGGATTACATTATTCCAAGTGTCCACTGTTCTTCCTTTCCTACCCAATTCAACATCCAGAGAAAAATAGGATCGCCTCACTAGCCTGCGGTCAATTTTTCCAGGTGCTTTTATCATCCACCTAAATAATGGGAAAAAAGTGCTCCACAGCACAGTCTACAAAGCTTCTCAATATCTGCCCCTCAGCCACTTTGCACATAATTTACTCATTTAAAACTCAGTCTCATGAGAACGGACAATTACTAGTCTCACTTTTCAGATAACTAAACAGGTGGAGAGACAGCAAGTAACTTGTAAGGGAACACAGCTCCGCCTCCTGGTTCTGACTCGAGAGTCCACATGTCACCCGCAGAAAACATCCCAGACCTGGCACGTCGCAGGCGCTCGACAAAGGCTTGTTAGGTGACTAGCTTGCAAGGGCTTAGTTCTGGTCTGTACCCTGATTATGTCTAAGAGCCTAGCCAAGTCTGAGACGGTGTTGTTATTCCAGGGCGTCCAGCGCCGCACGGCTCATCCCGAGTTTCGTGACAGCCTGACTAACGTCGCTTCTCAAGGGGGATGCAAAACCTTTTCATTCTTTATTCCTTTTGGGGTTATAACCTTTTCATTCTTTATTCCTTTGGGGGTGATCAGACTGAGGAGAAGGAGGTGTCCAAAGCCGGCTTCTCCGCCAGGACGGGGGGTTGAAGGAAGTACAGCCCTACTGAGTGGAGTCCCGGGCTCGCCCTGCGCAGCCCCCACGCCTGGGGGCGGGAGACCCAGGCGGTCGCCGCGGCGTCTGGCACCTCAGCCTGCATACCCAGCGGGGTACCGCCGGAGAGGAGCGGGGGTGCGCGCGGGGCCACCCCGCGCCCGCTTACCTCGTCCCGGCACTGCTTCTGGCACATCTGGCAATACCAGCGCAGCTTCTGCAAGCCCCTTGGACTTGATCCTGTTGGCGATAGCCTTCGGGGTGAGGAAATCTGACTTCCCCATCGCGACCACCACAACAACCTTCCGGGGCCAGCGCCTAGACGACCGGAAGCGGAACAGGGCAAGCGGGAGTGGGCAGGACAAATACCACCCGCCAGTCGGAAGGAGGCGGGGCCTCGGGAAGCTGGGCGCCGGACGCTCGCGAGGCTTCCTTCAGTCCGGCAGGAAGAAGCGAGGCTCAGGGAGACAGCGGGGTGGGCGGGGCGCGTAACGCAGCTTCCGCGCATGCGCGGTGAGGCCTGTCTGACCGACCTTCAGCAGGGCCGGCGTCACCATGTTCTCTCGGGCGGGCGTTGCTGGCCTCTCGGCCTGGACCGTGCAGCCACAATGGTAATCGCAGGTCGCAGCGGGGATGAGAGGGTTGAGAGGGATGGGAGAGCACGGGTAGGGGAAGCAAGTGGGGAGGCTACTGGGACTGAACTGGGGTCTCAGGGCTGGCCAGGCCCCGGTCTCGCGGAGGCCGGCTGCAAGAGGCGCTCGGAACAGAAGGGCGCGCGAGGGCAGCGGAGACGGCGAGGTCGCGCCTCGTCTGCTGAGACGGGCCGGGGCGGGGTGAGGGCCGAGCGGAGTGGTCGTCAGGGACTTCGGTAGTGGACCTTGGGCCCAGTCAATTGCAGAGCAGCCTTGGATCTCCTCAGCGGCTAATTAGACGCCTCGGAAGCCTCTGCTGCTCGCCAGGCGACGGGCCTCGGGGAGGCCTTTGGAGGGCCCCAGGGAAGGTCCAACGGAAGGTTAAGGAGTGCATTTGTCCTTGACGCTGTTTGAAACCCTGCGGTGCAGAGGGCAGTGACTCCCAGCCTGTGTTGAGCACCGATTCTGCAGCAGGCGCCTTGCTAGGCACTGGTGAATGAAATAAGTGCCCTCGTGGGCTGCAAAAGAGACCTTAAAAATATTAAGGCAAGGAAGGGAAAGATACTTTAACTATCTCGAAACCGTTGTGCGGAAACAGTAGCCCTGCAAGGTCATGACATCATCATAGGGTCCCGAGGAGGAGGAGATAGACTTGTAAGCGTCATCTGTTCATTGCTATGCAAGTTTTAGGGATTTTAATAAACATTGGTTTCTCCTCCATCCCCAGAAAAAGGCACGTTGGAAGGCCTGGCAATAGGTAGATAAATGTTGGTTTGTGGTGGTGCTCTGTAATAGGATGAAATGTTTTGAAGCTAGGCAGTCTCGAAGGATTGCAGATAGGCTGCTAAGGGGATTGTTAGCTGTCGACTGGGTGTTTTAGCAATTACTTGGTTTTACAGTATAGGAGAATTCTAAGAAGCCACAGCACTAGATGTGTGTATCCTAATTTATGAGAAGGGGCTCTAATGCATTAATTAAAATAGGTATGTTTTCATTAAGCAGATAACTGATAAAAGATTTTCAGGGTAATGAAGAAACTAAATTTGATGTGAAAAACCTACACACAGATGTTAGTGGGTTTGCCGTGGAAGTCAAATTTTCTTTCCCCTAATGTTGAAAAGAGTATTCATGGGGATGAAGGAGTCAGCTTAGTTGGAGTCTCACTCATAGGTTGCCCTATTTCTTCATCACTCGGCACACATTTGTTGGGTGCTTGCCCAGCACCAAGTTGATACTGGGCAAAGTGCTGAGGTGTGAAGAACAGACAGACATGGTCCTGATGAAGTTTGTAGGACAGTGTGTCTGACATGCAGCAGTGGTCTGCAAATGTCAGCTCTCCTTCCTTCCTTCTTTCCCATCTTGCTGTGGATGAATGTAACCTGTAAATATTTTTAGAACTTTAAATCAGCCAAGTTGATCTTTTAAAAATGGACAGTTTCTGAAATGAGTACAAAATATTTTACCTTTAACTGTACAAAATCACTTTTTAAAAACCTGTAAGATCATTTGAGGATCCTTTAGTAAAGGATCATTTGAGCGTGCTCTCTGTCTGCGATGGAGAAGACAATGGCAACCCACTCCAGGACCCTTGCCTGGAAAATCCCATGGACAGAGGAGCGTGGTAGGTCCTTGGGGTCGCAAAGAATCGGTTGCAACTGAATGGACTTCACTTCTGTCTAAGATAACTACTGTGGGGGGCAGGGAGCTTAAACTGGAACCCCAGTGAGCAAATACATGTGGAAGTCCTGACCTTCATCAAATTGGTAGGTTGTGAATATTCATCAGACATCAGTGTTCCACCTTGGAGAACAGACGCTGTCCTCTTCCTTTTTTTGGATGGACATATCCCATCATTCTGCGTGCCTGGTGTCTGTTTTGCTCCTGCCACTTCCTAGTCACTGTAATCGCCTTTTGAATTCAGCAATTAAAGCCGTCTTAATGTTTCATACTCCACAGAATTAATCTGAAAAGGAAGTACACCTTTGCCTTTATAGAACCAGGAAGAGGCATGTCCTTGGTTCTGTTTTGGTTAACGTGTAGTTTGTCATTGTTCCAGAGACGTAAGCATACTAATATTAACTGAATGGTAGGTTAAAATTATTTTCATTGTTTAGGGTGTCAGTAAAATAACAACTAAATTTTTGAAAATTAAACCTTTTTTTAAAAGCTCATTTAAGAGAATGGAAATAAGAAATTTGGTTGGGGAGGGAGTTTTTTATTTTTCTGTGTCAGAGGGAAAATAAATTTCTATTTCTCAGTGTTCCACCTTCTCTAAGATGGAACTATTTTATATTAGGAAACCAATGGCCATAAGTGGAAATGTAGATGTTGAAAAGGAAGGGAGAAGGCGTTTCAGAGGAGAGAAGGCCGGCCTTCATCTGAAACTGAGATAGCAGATACTTACTTTTAAATGTAAAAAGCATGAGGCAGCAGTGTGTAGTATGCCAGATGGAGTGGTGCCAAACTGCCCGGGTTGCAATCTTGACTACCCTCAGGTTTGAATCCTGACTGCCTCGCTGTGTGGCCTTGTGCAGCTTACTCAGTGTCTCTATCATTTCCTCATCTGTTAGATGGGGGTAATGTAGTGCCCCATTAATTGGATTGGTGTGAGGATTAAATGAGTGTTTGTAAAGAAGTGAGGGTAGGGGGAGAAATGCTTGTGGGGACCCAGATATATCCACTGAAAAATGAAAATGAATTTGTACATACATGTTTTATCTATATAAACTAATGTGAGAAGGTAGAAGCCTAATGAGGATGGATCGTGGATGGTAGTAAAGTTCTGGAAGTCATTTGGTGGAGAGCCAGGGGTTGGACTTCCACCCCGGCATTCAGTATTCAGATTGCAGATACTTCATAATTTTCTTTTCCTCAGGAATTAGTGGATGCTGCTTCTTCCTTAATTTTTATGTTCACATTAGATCAGATCAGATCAGTTGCTCAGCCGTGTCTGACTCTTTGCGACCCCATGAATCGCAGCACACCAGGCCTCCCTGTCCATCACCAACTCCCGGAGTTCACTCAGACTCACGTCCATCGAGTCAGTGATGCCATCCAGCCAT
>NW_011494895.1:2267842-2268327 GCF_000754665.1 Bison bison bison | reverse complement strand
TCCATGCCCAGTTCTAACTGTTGCTTCCTGACCTGCATACAAATTTCTCAAGAGGCAGGTCAGGTGGTCTGCTATTCCCATCTCTTTCAAAATTTTCCACAGTTGAGTGATCCACACAGTCAAAGGCTTTGGCATAGTCAATAAAGCAGAAATAGATGTTTTTCTGGAACTCTCTTGCTTTTTCCATGATCCAGCGGATGTTGGCAATTTGATCTCTGGTTCCTCTGCTTTTTCTAAAACCAGCTTGCCCATCAGGAAGTTCACAGTTCACATATTGCTGAAGCCTGGCTTGGAGAATTTTGAGCATTACTTTACTAGCGTGTGAGATGAGTGCAATTGTGCGGTAGTTTGAGCATTCTTTGGCATTGCTTTTCTTTGGGATTGGAATGAAAACTGACCTTTTCCAGTCCTGTGGCCACTGCTGAGTTGTCCAAATTTGCTGGCATATTGAGTGCAGCACTTTCACAGCATCATCTTTCAGGATT
>NW_011494895.1:2267560-2267742 GCF_000754665.1 Bison bison bison | reverse complement strand
GCTTCATTCAGCCTGGCATTTCTCATGATATACTCTGCATATAAGTTAAATAAACAGGGTGACAATATGCAGCCTTAACGAACTCCTTTTCCTATTTGGAACCAGTCTGTTGTTCCATGCCCAGTTCTAACTGTTGCTTCCTGACCTGCATACAAATTTCTCAAGAGGCAGGTCAGGTGGTC
>NW_011494895.1:2248469-2267460 GCF_000754665.1 Bison bison bison | reverse complement strand
ATGCTTTCTAAGGCCCACTTGACTTCGCATTCTAGGATGTCTGGCTCTAGGTCAGTGATCACACCATCGTGATTATCTGGGTTGTGATGCTCTTTTTTGTACAGTTCTTCTGTGTATTCTTGCCATCTCTTCTTAATATCTTCTGCTTCTGTTAGGTCCATAAAATTTCTGTCCTTTATCGAGCCCATCTTTGCATGAAATGTTCCTCAGCATTATACGCTCCTTAAAATTCTTCCAAGCTGTCTGCAGTGAATCTCGCAGACCCCATTCTGTACTGGCTCCTTCGGTTTTTCTCACACTGCCATGTGATCATAGGAGATCATGGCAGTCCACTATCTGTGCAATTTGCCCTCCATTGTACTGGGTAGGCTTCCAGTTTCTTGGATAATCTCCCGACGATTTCTCAGGACATGAGAATTTTCTGGGACACACAGCTGATTCAGAACTTCCTTTATCTTCTCATTTGCAAAAACTATATTCAGTAGAGCAAGCTCTCCCTAAAGAGAGCGCAGATCAGCTCTTTTTATTTTGTTTTTCTATTTTAATTTTTTTTTTTTTTTTGCGTCAACCATCATGTCTGTTGATAGTTACAAATCTGTCTCTAATCTCAAAATACCTCGTATTTTCCACAGACCCGGATCACATTTCCACCTGGTCCCATAGTACAATATCGCATTCAAAACTCATTATCACAAGTGAGAATCCCCCCTACCTAGCTTTTCTGTCTTGGTTAAATGACAACACTGTCCACTCAGGTCATTAAGTTAGAAACTTTGGGTCCGCTTGGTCTCAGATCTAGGCTCCCGTTGCTTTGCCAGCCTCTCAGTCCAGGTTCTTGCCTTCTCTTGTCTGGAAACTGCAAGCAGCTGCCCCTGTGGCTTCTGTGTCATCAAGATTCAGTATCATTCTGTGCTTTTCCTTGCCATCTGAGGTACTTTACTGAACAACTAAAGTTTCATCATTTCCCCACTACCTATAAAATAATATTTAAACTTACTAACGCAGGCCATGTCTCCAGCTTCAAAACTGCATACAGTTCCTTGGAATGCCCTAAGGCCCTCCTTTATGTACAATGTATGCTGCTGCTAAGTCACTTCAGTTGTGTCCGACTCTGTGCGACCCCATAGACGGCAGCCCACCAGGCTCCCCCGTCCCTGGGATTCTCCATGCAAGATGTATAGATTCCTCAGTTCTTCCTTGGCGCTTTCCAGGCCAACAGGTGCTTGATGGATTTAAGAGCTGAAAGATGATGTATGTTTGATAACATGTTGTATTCACCAGTAAGGGGAAGAGCCTCTCATTTTTATCTTTAACTGTTACTATTTTTGACTTTTATGTGTTAGCACTTTAAAGACTAGAAAAATATTTAATGTAAAATTTATGTAAATCTTAAGTTTGCATGAATCTTGTTTATGAGATAATAGTATGCTTATTGGGAGAAGGCAGTGGCACCCCACTCCAGTACTCTTGCCTGGAAGATCCCATGGACGGAGGAGCCTGGTAGGCTGCAGTCCATGGGGTCGGTAAGAGTCGGACATGACTGAACGACTTCACTTTGACTTTTCACTTTCATGCATTGGAGAAGGAAATGGCAATCCACTCCAGTGTTCTTGCCTGGAGAATCCCAGGGACGGGGGAGCCAGGTGGGCTGCCATCTCTGGGGTCGCACAGAGTCGGACACGACTGAAGCGACTTAGCAGCAGCAGCAGTATGCTTATTGTGGTCAGAGACCAAGTCCTGGAGCAGAGTATCTGCTCCATAAAAGCTCACTGGATTGAGTTGGAACAGTTAAGAATTGGTTTTTAAATTCTACTTTGACACATGTGGTCATGTTAGAATGTATGATTGACCCTAAAGTGTTATGTTATTTATTGGTGAAATGAGGAAGTCAGGAGCTTGCTTGGGAACTGAACAATCGTTTTTAGAAGTGGCTGACCTTGAGTTTAAGAATAACTGGATAGCCTGACAAGGGGAAGGACTTGTCTGTCATGGAAACAATATAGGCTAAGACATGGAGTCGGAAATAGAGCCTGTGTGAATGCCATGTGACCTCAGTGGAAGCTTTATGTTAGGGCAACTAGAAACAGACCTTTCAAACAGGGCTTGATATCCGTATTAGGGGTTTATATATATCCATATATATTCAGAGTCTTACTATTTGATAGATTGTTTCTTTATGGGCCACTCTTTAAGTCCATATATTAACTTTGGAAGTTTCTGGAGCTTTTTCCCAAAAAACTAAAAAAACTTTTTTGCTGTCTTTATTTTCAGGATCCAAGTTCGAAATATGGCAACTTTGAAAGATAGTAAGTACTTTATCTCAATATGCGGATTAAGAAAAACTAAATTTTGCCCAATACAAATACTTCTGAAAGTGTGCTGCGTTAGCGCATTTACGCACTTGGTTAAAATGGACAGTGAATGTGTGTCGTGTGTCTGTGGCATTGGAAAAGCCGCTGTGAGGTAACACATGGTGGCTGTGCTTCTGTTGTCTGTGGAACGATGATGATTAGGAAAACTGTACTCTGTGTGGTGTGTGAGATGTTATGGGGCTTGTTTTTGGTTGAAAGCCACTTTCAATGCCATTTAATGTTTTACATGCATAATTTACTGTTATATTGCCGTTTTTGCTTGTCCAGATAGCACAAGGTCTGACTTACTGGTACTCTACTGTTAACTGTAATATGAAGCCTAGTTTGGTCTAACTGCTAGTTATTCTACCTTGCAGTTTAGGAAAATATTCCCATAAATTCACAAATGAAGTCATAATTCCTTTATCTTAACACAGCACTTCTGTTTTTCAGTTACCAGGCGACTAAAATCAATCAAAAACATCCAGAAGATTACCAAGTCTATGAAAATGGTAGCAGCAGCGAAATACGCCCGAGCTGAGAGGGAGCTAAAACCGGCCCGAGTGTATGGAGTGGGGTCCTTGGGTAAGAGGGGCGTGCAGTCAGATTACAAAGACCTTTTAAGCTAGAGATCGCGGTCCTGAGCACTTATAGGCACTCGAGGTCATGGCAGCCCTGTGCAGGCGGGCACTGTTGGAGCCCCAGCTTTGCAGAGGAGAAAACCCAAGTCCAGTACAGTCGTGACTTTACCTGCGTGACTTGGCATCCGAGCCTGTCTCTGTTCATCACTGTATGTGTTCACCTCCCTTTTAAAGTATTCTGAAAGATTGTTCCTAGATTATTAAATATGCCATCAAAAGAACATGGGGTTTAGTGCATCGGACTCAGATGCTTGATTTTATCCTGTTACAATGTGATGTGATCTTTTAGGACTGCAGGTTGGGATGGGGGTACCCTGCAGTGGAATTTGACTCAACAGTCATGGGTATGACTGAGTATATGGACAGAGTGTTGAAAGAGCAGCTGTAAAGGAGGAAAAAAGATATATCTGTATTATCTGTATTAATCTGTTAGAAATTAACTTTCTGCAGGAGTTTTCTTGTGTTCATATTTCTTGAGCATGCATTCATACTGCTACCGAAAGTTTTGTATGAGAAAATGATAGCGTTCCATGCTTCAGTTGAAATGACTCATTGCTTTGAAAATGCCATACTGGGACCTCCCTGGCAGTCCGGTGGTTAAGACTTCACCTTCTGTGCAAGGGGTGCACGTTCAGTCCCTGGTCAGGGAGCTTAGATCCCATATGCCTCATGGCCAAGAAACCAAAACATTGGACAGAAACAGTATTGTAACAAAATCAATAAAGACTTTTAAAAATAAAAATACTGTATTTAGTTTCACTTAGCAGTATAGGAGAGACTTGTTCCGTTAGGTTTTAGCCATCTTTAACAACACCAGCTGTTTGCTCTTATGAGTCCTGTTCTCTGCTGGGCTTAATGAAGAAATTGACTTGCATATCTGATTAGAATATTTGTGGTATAATATTAAAAAATCTTTTTTTTTAAATTTTATTTTATTTTTAAACTTTACAATATTGTATTGGTTTTGCCAAATATCAAAATGAATCTGCCACAGGTATACATGTGTTCCCCATCCTGAACCCCCCTTCCTCCTCCCTCCCCATACCATCCCTCTGGGTCGTTCAGTGCACCAGCCCCAAGCATCCAGTATCGTGCATCGAACCGGACTGGCGACTCGTTTCATACATGATATTATACATGTTTCAATGCCATCCTCCCAAATCTTCCCACGCACTCCCTCTCCCACAGAGTCCATAAGACTGTTCTATACATCAGTGTCTCTTTTGCTGTCTCGTATACAGGGTTATTGTTACCATCCTTCTAAATTCCATATATATGCGTTAGTATACTGTATTGGTGTTTTTCTTTCTGGCTTACTTCACTCTGTATAATAGGCTCCAGTTTCATCCACCTCATTAGAACTGATTCAAATGTATTCTTTTTAATGGCTGAGTAATACTCCATTGTGTATATGTACCACAGCTTTCTTATCCATTCATCTGCTGATGGACATCTAGGTTGCTTCCATGTCCTGGCTATTATAAACAGTGCTGTGATGAACATTGGGGTACACGTGTCTCTTTCCCTTCTGGTTTCCTCAGTGTGTATGCCCAGCAGTGGGATTGCTGGATCATAAGGCAGTTCTGTTTCCAGTTTTTTAAGGAATCTCCACACTGTTCTCCATAGTGGCTGTACTAGTTTGCATTCCCACCAACAGTGTAAGAGGGTTCCTTTTTCTCCACACCCTCTCCAGCATTTATTGCTTGTAGACTTTCGGATCGCAGCCATTCTGACTGGCGTGAAATGGTACCTCATAGTGGTTTTGATTTGCATTTCTCTGATAATGAGTGATGTTGAGCATCTTTTCATGTGTTTGTTAGCCATCTGTATGTCTTCTTTGGAGAAATGTCTATTTAGTTCTTTGGCCCATTTTTTGATTGAGTCATTAAAAATTCAAGTCAAGGCTGCCAGTCAACTTCTAAGTCCTTCAAACTGAAAAAATATTAACTGCTGGATATTAAATGGCTAATCTTTAAAATATTTAAGAACTTTAAATAGGAATTTTATTTTTTATGCTGTACAATATAAAAGATAAAAAGAAACTCAAAAGGAATATTCTCTTCACTTCCCTGAACTTTAGAGTTGAGTATGTACCTTTCTCCACCTTTTATGGAGGATTCTCAGGTATTGAAATTTGAGAGTCCTGCTCTAACTGAAGAAGGGTAATAGAAATTTCGTTGAAGTGGGGGCATGTGGCAGCCATGAGGATGCAGTTTCCAACTAGAGAGACAGCTGCTGAAACCATCCTGTGTTTGCACCTGAGACATGCTTCCCACGAGCTCCTCCTGACAGATGGGGTGCTCAGGCTGCATGTTCTGTGGAGACCTGGGGCTCCCTGGCAGCCTTGCTGAGCTTTCCCTCGACTGCTCTGCAGGCCAGGAAGCTGCTTCCTCACCTTTCTTCCCACTGGTCAGACAGGCATCGCAGTGTGATGGCTCTTCTGACCTCCTTCCTGTGTCTTCTCTCAGGCATTTTCCCAGTAAAATCCATGTGTATTGAACCCTATTTGAATCCCTCTTGGCTTCTGCTTCGAAGATCAGACCAACCAAGTGAGGCTGTAAAAGTAACACCCAAAGTAAAATGGCATCCATTATTTTAATGTCAATAGTTTTCATAAAAGCTCGCTGTGCAGATATATGAACAGTTCAGTAAATACTCCCTGCTTTCTTGGTTGTACTCTGAAGATTTTAATTATTTAAAAATTTGGTAAGTCTAGACAAGTTGTCGCTTCTCTAAGTCTGGCCTCTTTTCAAGCTCTGTGATTGTACTAGTGATTTCTTTTAGTCAGTACTTAGATAACTTTGTGTCTAGAGACCTCTTAACAGAGATTTAGACCTTTATGGTTTTCAACCTCTTTGTAAATGAAATAAGTGCAAAAATACTTGATAAGTAAAGGCATCATTTTGTGAATTAGGGGTTATTGCTGTATTTAGTGTAATTACACCTTTTTTTTTTTTTTTTTTTTTGAAGCTCTGTATGAAAAGGCTGATATTAAGACTCCTGAAGACAAAAAGAAGCACCTCATCATCGGTGTGTCCTCGGACCGAGGACTCTGTGGTGCTATTCACTCCTCGGTTGCTAAACAGATGAAAAGCGAGGCGGCCAACCTTGCAGCAGCTGGGAAAGAAGTTAAGATTATTGGAGTTGGTGATAAAATCAGGAGTATACTTCACAGGTAATATAAATACATATTGTTTATGTAGAAGGCTGCAGGCGTGAGTAAAGGGCATTTTCTTTGATAGTTGATTTAAGCAAGGTGTCTTTTTGGTTGCCATTTTATACACACGGAGAAGCTTTGTTTTGTTTCAAGTTTTGTTCCAGGATATCTTAGAATGTGTAGATTTCCCTTGTTTCTTACTTGTCATTTGCTTCTCCTTCTTCCAAACCATAAATGGAGTACAATAGGAGTGTCAGAAGCTAAGGGCTTTTTTTTTTTTTTTTTGTAATGAGGACTCTGAGGAGTTGTCATGGCCTGGAAATGCCAGAAATGAATAACAGTTAATTAGAATTGGCAGGAGAGGAGTAAAGGCAGAGAGAGAGATAAGGCGAGAAAAGCTGATTGTGAGTCCTCAGTTCTGGGCAGGCTCTGAAGGATGGGTGATCATAATAACGTAGGGGGTACCTTATAATTCAGTGAACACCGCGTTCTCCACTCAAAATACACTTGATTCATAGAGTATTTTTGCCTTGTTCCCTGCGCAGAAGTATTCCACTCAGCTGTTACAGATGATCTCTTCGTTTTCTCATAGGACTCATTCTGACCAGTTTCTGGTGACATTCAAAGAAGTGGGGAGGAGGCCCCCTACCTTTGGGGATGCATCAGTCATTGCCCTTGAGCTGTTAAATTCTGGATACGAATTTGATGAAGGGTCTATCATCTTTAACCGATTCAGGCAAGAAAAATGTTGGAATCCAAGCTTTTTTATGTTCAGATTTTTTTCAGTTGAGTAAATGTCTCCTTAATAGTGTGAAATTATAATCTTGGAATTTACATTAGTTTTTGCCATTTCTAGGTCTGTCATCTCCTACAAGACAGAAGAAAAGCCCATCTTTTCCCTTGACACCATTTCAAGTGCTGGTAAGTATATTTTGTATGACAAGTATTTTTCCTATGAAACGAGAGATTTGCAGATTGAGGAAAACAGTATTTGTCAGGGTGGCTTTTTTTTCAGCAGTAACAAAAATGTTGAGTTGTTTCTATCACCATCTATTAGGAGCTTCCATGAAACCATAAAACATTCATTGTATAAATAAATATCCATTGGGGGCCAACATTATATATGAAAGTCATCATTGCTCAGTGAAGCATTCTGGAAATAATACTCAGGAACCAATTTCATTTTCCTCTCCTATATATTATATTTCTTTTATTCTAAGAGGTACACTTTTTAATGTCTCTAAAATTGAGGTGCTTCTACCAGTCAGTAACACATCATTTTTAATTGGCTGTGTTACTTTATTTCTTCATGGTATATAAAATAGGAGTTACATGATCCTCTGCATCTTAAGTCAACGAAATGCAGCCCTGTCTCATTTTACCCTAATGAAGACTTTTTGAATGCGATGCTAAATTTCTGCTGCCTAATTGCTGAAATGCAGAGCAGCCTCTAACTCTCTGACTCATATTCTCAGAAAAACTTTCCCTCCCTCATTGTCTTGACACTGTCAAATTTCTCCAATAACCACATGGTTGAGTTGGGATTTTTATATCACAGTATACAAGTCTCATTTCTCTCCTTAATTTCTCTATTGAAAAACACGGTCCCGGACTGTGCTGGCTTAGTCCAGGGCACTCTGCTAGATGCTCTCCAGAGGCTTTATACCCCTGAAATGTAGGGCTGTTACTTTAAATGTCAGCCTCTTGAGTTTTATGAAGTTAAGCATTTCAAGTAGAATACCAAGTGCTTTGTTTACACATCATGTTTTACTGAAAATCTGCTATAATCTATAGTATGAAAATAGATGATGAAGCTTTTAGAACTGTGTCTTTTAACCAGTCTCACATTGACTTCTCTGTGATTATAAAGGATTTTTGCACCAGGAAGCTTCTTGATTAAACCAGTCTTTGCATTTCAACAGAGAGCATGAGTATCTACGATGACATTGATGCTGATGTGCTGCGGAACTACCAGGAATACAGCCTGGCCAACATCATCTACTACTCCCTGAAGGAATCTACCACGAGTGAACAGAGCGCCAGGATGACGGCCATGGACAACGCCAGCAAGAATGCTTGTAAGCGCTCGGCACAAGGGCTTCCCTTTGCTGAGGCTGCATGGAGGCCCTCGCTCATATCAAAGGGTGTTAGCAATTCTGGAAGAGGAGCAGGAGAGCTGGGGTCTGGTCCTGGGCTCTGCCACTGATCCTGTGAGGATAGAAAAGTTATATTCTTCTCCTTAAAGGAAGTAACGTCTTACTTGGTAGGAAGTAAGTGTGCAAGTACTTTAATTCTTGGAAGATACAAAAAAAAAATATCTCCATAACATTTTTCAAGAGGCCAGTTCTACTACCTGAAAAGAGACAGAATCTTATTTTTGAATTAAACAACTTACGTCTCATGAATGAGTTAGTAAGCAAGGTATTCTTTTCTGGTTTTAGATCTTGTTGTCTAATCTTCTGTTTTGTTTGTAGCTGAAATGATTGACAAATTGACTCTGACATTCAATCGCACCCGCCAAGCTGTTATCACCAAGGAGCTGATAGAAATCATCTCTGGTGCTGCGGCTCTGTAAGTAACTGAGCGTTGCCTTCAGCATTCTTGTCTCGTAGTGCCTGCTCGTTTATCCTTGGCTCATTTATGTCCCCTTCTCCCCTCGCATTTTTTGGTCTGTTACAGCAAAAAAATGATCCATTGCTTAATCTTGTTTGCTTACTCTTAGAATATAAAGATTTGATGAAAATGAGATCTCTAGAGTATTTTTGATTGTTTCAGCTGAAACATTCAGGCTTAGTTTATGAGTTACTGGTTTTCGGTTTGTTTTTTTTTTTAATCTGTAAATTATTGAATGGTGGTAGGGTAAGGAAGTTTTTAAGTAAGTTTTCTGTATCAGTACTGTCCTTCGATAGTTCTTAAAATACCGCTTTCCTCAAGAAAATGTCTTGGTTGTTTAGCTAGATGTTAATGTTTGTAACCAGGGTTGCAGTAATGGGAAATCTATAAAAAATGATTACGTTGAACACCCATTACATGCCTCATATAGTGCTAAAGGGTGGGATCCTTTGTCCCAAGGCGTTTACATCCTAATAGGATAAGAAAATGTAGACAATTGTAGACAATTGTGCCGAAAGATAAAATGTGTGTTAAGTAATCTTTGACTCATTCTCACCTCCTGCTAGTTGGTCACCACGTTCTCTAAATCTTACCTTCTTCTAAATATCCCTTGACTTTCTCCCCTTTATGCCCTCTGAACGCATCTTTGTCATTTCTCTCCCAAATTAGGAAATATATTTTTTAAGTGGCACATGCTTTTTCCTGAAATGTCATTCTTTTTTTCCCCTGCACCCTTAATCCTCCACCTGACTGACTTCTGTTTGTCCTTCATAACGGAACTGGGGGACTCCTTTCCCCCAGAAAACCCTCCTTTGTGGTGTGAGTGGGGCTATTTCCCGTGTTTCCCTCCATCACAGCACTTACACCATTTTATTAGGAACTGCCCTTAGGTTGTCTGTGTCCTGTGGCTTGAGAGGGGCCATGTCTCATTCACTTTTGTAGCTTCATCACCTGGCATGCACTTCCTTAGTAAATATTTGTGGAGTGAATGAATGGTGAGCCATGAGTGTATTAAGAACTGGAATTTTAGAAGAGACAGAAATAACACTTTGCTGAATATATGAGTACGTGGGTCCAGGTTTAAGACTCGGGGAAAGGTTCATTGCTAAGGTGACATAGAAGTTGGTCCTTTTTGTCTCTGGAGGATGGAAATGGGCAGGATTCCAGAGACACACACAAATTGGTTGAGACCATTCTGTCAGTGTTGGTTGGCTCCATCAGCTCTGCTGTCCTAAACAGCCTTCCTTCTCTTATTTTGCTTTCAAGCCTGCGTTTGAACCATCTGTCTTCCTGGTCACTCCTGCTCTGTTAGCATCAGCATCCAGGCAGTGATGAGTGGTCCTGCCACTTGCCAGCTTGACAGAGACAGTTAAGATGCTCTCCCTGCAACACAGTTGTTTTCTATGACATGCGAGCTAGGATGGGGTTAAGCAGGTGTATTATTCGTGTCCTCCTTGCTGTACATTCTACTGCTTCTCTGGTGGCGAGTGTGCCGAGGCCTGGGGGAAAGAACTGCACTCTGAAGGTCTGGGAGCTGTGAGATGCAGAGAGCCAGGGGAAAGAGGAATGGATGCTCAGAATAAATGGAGGCTACAGCCTCTGCAGAGTGGAGGACCCAGCTCTTGATTAGGAATATGGGGACCTGACTGAAAGTAGCAAATGCAGAGAAATGAGAAGGAGATTGGGACATGAAGAATGAGACTTTTAATAACAGTTCAAATAACTGGAAATTGACTATTCAGTTTTCAGTTTCTAGAAAGGCAGGCTAAATCCTTTATTAAAGGTTAGCTATGCAAACCTTAATAATCCTCATGATGGATTATTTATATGAAATGAACTTGCATGCTCTGTAACCTATCAGCTCTTCTGCTTAAAGGCTAGTATTTAATACAAACACATTTCGCTATTTGGTAATAAAAGGCATGAGTAAACCATACTTGAGGTGCCAAATGTTAGTTGCTAGCTTAAATTAAAAAAAAAAAAAATTATATACTACTTATAACAAAGTTGTGGTTTAAAGTATGCTTTCATAGTCCTGCCTACTTGCATGAACATGGTTTTATTACTTTAACCAGATTCAGGTCTGTAATGTTTCCTAACAATTAGTGACTCTGTTTCAAGGAACTCTTTTGGTAAGTATTTATGTGATATACTCAAGGTAGTGAATGAGGAAATGGGCTTTTCTAGTTGGAAATTGTACATGATTAACCAGCATGGATTGCTTCCTGACCTGCTTGTTTTCTGTTTGTGTTTTCCTTCTAATATAATAACCCAGGGACTAATGAAAATCAAGTTTCATCCTCAGACAAGAGGTAAAGTGGTAATATTTCACACCTTCCCCCCATCCCATCAGAAAACAAACCCAGTCAGAGAGAATTCAAACTAATTCAGCAACAGGGAAACTGATTTCTTGGGAGATGAGACTGGCCGGCCATTAGGGCAGCAGTCAGATTGTGGGAGCACAGGGCTGATGCTAGGGGTCTTTTTTTTTCCTTCTTAAATATATTAAACTACAAGGATAAAGAATCAGCATTCCTTTGCAGTACTAAAAACAGGCTGGTGAAGAACAGTGGTTCTCAGACTTCCTGGTCTCAGAACCCCTTGAAGTCTGACTTCGCAAAAGATAGCTCAGTCCTCTCCAGTTCTCTATTCATTCTGTTCTGACATTGCAGGTCATGTAGGTTCTGGAAAACTCCACCATGTACTCTTGAGAATGAGAATAAAACAGGCAAGCAGCATTGTTATAGAAATTAGTTTTGCCCTCACAGACCCCATGAAAAAGTCCCTAGACCAAAACTTGAGAACCATTAGTGTATAGAGTAACAGCTTATTATGTAGAGTCAGTTCAAGTCCCACTTTAGATACATATTATCTCTTGATATATTTAATTTCCAAGAAAAAAAAATTGTTTTTTATTTGTTGTATACTTTTATTTTTCAGGTAAAGAAGAATTCAGCAAGCTGATTTTGTTTTTAGCTTACTGCTGTCCTTGTCAGAAGAATTTATTGGTCCATTGTTCAGATTACTAAAGACAGCAAGATATTTGTAAATTATCTTACAATAAATGACTCAACATAAAATCACTGCTTTTTTGTTTTACTATTATTATATAAGAACAACCATTTTCAAACTGAGATCTTACAACACTTCAAAATATTAACATACTTGTATTAAAATTTCTTAGTAAGAAGCTAATTGAAGAGGCTCTTGCGATTTTTTGGTTTCTTAACAGCCATGGAAAGCCTGGCTTCTGAGGGGTCACAGAGTGGAAGGAAGAGGTGCCAGCCACAACCCCAACGCAGGCCTCCCTGCCTGTCACCCTCAGAAGACCACCAGCGCAAGGCAACAGTGCCATGTCTGAGTCATTCACTACTGTATAGAGGGTGGAGAATTCCAGGGACATACTGACTCTAAATAAATGTTTAAATCTTTTCCAAGGACTGAGAACCATTTCAGTAGGATATTCACTTCACATTCACATTTAGATAGCCATTAACTTTGGGCACCTGAGCTATTCTACAGAACGAGCTGGCCCTGCCAAAATGTTGGGATTTTTTTTTTCCTATTTAAGAGGATTTAGGGCTATAGTCCATGGGGTTGCAAAGAGTCAGACATGACTGAGTGACTAACACTTAACTTTTTTAGGGGTTTTTTTATTGCAAAAGTAATACAGGAATTACAAAAGACTACATAACTATAAAAAATATATATAAAGCCTATCATCAACACTTTATATTACTCTTTTAAAACCATTAAGAAGGTTGCCAGAGGAAGGTAAACTGAACAGAATCTCAGTGTCATTTTCTGGCTTCCCTGAAATGATTTAAGAGCCATTTTGATTTCTGAGTTTTTGTGACACTTGTTTTCCTCTGAAAACTTAGGTCTCTACCTGCGTTGCTCTGAAATGTTGCCACGATGATTGTTAATAAGCATCTTTGGGCAAGTCTCTGCACATGTGGATGAATACTTCTGTGTACTTAATTGATCAGTGACTCAGACTATGTATTGGGTTGGCCAAAAAAGTTCATTTGGGTTTTTCCATAAGCTCTTAACATGGAGCATAAACTTTGGGGCAAATTGGGTTAGAATCCTAGTTCAGCCCTTACCAGCTGTGTGACCTTGGGTGAGTTAATCTTTCAGTTTTATCATCTATAAAATGATTAAAATAGGACTTTATAGGGTTGTTATGAGGACTACATGAATCAGTATTTGCAAAATACTTAGAATCTGACGTGGGATGAGTGCTGTAGCTGTTTAAATGTTACCCAATACACTTAAGTTATCATCATGTTTACTGATCTTCTATGTGTTGCTGCTGCTGCATTGCTTAAGTTGTGTCCGACTCTGTGTGACCCCATAGACGGCAGCCCACCAGGCATCCCGTCCCTGGGATTCTCCAGGCAAGAACACGAAGTGAGTTGCCATTTCCTTCTCCAATGCATGAAAGTGAAAAGTGAAAGTGAAGTCGCTCAGTCGTGTCCGACTCTAGTGACCCCATGGACTGCAGCCTACCAGGCTCCTCTGTCCATGGGATTTTCTAGGCAAAAGTACTGGAGTGGGGTGCCATTGCCTTCTCTGCTTCTGTGTGTTAGCACTCTTAAATTCTGAAGATACGATAATTATGCTCCTCTATAGGAGCTTACAGTCTGGTGCAAAGACATAATAAAAATGTAAGCCTTTTGGGTATAGTGAAAGTGTTTGTCACTCAGTCGTGTCCAACTCTCTGCAACCCCATGGACTATAGCCTGCCAGGCTCCTCTGTCCATGGAATTCTCCAGGCAAGAATACTGGAGTGGGTTGCCATTCCCTTTTCCAGGGGATCTTCCCAACCTAGGAATTAAACCCAGGTCTCCTTCATTGCAGGCAGATTCTTTACCATCTGAGGCACCAGGTAAAAAAACCCCCAATGAGGAGGACTTGTCTGGCAATCCAGAGGTTAAGACCTACATGGTTCCACTGCAGGGGACCAGGGTTCCATACCTGGTTGGAGAAATAAGATCCCATATGTCCCATGGCAAAAAAAAATAATACATATATATATATATATAATTTTAAAAAGTCTTGACAATCGGAATTTATTAAAATTATCGAAATACTGAGGGAAGACATTTGCAATACAAATAAAATTTGAATATAGTTGTATTTTTTTAAACATCCACAAATCAGACAAAATCCACTTTTAAAAAAATGAGTTGAAAAAGCTCAGTTTACAGTAACTTAGATGAATGTCCAGGGAATTATGGTGGGAATTCTGAAAGGTTATACACTCTCTGATTCCATGTATGTAGCATTTTTTTATATGACAAACTTTAGAAGTGGAGAATAGACTAGTGGTTGTCAGAGATTAGAGACAGCGGAGCAACAGGAAGGCTGGGATGGGTATCAAAGGGCAGTGAGGAAGATCCTTGTGTTAGACAAAAGTCTGGACATCCTATTAAGATAACTGTCCTGGACTTTGCAAAAAAGTAAACATCATGAAAGACCAAACAAAAAACCAACAAGCAGAAGACAAACAACTGGTGGGATTGGCCTTACCAAGAAAGGAAAATGAATTTGCTGGTGGGCCAGTGGTTAGGACTCCAGTGGCTTTCACTGCCTTGGAACTGGGTTTGATCCCTGCTTGGGACAGACTAACCTGTAAGGTGCTTGGCACGACAAAAAAAACAAAACAAAACTAAGTGCAATGAATGAGTCTTGAATAGGTCAGAGATTTAAAAAAAAAAAAAAGCTATAAAAGACATTTGGGAACAATGGTAAAATTTAAGAATGCTACTTCACATTGGGTCAGGTGACTGTATCAATCTTGTGTTTGCTGTATGTGATAGTTTGGATGGTGGGGTAATGGAAGTTGAGATACACTTCAAGGATCCCCCCTTCAGCTGGACTGAAGGAAGTATTCTCTTAGCTTCCGAGAATTCTGGCAGCACACAACCCTCAGCTGACAAAGTTCATTGGAACTGCCTCAGCTGGAGACTACCTTGCCCACGGTCATGGCTCCACTCCTGGGCAGCCCACACCCATGGCCTGATCACCGTGGGAGTAAAGCCGTGCCCCCTTGCCTGAGCTCAGGACAGTTCTAAAGCTCTCTGTGGGGTTTGCTGAGGTCTTTCCTGAGGATGGGCTGCAGCTCAGCATCTCCCTCCCCAGCTGGACTCCTTCCCTTCATCCAGGGAGTGATCTCAAGAGCACCTCTTCGCTAGTCTCCATCTCAGACCCTGCTTCTGAGATCTGTCTCAGAACACACCTTGGGGGCGGGTCTGACTTGGGACCCTGCTCACGGGAAGGGTTTGAGGGAGCAGATGCTAGGACAGGACTTGGGAGCTGGCTCAGCCCCTCGGCCACCACAAAGACTGCTTTGGGAGTGGTAGATGGAACACACAGCCCCAGGCACGAGGTGGATCCCGAACGTGCGGGTTCGTACAACCCCCACGCTGGTTCCCTGGCTTCTGGGTAAGAACTATGGCAGTGGGAAGGCAGAGGACAAATTTTTCAGACTGGTTAAACTGACTTAACGGCTTCCCTGATAGCTCAGTTGGTAAAGAATCTGCCTGCAATGCAGGAGACTTCAGTTTGATTCCTGGGTTGAGAAAATCTGCTGGAGAAGGGGTAGGCTACTCACTCCAGTATTCTCTGGCTTCCCTTGTGGTTCAGCTGGTAAAAGAATCAAGCTGGAATGTGGGAGACCTGGGTTTGATCCCTGGGTTGGGAAGATCCCCTGGAGAAGGGAAAGGCTACGGACTCCAGTATTCTGGCCTGGAGAATTCCATGGACTATACAGTCCATGGGGTTGCTAAGAGTCGGACATGACTGAACTTTCACTTCCACTGGGGGTCGGGGGAGGCAGAAGTCAGTGGTACACTTAAAGACTTAAAGAAGTTGGTGTATGTGCACACTCAGTTGCTCAGTTGTGTCCAACTCTGCCATCGCTCGGACAGTAGCCTGCCAGGCTCCTCTGTCCATGGCATTTCCTAGGCAAAAATACAGAAGTGGGTTGCCATTTCCTTCTCCAGGAAGGAAATTCAATCCCAACCCAGGGATTGAATCTGTGTCTCCTTTATCGGCAGGTGGGTTCTTTATCACTGAGCCACCCGGGAAGCTCAGGGGTTGGGGCAAAATAGGGGAAAGGGATTCAGGGGGACAAACTGCCAGTATGAAATAAAACACAAAGATATAATACAAAGCACAGAGAATGCAGCCAATATTTTACAATAACTGATGCCCAATGTGATGGTGTTATAAGGTGGGGACTTTGGGAAGGTCAGGAGAGGGTAGCCCTCATTAATGAGATTAATGCTGTAATAAAAGAGATTCAACAGAGCTCCCCGGCTCCTCCCACCTTGTGAGGATACAACCTGAAAATTCTGTGCCCCAGGAGAGGGCCCTCCCTCACCAGACAATACTGATCTCAGATTTCCAGCCTCCAGAACTGTGAGAAATAAATGTTGATAAATAACCCAGTCTGAGTTACAGCAGCCAGAAGGGACTAATACAGTATAGGCTATCTTAATGCACTGCCCACTCCCCTGAAGGACTGAAGGCTTCCGTGTTCCCTGGAATTGTCTCATATCATATGCTCTCCTCAGGTAATGATTTGCTAAAATGGGAATATAAAGGTCCAGCCCCTTTGTTCCAACTCAGGACAGAGGTGAAGGGTCAATCCCGAGTTAGAGCTCCCTATGGGATTGCTGGAGGTCCCTCTGAAAAGTGCATTGGAAACCCCTTTCCTTGTATAGGTGTAGACCCTAGGAGCACTCGATAAGCCTGCAGGTCAATCTCCACCTCAGAACTGGAGAACTGAATCCATGACACGGTTACGGAGGGGAATGTCCTTCTCTGGGGAGATACATGCTGGAGTATTTCTGGGTTAAATGTCAAGATGTTTGCAATTGATTTTCAAACTATTCTGAAAAAAAAAAAGTTCTATATGGATGGATGTATATAGTAAATGTGGCAAAATATTTACAATTGGTGAATCTAGGTGATGTGTGTACGTGTGTTTGTACTTCTGTTTCAATGTTTCTGTAGGTTTGAAAACACACAGAGAGGCGATATAAGAGATGTAAAAGGAATTTCCAGAAGTATTAACAGAACAGAAGAGAGTAGGGTGTCATGAGATCTAAGAGTTTCAAAATGAAGATGAGTGTTCAACATTATCAAATGGCTACAAAATGGTCAAGCAAGGATAGGACTGAAGTGTCCCAGAGATTTAGCACCCAGAAGGTCCTTGATAATCTTGGGGATAGAACTGTCAGTGGAGAAAAACAAAGGCAGCCTGCCACCTACTAAATTGTTCATTGTCTGCAGCTTGTCATTCAGCTGCAGTATCATATTTTCCATTCTGTTGGTTTACTGGGACTTAAAAAAAATTGAATATTATGTTCAAAGTTCTGGAATGGTCCCTATAAGAAGGTAGAGTCATGGAGCAACTTACAATTTATTGGAGAGGCACATTAAGTCAAATACTAAATGCACTGTGATGGGTACAAGAACGAGGGACACAGCATAGAGGAGGGGAGGGGAGGAAGGAACACTCCAGAAGCTTTTAGAAGAAAACAGCAAAAACGGGTCAAGACCGAGTAGGTGAGTCAATACAGCCTGGCTTCTTATAGGCTGAATCTAACTTAAATGTAGGATTAGTTTGGCTTGCAAATGTATTCCCAGGATTTCCCTGGTGGCATGTACAGTGAATAAGAATTTGCCTGCCAATGCAGGGGACAGAGGTTTGATCCCTGGTTCAGGAAGATTCCAGATGCCAAAAAGCAACTGAGCCCATGAGGACAACTACTGAGCCCACTCTCTGGAGCCCTAGAGTCACAACTACCGAAGCCAGTGCACCTAGAGCCTGTGTCTGCAACAAGAGAAGCCACCTCAACGAGAAGCCCACACACCACAATCAAGACCCAGCTCAGCCAAATAAATAAATAGAATAACACAATTTTTTAAATGTATTCTCAATAGTTAAAAATATTGATCGAGCTACTGATCACAAAACCCCAATTTCCTGCAGCTCCTTAAGATCTGGTAGCCCTTACCTGGAGCAGGGAATCTAGGGCAGGCAACAGTTCTTCATACACCCAGCTGGATTTTAGGACTTTCACCTCTGTAGGCAACTGAGTCCTCTCTTCTTTTGACAGATCCTAGACGCTGGTGAGAAGACAATGGCACCCCACTCCAGTACTCTTGCCTGGAAAATCCCATGGATGGAGGAGCCTGGTAGGCTGCAGTCCATGGGTCGCTAAGAGTCGGACACGACGGACCGACTTCACTTTCACTTTTCACTTTCATGCATTGGAGAAGGAAATGGCAACTCACTCCAGTGTTCTTGCCTGGAGAATCCCAGGGACGGGGGAAGCTGGTGGGCTGCCGTCTATGGGGTCGCACAGAGTCGGACACGACTGAAGCGACTTAGCAGCTGCAGCAGACGCTGGTGAAGGGAACACTGGCAAACTCTCGCCCAGCAGCATGCCACCCGTTTTTGTAAATAACATTTTATTGGAACCAGGGCTGCGATTTGAAAGAGGTGACCCGAGACAGGAAAGGGGCAGGGTAGTAGCTCGGATTTTTAAATAACTGTGATAAAATACTAGTAATTTTCATTACGCTTTTTGCTGTCCCCTTAAATTGAATCCGGTGGTCAGCGCCACACAGGCCACACCTTACATCCCGCCCTATTGTGAAGAGTTGCCAATGACACGATTAACAGCTTGGACCTGATTTAATCTATACACTGGTAAACAGATCTTTTTTTTTTTTTTTTTTAGCAGAGGCTTGATTAGATCCGCGACTGGAAGTTTCCACGCCCCTAAAGCCCACCCTTGCACTCACAGCCTCTCGGGTTCTTACTTCTCTCTAACACCCACATCCTGGCTCCTTCTTCGGGCCCTGAACCACTGACGGTGCCCTCCCCGGTCCCCTCCGATCGAGTACCCCAGGAGGCCCCAGGCACCTGCCTCCTCTGGCGCATCCCTCACCTGCGCCCAGCGCCGCCGTTTCCTGCATCCTTCCAGGCCCGAGAGTCAACACCGGGACCATCGCTCTGCTACAACGGGGCGGAGCTTCCGCATCGGCCCGCTCCGCACTCGGCTAGTGCTGCCTCGCCCCGGCGACCATCCAGCGGGAGGCGGAGCAAGCCCAAAATGGCGGCTCTCAGGCTGGCGCGCTCCGTGCTGCTCAGGCTTTGAGGTGGTCGCCGGGGGTCGGGGGGGGACGATTTCCCCGCCGCGGAGGCC
>NW_011494895.1:2244324-2248286 GCF_000754665.1 Bison bison bison | reverse complement strand
CTACCTGCAGCAGCTGGGACGGGGCTGCCACCGGTACTCGGAGCTGTGTGAGTACCGGGCTGGGGACGGGAGGCTGCCTGGCCGGTCACGAGTGACACCTCCGCGCTCCCCTGTGCTCTCCCGGCGTCCGGGAGGTGTTGGTCCTTCGCCCTCACCCCCCGATCGGGTGTCTTCTCCGCCCCTGATGCTCCTCCGCTCCCACTGCCCCTGGAAACTCGAGTCATCCCTCTGCTGCCTCTTCGCCAGCCGCTAACTTATCCCGCGTGCAGCAGGAGCCGGGTCCCCGCTCCCAGCTCCACACCCTCTGCTCTCCTCTCTGATCTGAACATCGGCCTTAATCATTGTCTCCTTTGGCAGCGTGCAGAACCCCCTGCAGAACGCCTTACAGCCTCTGTTAGTTTGATCCTTTCCCTCCCCTTGCCCGCAAACTACTACAACTAGTTGTCACAGGCGCTCCGTCTACCGGCCGTTTCTTACAAGCCTGGCCGTTCTTCAGCTCCTGACAACACAGACTCGTTGACAGCTCTGCTGCGTTAGGGACACTGCCTCTTCTTTCTGTTTCTGTTCGTTTCACGGGCAGCATCTCTGCGAACTTGGTCAGTTTCACTTATGTTCACTTTCACTTACACCTCAATTGATTTCCTCCTCCTCTGTATTTTTATGTCAGTGGTTATCAGAGTGTGCAAGAGAGATCATAGGCAGTTTACAAGGTTACCCAGGTAGTCTGGGCTACAGCAGATGGTTTTTAAGTGAATATCTGGTAGTATCTGTTCTTTAGTGGCTGAGTCGTGTCTGACTCTTTTGCGACTCCATGGGCTGCATCCCACCAAACTCCCCTGTCCATGGGGTTTCCCAGGCAAGAAGACTGAAGTGGTTTGCCATTTCCTTCTCCAGGGGATCTTTCCCGGCCCAGTGACAGTCTGGCAGTCTCCTGCCTTAGCTGGCAGATTCTTTACCACAGGGCCACCAGGGAAGCCCCAGGAGTATCTATAGCTGGTGGCATTTACAAAGTTGGAATATTTAATAGGTGCAACACATCATCTCATTGATGGGAAGTCTGTGTGTGGAGAGGGAACTGACCCTCATTGAAGTTTCAGGGCATTATTTTTCAAGTGGTAAGCTGGAGAACTGGGTGAAGTGTTTCATGGAACATTTTGTTTTGTTAAGGTGATTACTCCACTGAAAAATTGACACCCATGGATACACTTTACTTTTTAGGTCCCAATTTCCATTCCAACTTCCATGCTGCTGCTGCTGTTGCTAAGTCGCTTCAGTCGTGTCGGACTCTGTGCGACCCCAGAGACGGCAGCCTACCAGGCTCCCCCGTCCCATGGTGCTATCAGAATAACCTGTCAGTCACGCCATAACACAAATCTGACTGTGTCATTCTTAAAAATATTCCACTTAGTTACAAGCTGGGAATCCGAGCTCTCCAGCAGCACGCGCTTTTGTGAGCTCACATTTTCTTACCTTCTGCTGTCCTGTCATCCTCAGTCTGCAGCCATGCTGCTTGCTTTTCCTGAAACACTTTAAGCCCACCCTTCCTGCCTGCGTGCTGTTTGATGGCATGTCCTTCACCCCCTGCCCATGGATAGTATGACTTCTGTTTTGAGATTCACTTAGGAAATCATATCTCTTCTCATAATTCTGTGCATATTTTCTGCCATGTTAACTGAACATCTTGTTTGTTTTTTAAATATATTTATTTGGCTGTGCTGAGTCTTAGTGGTGACACGCGGGGCCTTGGATCCTCATTGAGACTTTTGGGACCTAGTTCCCTAATCAAGGATGGAACCTGGGCCCCCTGCATTAGGACCTCGGAGTCTTAGTCACTAAACCACCAGGGAAGTCCCTGAATACCTTATTTTGTAATCATCTGTGTATGACTCTCACCCTCTCCTCTTCCCTCACCAGGAGATAAATTTATTATATTTGTATTCAGTAACCTAGTATAGTGCCAGGCAGCCAGGAGATACTTGTTGAATAAATAACTGAAATGATAAGCCACCACCATGATAACTATTTAGTCGTTTAACTTTTTGTATTTTAAAAATGTGTATCTTTGGACCGCTTGATTCACAGCCGTGTCAGATCTGCACCTGAAGCTACTGAGTGGCTCGGTCATGGTTGTCTTGCACGCGCACCGCCAGTGCATTGCTCTCTGCTTTTGCTTCATTTTCCTCCCTCCTCCCTTCCTGGCCCTTGAGTGAGTTTACTGTTACGGTATGCGTGCTCCCGGTTATATTTTTTGCTCCCAAATTCCCTAAATGAGGATGGCTCTTCTGTACCTTTAGGTCAAAATATCCCCAGAATACATAGTTACCTTTCCTGACACACAGAAACAGATGGGTGCTGGCACTGCACGCAGCCAGGTGTCCTGGAGTCATGGGCTGAGCCTTGTTTTGCCTGCATGTGAACCTCGTGGATAATTGCCCAGTCTCTGTAATGATTGTCTTACTATTAGTGAGAATAGGATGATCCGGTTCATTACTCCCCATTGTGATCTGGTGACTTTTCAAAAATGCTACTTCCTGGTATACTTAACTGGTTACAGACTTTTCTAGGTTTTTTTCCTCCACTATTCTTATTTCAGACTGGAATTAGGTCCCTACTATGCAATCTTGTCTTTTGTTTCTGTGTTTCTTTTGTCTTTCTGACACAATGTTTATTGAGCACCACTTACATATGTGTTACCTGATGGAGACGTAGGATTACTTAGGCATAATCCCTGCCCATAAGATGTGTACAAGGGTGTTGAAATGTCAGTAAAAACAAAAAGATGGTATTTGTTCCTTTTACAAAAGATGCTCTTTCAGTAAAGCAAGTATCGGAAGTTACTATTAATTCAACAAATAGTACATTTAAAAATTTCCCAAAGGTAATGATTTACCAAAGCACTCAGGAGCAGAAGTTTCCCTATGCACTCTATTATATATAAACAGTGTGTCAGTTCAGTTCAGTTCAGTCGCTCAGTCGTGTCTGACTCTTTTCCACCCCATGAATCGCAGCACACCAGGCCTCCCTGTCCATCACCAACTCCCAGAGTTCACTCAGACTCAAGTCCATCAAGTCCGTGATGCCATCCAGCCGTCTCATCCTCTGTCGTCCCCTTCTCCTCCTGCCCCCAATCCCTCCCAGCATCAGAGTCTTTTCCAATGAGTCAACTCTTCTCATGAGGTGGCCAGAGTACTGGAGTTTCAGCTTTAGCATCATTCCTTCCAAAGAAATCCCAGGGCTGATCTCCTTCAGAATGGACTGGTTGGATCTCCTTGCAGTCCAAGGGACTCTCAAGAGTCTTCTCCAACACCACAGTTCAAAAGCATCAATTCTTCGGCGCTCAGCCTTCTAAACAGTCCAACTCTCACATCCATACATGACCACAGGAAAAACCATAGCCTTGACTAGACGGACCTTTGTTGGCAAAGTAATGTCTCTGCTTTTGAATATGCTATCTAGGTTGGTCATAACTTTCCTTCCAAGGAGTAAGCGTCTTTTAATTTCATTTCTGCAATCACCATCTGCAGTGATTTTGGAGCCCACAAAAATAAAGTCTGACACTGTTTCCACTGAAAGTAGTGCACGGTATCAGCAGTAACTGCAGAAGAAATACAGAGACGGAGACACACATGTGCACTCTGGGTTCCAGGGCCGGCTTCACAGGGAAGATGAGATTTAAGTTGAAGCATGACACACAGTGGTGCGAGGTGGGGAGCACGCCAAGTAGAAGAAAAGCATAACCTGAGATAACAAAGTGGGGTTCAGTGAGGCGGCCAGCTTGGAATATGTAACCAGTTCATTTGGAAGGTGCTAGAGAGAAGTGTTCGGAGAAGGCAATGGCAACCCACTCCAGTACTCTTGCCTGGAAAATCCCATGGACGGAGGAGCCTGGTAGGCTGCAGTCCATGGGGTTGCTAGGAGTCGGACACGACTGAGCACCTTCACTTTGACTTTTCACTTTCATG
>NW_011494895.1:2202368-2244162 GCF_000754665.1 Bison bison bison | reverse complement strand
ACCTCTGTGCAGGGGGGAGGGTGCTGAAAGTGATACTTGAAGACAGTTGCGCTGTCGGTGAAATGCACTAGAGATGCTCTGGGGAGGGCTTGAAGCTGTGATGAGACGGGAAAGTGGGACGGAGTGAAAGGAGAAGTGCCGAAAGCCAGGGCCCACAAGGATGGTGCAGGGGGAAGGACTGGAAGGTCTTGGGCTGAAACTGCACAAATGTGGAGGAATTCAAGAGGATCACATTTTTTTAGAGTGAGAAAAGAATAGTGCTTTTAATAAGGATCAAAGAGTTGAAAATGCCTGCCTGTCATTAAGGGGAAGAACAAGTATTCATTTTATGTATTCTCTCTTTTTTATACATCATAAAAGTAACCTGTACTTGTACAGAAATTCAGACTACCACACTCTTGAAGTTAGATACGAGTCTCATGCTTCAGTTCTTCCCTTCCCCGTCTGCTGCTTTCAGCCCTGTAACCTGTTAAAGTTGAATGTGTATCTTTCCAGAAGTTTTCTGAGTGGGTGTTAGCAAACATGTCTAGTTTTTGCAAACTGTGTATTGTTCTTTTCCATTTTACATCATGATTTAATTTCAGGTAAACTGAATTTGATATGATTATAGGAGATTACAGTAAAAAAAAAGAAGACTATCAGAAATCTGGAACTGGAATTTTCATAGTTTTCAAAGATGTAGAGACCTTAAGTTCTGCTAAGAGCAGGCAGAGAAGGAACCTCCTTTTCTAAAGAGAATCTCACTATATCTAATGCTTTATCGGTTTATCTCTACCCATTTTATATAGTATCTTCTAAATACATTTAAGATGTATATTTAAATTGCCTGTATGGTCTAAGTTGTGTCAACACATTTTCTTAGATTTAAAAAAAAAATTTGATTTAGTGGTATAATCATTCAGCAGATGTTTATGGAATGCCAGCTGTATGCCAACCACTGTTGTAGTTTCCAGCATTGTATCACTAACAGAGAGAAAATGGAATGGACATTTACCTAGCTCAGCATTCTACATATTTGATAAAAAATTATAACAAACATTTACTTTGTGTCAGCCAGTGTTCCAGGTGCCCTTGACCATCTTGAGTTACTTTTGACGTTAGTTCTGTACTGGCTGGTTGTTAGTGTGAATTGTCTGTGGTGTTCTGGCTGGTCATCAGATTGTATTTAAATTAACTTTCTAATATTTAAACAATATGATGTTCTGTTGAAACTCTATTCAACTCTTTCCAATAACTGAGTCCTAAGTATATAGTATATTTGTTTCTGAGCTCCATATTTACCTAATACTTTTTATCTTAATGCCTTAAAAGATATTCATGGAATTTTCTTAAAATAATTTGCTCTGCTTTTGACTTTGTTTCAGATGGCCGGACAGACCCAATTTTGGATGATGTTGGTGAAGCTTTCCAACTCATGGGGGTTAGTCTTCATGAACTAGAAGACTACATCCACAATATTGAACCCGTCACTTTCCCACACCAGATCCCTTCATTTCCTGTTAGCAAGAACAACGTCCTTCAGTTTCCTCAACCCGGAAGTAAAGATGCAGAGGAGAGAAAAGAGTACATCCCTGATTACATGCCACCCATTGTGTCTTCTCAAGAAGGTTTGTGGGGGGTTTTGTTTCTTGCTCATGTATTTGTAACTATTTTAATGGGTTTTTAATCTGCTTAGGTTTTCTAACTGAATTATATAAAATGTTATGCTAACATATAAATTCTGGAAATGCAATAAAAATATTTTAATATTACTTACAGATTGTTCTAACCTTTAAGGCAACAAACTTGTAGTCAGCCTCAGCAGGCAGAGGCCTGGAATCATCAAGGCATCAGTTTCCTTTGTAAACTTTAAGTAGGGGAGAACCAAACGTGACCTCAGAGAGAAGCCTGTCAGGAGACAGAGTAAATGAGAATGGGATATTCGGTAAATGAGAAAAGCTTTGAAGCATAAAATTGGGGTGGTTCTCCCCACTTACTGTAGACGTGAGTTGGATGATACTGGAAACAGTGGGTGAACATTCACTAATATTATGTAGATTTATCTGTATCTTTATGATGAGTAGAAATATTTATGTTTGGTCATACAGAATTTTTATTGCAAAATAATACGTACTCAGGCATAGTCAATCCTTGAAGAGTTCCTTTTTTCCTGCATGATTTTACATGTTGATCTTCTAGGTTCACTAAGATTCTAAAGTGATACATATGTAATTTGTGGTCTGTAATGCAGGTACAGAACATTTTTTCTTGTTAAAAAGCAGAAAAGTTGCAATTTCTTTTTTAAAATTCTAAGACCATAGTTGTGCTTCAGGATAATGCAAATGATGGCAGAAATAGCTTTATAACTTTTTTATTAATGTGCAGTTCGGTGGCTTTAAGTGCATCGGCACCGTTATGCCACCAGCACCGCTGTTCATCTCCAGGACACTTTGGTCTCTAACTCTGTAACCATTGGACAATAACTCCTCATTGCCCCCTCGCCTCAGCCCCTGGCAGCCGTCGTTCTATTTTCTGTCTACAAATTTGACTGCTCTAGGTATTTCATATAAGTGAAATCATATGCATTAATATTTGTCTTTTTTGACTGGCTTATTTCACTTAACAATTCTTAATTTCACTTAACAAATCACTTCCAGATTCATCCATATTGTAGCAAGTGTCAAAATTTCCCTCCTTTTAAAGGCTGAACTATACTTCATTGTGCATATGAAGCCACATTTGTTTTCCATCCATTTTTTGATGGCTGCTTAGGTTGTTTCTACCTTTTGGCTGTTGTGAATAATACTGCTATGAACATTGCAAATACTTGATGCCCTGCTTTTCAGTTCTTTGGGGTCTATACTCAGAAGAGAAATTGCTGGATCATATGGTAATTCTATATTGTTTGAGGAACAGTTTAGACATGGAAAACTATCATAGCTTTCTGGTTTGAGTCCCTTGGAAAAAAACTCTACTTGACAGCTTAGTACTTTTCTACTTAAAGTTCTTAGAGATTCAGTCCTGACTGAAGGCAGCAGTCAGTTTCACCAGTAAATGTGATACAAAGCATGCCTTCAGTAGGTGTTCTTGAACCAGTTCAATTAAGTGTTGTTTGTAGGGTCTTGCCTATAGAAGTTCCTTGTTTGTCCTCCTTTCCTGACTAATGGTACATTAACAGCATGGCTTGGAAATCTTCATACTTGGAAATCAGTCATTCCCAGTGTTCCTCAGTAGCTGCTAAGAATCTGTCTCCTCCCCACCTTTGAATTTATTTGTATTTGTAACCTTTATTACCTTGGAGGCTGTCTTACTCTTTGTAACCCCCTGTGTAAAGGCGTTCTGTTTAAACCCCTCATTCCGTAGTGTCTGTGTTCTTGATCTTAGAAACTTATATTTGTTACAGCTTCTCTAAGCACATATTTACTTTAATAACAAATGAATTTCAGTGTTAACATCATCAAAGGAGGGTTTCTTGGGCTGAGGCCTGGTACTAACTGTTTTGAAAAGAACCCCTCTTCATGAAAGTAGCATTAAGTTAGTCTGTGATGTGTCCTCTTGTACTTTAAGAATAGCCTTTGTATGGCTCTGAAATTTTTTTTAGATGAAATGCCATTTAGAAGTATACCAGTATGCTTAAAATGCTACTTAGAATACACAAAATTTGAAATTGTGCTAAGAAAACGTGAATGGTCATCAAATGCTGGGAGAAAACGGAAGGCATTACATAGGAGGAAACTGAAGGGAAGACACTGTTATGAGTCAGTGGCATATTAGTGATTCTCAGAGTGATTCGTGTATCATCAGCGAGTTAGACACTGGTCAAGTGTAACAGCAAGACTGTGTATGTTATCATTTGGTATGTGTTTGAGCTGGAACTACTGTCTTCTCCATATAAAGAGTTATATAGTCCATTTTCTCTGTGTACTTTGGAGCTTTCTAAATCTGTTTTGTAGTTTTCATATCATTTTGCCTCCCGTTCAACCTCCTGTTTAGTAGTTAGATTGTTTAAATTGTTTTCTTTTTTTTTTTTTTAAATTTGAATTCAGGTTCAATTAATCTCACTTCCTGGTTCACACACAGATTCCTCTGTGGTCATTGCATGGCCTGCATTTATTAATTTGGAGAGTTAATTATTTTTAATATTGTAATAAACCCTAATGAGCTCACTACTCAGAACCAAAGCTAGGACTTTGATTATAGTCTGTGCTTACCTTCTTGTTTCGTTTTTATGGCACTCAAATTATATACAATGAAATTCTCTCAAAGTGATATGGTTATCATGTTTAAATACTGCCAAGGAAACGTAGTTAAGATAGCAGATTTGTACTGGGTAGTGAAGGAGAGTGAAAAATGATTCAGTGGTTTTAGCTACTGACTGCTCTCTGAAATTACAATAGTAAATTTTTGAGTTTCTCTTCTGGATTATTTGAAGCAAAAGAAGAATCCTATGTTATTTGAAGTTTCTGCAATAGAAATTATAAACATTCTAGGAGGAAAATAATGTAAGCCTTGACCACTTCTTTTTCCAGCTAACACTTGTGGATTTTCTAAGGAGCAGAAATATTGCTGATTCATATAATGTGCATATTGTTCATAAGGATATAGTAATGATAGGCAGTACAATAAGGTGCTTATTTAAAACCTTTTATTCAGGGAAAAGAACATAAAATACAGTCTTGGTTACCCAGTTTTTAATACAGCCACACAAGTCAATTAGTAAGTCATTTACAACCTGAAGTCTTTTTTTTCCACTGCACAGCACATTAGAAGGTATCTAGTATTCTGGTTAGTGGTGCACAGTGTGGTACAGATGTGAACAACTTTGATAATAACATCTGTTCACCAGGTTTTTTGTTTTATTTTCCTAAGAGCCACAGGCATGGTCAGACTTTGGTCATAGAATCTTACTAGCAAAGTTCTGTCATGGGGCTACCCTCTTATCAATCTTTCAACCTGCTTCATGTCAAAAAAAGAGTGTGGGGACTCCCTCTGGTGATCCAGTGGTTAAGACTTTGCCTTCCAGTGCAGAGGGTGTGGGTTTGGTCCCTGGTTGGGGAGCTGTAGAAGAAGCCTGGGCTTCATGGAGCCATTTAGCTGTGATGCAGTTTGTTATTCAGTTTGAGTTTGTAGTCTCACAAAGGCACTTTACCTTTCCCAGTGTCATTTCCATCATCTGTAAGGCAGGTATATAATATCTGCCACCAGAGTGGTGGTGAGGACTGAGGGAGAGATTCTGTAAGACATTTATATAAAATAGGACAGTGCGTAACACATAATAACGCATGTTGGTCCCCTTCCCATCTTGCTGCTTCACTCTTGAGGAATTTCCTTTTCCCTTGAAGGACAATATACATTCGAGGAAGTGACTCAACAATAAGAATAAATCTAAAACAGTGTTAATCACATGCTTAGAGGCTAAGGAGACACAGACTTAATAGCTGGGTTGGGGTGTGTGCTTGATGGAGGAGCTCTCTGACTGTCAGCCGTGTGAAGATGGGGTGGGAGAAGATGAGAGACGAATTCCTACCTGTTATAACTGATTATGTGTTTACAAGTGAAACCTCTTTGAAAGGATATTATAAATGCACATCCTGCACACACTGTTACAGTTCTGATGGCCAGTACCCAGTGTGTTTTACCCAAGAACACTGCCCACATGCCAGCCCACCGTATGTATTTTCAGATTCACAACAGTAACATATTTTTCTTTCCTGTTTTATTTGCCAAGGAATGCGTGAAAAATAGCATTCTCTTTCAGAGTCATTGTTCGGTTCTCAAAAGTATGGTCAGTAAATCACTGGTCTTCTAGGTGATCTGTTGATTGGTCCATAATATTTGAGAAGGAAAAAAGAAACCATTTATTTTGCTTTACTTATTGCAGGAAACTTAACAACCTCAAACTAGGAAACTTGGTCAAGATACTATGATGTTGCTACTTTTAGGGCTTTAAAATTTTTTAAGTTAACTTTCTTTAAATAGATTTAGATTTATAGGAAAATCCTGTACCCAGTTTCATGTAATATTAATATATTACTGTGGGATGTTTGTTATGGTTAATGAACCAATGTTGATACATTATTATTATGCATTATTAATGTCCATTATCTTTACTTTTTACCTAATACCCTTTTTCTGTTCCATCCATATCGTGTGCCGTGTCTTCTTAGGCTCTTGTTGACTCTGACAGATATCAAACTTTCCATTTCTGATGACCATGACAGTTTTGAGGAGTATTGGTCAGAGGTATATAGGTGCCCCTCTGTTGGAATTTGTCAGGCTTTTCTCATGATTGCATTGGAGTGACAGGTTTTGGGTGAGGAAGACCACAGTTGGGAAGTGCCATTTTCATCGTATTAAAGGTGCATCCTATCAACACGATTGATCACTGTTGATGCTGACCTTGGTCGTGTGGCAGAGGTAGTGTTTCTCGGTTTATCCATTCTGAAGGTACCCTCTTTTCCCTCTTCCCACACTGTCACCTTTGGAAGGAATCCCCTGTGCGTAGACAGCTGTTAAGGAGTAGGGAGTTATACTTTCCCCCTTTAAAGGTGGAGTATTTCCACAAATTAAACTCTTCTGCAGAAATCATTTGAAATTCTTCTGCATTTGTCTCTTCTCTCCCAGGGCTTATTTTATGAAGCACTTTCAAAAATAAACATTTATAGGTTCAAAATAATTTTTAAAAGTAACACAATCATGTTGGGAAAAAAAAATACTGTCCAAGTATATTCAGTATAAAACGAAAGGTCTTCCTCGTCTTCCTCATACTCTCATTCGCCAAGAGTAATGTGTTTAAGGTGTGAATCCTATGTCTCTTAATAGGAAATGTTTTGACTCAAGGGTGTGTGTCCAGGTCAGTTCCTACCATTTGTCTCTCAAGCTGCTTCTATGTCTTCCTCCGTCCTTCTCTTGAAGTCGCTCTCATTGAGATCACAAAGTACCACCTGACTGGTTGACTTAAGGCAGTGTTTATCCTTATTTACTGATGTATTTTTTTTGAGGAGTGGGTATAGCTTAGTGAATTATTACAAAGCAAATACCTTTATAAAGGGCTTCCTTGGTGGCTCAGTGGTAAAGAATCTGTCTGCCAATTCAGGAGATGCAGGTTCGATTGCTGGGTTGGGAAGATCCCCTGGAGAAGGGAGTGGCTACTCACTTTAGTATTCTTGCCTGGAGAATCCCATGGACAGAGGAGCCTGGCGGGCTATAGTCCATGGGGTCGCAAAGAGTCGGCTTAGTCGGCTTAGCAACTAAACAACAAGCAAATACCTTTTAACCACCTCCCATTTCAGTACCCAGAACTTTACCAACCACTCCAGAGCCCCGCTGTGTGCCCACCCCTATCTTTTCCACTCTTCTCGCTTTATTATAGGGAATGCTGCTGCTGCTGCTGCTGCTAAGTCACTTCAGTTGTGTCCGACTCTGTGCGACCCCAGAGACGACAGCCCACCAGGCTTCCCCGTCCCTGGGATTCTCCAGGCAAGAACACTGGAGTGGCTTGCCATTTCCTTCTCCAATGCATGAAAGTGAAAAGTGAAAGTGAAGTCGCTCAGTCATGTCCGACTCTAGAGACCCCATGGACTGCAGCCCACCAGGCTCCTCCGTCCATGGGATTTTCCAGGCAAGAGTACTGGAGTGGGGTGCCATTGAATACTGCTTTGTTTTTCTTAATAGTTTTATCAGTCAAACGTGTATCCCTAGATGCTTTAATTTCCTTTCACATCTACCACGGGTTTTTTTTGGTTTTTTTTACTTCTCGTATCTTTTAAGTTTCTTTTAATCTCCAGGCCCACTTCTAATTCCCTGCCCCCGCCTACTCCCTTTTCCCCCTTACAATGCATTGTATTTGTTGAGAAGCCTGGAGTGTTGGACGTTAGGATTTCCCACGGTCTGGATTTGCTATGTACTGTGTACTATCAGTGGTGCAGTTCACTGTGTTCTTTGAAATTGGCAGCAAGGATCTGTAAGGACTGATAAGACTTTGTTTCCCTGCCTCTGGCAAGACAGGTGTGGGTTTGTACCTATAGTGTAAGTTTTTGAGTTAGAGTTTTAAAATATATGGGTGTCTCCAGCTTTGCATTCAGCCCTTAAGTAGAGGTGCATATATTTCAGAGTGGAGAGTAGAGGTTCCAGCACACACAGCTGTGATGGACTCCACTTTACACTGGACCAGGCCAGGATTCTAACGGAGAAGGCAATGGCACCCCACTCCAGTACTCTTGGCCTGGAAAATCCCATGGATGGAGGAGCCTGGTGGGCTGCAGTCCATGGGGTCGCTAGGAGTCGGACACGACTGAGCGACTTCACTTTCACTTTTCACTTTCACGCAATGGAGAAGGAAATGCAACCCACTCCAGTGTTCTTGCCTGGAGAATCCCAGGGACGGGGGAGCCTGGTGGGCTGCCGTCTATGGGGTCGCACAGAGTTGGACACGACTGAAGCGACTTAGCAGCAGCAGCAGGCCAGGATTCTCTTCCTGGTTGGAATGTTTTTCCTTTAAGCTTTCGGGATTTATGAAAATAAGAGCACGCTTGCAATATTAAAGTAGTTTCTGTGCTTCTAAATAAGCAAAGTATCTAATGCCTTAGGAAAGTAATTAAGTATTAGATTCTTAATTAGAAAGTATCTAATTAAGAATCTAATTAAGCATTTGGTATTTTACATACCTTAACCACCACATTTGTCTGTTTCTCCCTTCCATGATAGAAAAATATTTTGTTGATTTTAATAAAATTTTAGAAATTTCAGAAGTTTCTAATATCCACAGTTAGATTTCTTGGAAAATTTCCCATACGTAGCAGAGGGAAAGCTTGAGAGGTGAATAGGGCAATAGACGTTACACGGCTGACTTGGACTAAGACCCCAGTGTGAGTGCTTTTGTTGTAAATTAGGATTTATTCTCTCTTGCTTTGTTGAATTTGAATCTTATCTGGAACAGTGCAGTAATTGCATTTTATTTAACTAATTAGCTGCTATGGCTGCATGGAGCTTTTCTGTTTCGGATAGAATAATACCAAGTTATTTGCTTCACTTAAAATGGTGGTATATAGATCTTGTACCATTGGTGCTAAAGAAAATTCAGAATCGTATTTTCATTTATTTAACAAATAGCTATGAAGAGCCTACTGTCTGCCAGGCACACTGGTTATTTCAGGAGATACAGGGGTGTGTCTCCAGAAAGAGCCAGCTTTGCCTTCCTAGAGTTTCTAATCTAAGAGGGTGTGGGAGAAAGACTAGAGTAATATTTATGTATGATTTCAAATTATGATTTAAATTATGATTTCAAATTATGCTGTTAAGGAATGAAGGACTTGATGACTGTGTTTTAAGTGGCCAGGATACGGTGATGGTGAGGGTGGAGGGTGGCTTTGAGAGAGAAGAGTCTGGGTGGAACTTGGTCATCCAAGGGGGAAGTGATGGGGCCTGGATTCTGACTCGTGACTCCATCAGAGGAAGGACCATTTTATTTCTGGTGGAGACTTTAAATTCTGCAGTCTAAATAAGAATATTGGTTCTTTTTTCCTGTGAAAGGGCTTACAGTTCAGTAGGTGGCACTCTTTCCTTTTCTGTAAGTGTTTGATATCCAATTAAATGCCCCCCAAAGTTTTTAAAGTCTTAAGAAAAAGCATATAACTTAAACCGTAGGTGGCTTGTTTTAGAAAGAAAATAGCATTGTTAATAATTTATTGTCTCTGGAACTTTGTTAGAGCAGTTATACATGAATATATTTACTATTTGTTTTCTTTAAGGAAACTTTTGTATTTGGCCAAGATTCCTTTTTATCATTTAGCAATATCATTATCCTTCCTGAAACTCCAGCTTTTCTTTTCAAAAATTTTAAATTATCTGTATCTACCTTTCTCTCTGTTTTGATTTTTAAACATCTTCAAAGTCCCATTAGTAGATACTTTTAGTGTGGGCATATTTTCCCCATTTTCACTTTCCCCTTATGTGTCCACCCATTTTCCATTTATGAAGAGAAGTTTTGGTTAATTGACATAGTTAATACAATTTGTATCCTGTGGTTTGAAAATTGTGTAAATCTTAATTATGTTGAATTGGTTCACAGTGCTTTTCAGGTTTACTGTATCCTTCTACTTCTCTATATATTCATTCTGTTAATTTTTGAAAGTCTGATATTAAAACTCCAACTAAAAATCTTAATTTATCTATTTAAAAATAATTGTTAATATAGAGTGGAACTATATGTAACCTTGTTCTGTATTTTCCAAGTCTCCTGTAAATGTGTTATCATACTTTCATAATTTAAAAAAATAAAAATTAAAGCTCTCTAATAGAGGCCTGAAAAAAACTTCTTAATTCAACATTATTTATATTCTGCTTTTAAACTTAACATTCTGTCATCTTTTTTCCTAGTTCCTATTTTTATATTTACTTTTTTTTTTTAAAGAATGTACCATAATTTACTCAACCAATCTCTTTAATTTTAGAGACTTTTACTGTTTTTAAGTATTATAATTTTGTCTCAAGTGTCTTTGTACATATTTTTCTTTTATATTATTTTTTATGATAAATTCACAAGGGAGGAGTTCTTAAATCGAAGGTATACACACATGTATGGCTTTTGGTATTGCACACTGCTTTCCAAAAGAAGTTACCATTTTATGATACTTTTATGATCATCATTTTATGATGATTTTTGTGGTTTGACCATACCAGTATGCTAGACATCTCACTGGAATTGAATTTCAAAGTCTATTTTTAAAAATCTAGATTAAAATACATTTGTATTAATGTATTTAAAATGGCGGGGGACACTTCTGTTTTTAGGTAAAAATTGGGAACTAAAAAAAATAGTCTCGGACTGGAGCGTGGTTATGTAACATGTTAACAACTGTTCCTGTGATGTGGCCCTCAAACTGTGTGTGTGTTTACCTGTGCCATTTAACATAGCTTAATTACAGCATGAAATTTTATATACTGTGCTTTCTCATTTAATAATTCACCTACTATGTGCTAGCCATCAAATAGTTTTTATTTGGAGACAGTGGCAGATGTGGGCGTGAACAGGAAATGTATACGGTAGATTCAGAGGACTTGGTGTGGGTTTGTCATTCTGTCGTTGTGTTAGAAGTGTGGAGATGCTGCGGGTTTGTTAGAGATTTTGATTTGTGGTGCTTACTTGGTGAATATCTTTGAGTATCTGCCCCATAGCAGTTAGCTGTTCAGCTGTAGAGTGATGGTTGAGAGGTCTCGTCTGAGATGAAAGATGAAGAGTATTACTTATTCCATGTTGCTGGATAGTCTTTATAACCATCATTTTATTTTATTTATAAATTTTTTTGGCTGCACCACAGGTTTGTGGGATTTTTAGTTCCCCAACCAGAGATCGAACCCAGGCCCTACTCAGTAAGGGCGTGGAGCCCTAACCACGGAACCACCTGGGAGTTCCCTTTAACTGTCATTTTAAGTGACTGTGTGATGTGACACCCCTTAGTCTTGAAGATTTAGGCCTCTTCTAAGTTTTAACTTACATGAATATCACTGTAATACATGCTTTTATTCATACAGTTTTCACAGTATTTCAGATTATTTCTGATTGACTTTTGAAAATTTGATTACTGAGTTAAGACTATGAAGTTAAAAAATTTTGATGAAATTCCTCTAAAAATATTGTATTAATTTACAGTACTACTAGTAATATGAAATATCCATTTTATTCCATCTTTCATTTAAAACAGTGTTTCTAACTTAATAGGTGATATTATGTACACTTAAAATTTTTAATTATTCTGGTATTAACATTTAACACAATTTGAGAAAAAGTATTCTTAACCTTTGGGGTATTTTTAGAATTGATTAGCTCCAATTTTTGGTTTTGAGTTTTGAGCAGTTCTTTTTATTTGGAAGGATTGGCATTTCATGGTTTTTATTCTTTCTTAGAGGTTGTCAAAAGCACAAAGAGAAAATTTATTTAGTTTTTTAGTTGAATAAACCTCCTTCTGCCTTGCCATTACCATAGGGGTCCATTGCACCCTTACATAAATTTAAGTTACAATATGGGATCTTATGGATCATGTTTTCTGTATCTTGAAACATCTTGCTATTTAGTCATCATAGGTGTTATTTTATTATGACTCATCATTACTCATCAGTTATTCCAAAATATGCTTAAAAATGGAGGAATATGAAATGCAAATATGCGAGTAAAATGGAAGAATGATGAAATCACCTAGATAAGGATGATCCAATAGTGAAATAAGTTGTCACTTTTCATTTTTCTAATTTTGGGGCCATTTTCTAATTCTGTATTCTGTTTCAAGAATGTAATTAAGAAGACTGGAAGCGTCGTTCTAGCCGACTTTCAGGTTTAATTGAACACAGTTGAAAGTGCAAAATTTTTCATTTTCCATTTGGAAAAGAAGAAACTAACATTTCATAATTATTAGACAAATCAGAAATAAATGCAGAGCTAGCAACATTTTTTGCCTTGTTTTCATTCTCCTTATACTTATATTTCTGCAAATTATGTGTAAAATGGCTTAAAAATATGAAGGTTCCACTGAGCCAAGATGTCAAATGGTAATTGTTATTTTTCCTGCTATCCTGAGGGTGAAAGTAAGAAACATTTGTCGGATTTAATGGTGCTATTACATTTGAACACTTCTCTTTAGTGTACGGCCCTAATTATGTCTTGACAGACACAATTGGGAATAGTTAGAAGGAACCAGTAGTTCTGGGCCAATCAGCAGTGGAAAGGAAATCTCAGGAAGTCCCAGGGCCACAGTAGAGGAGAAAACTCACTTTTCATTTCCTCTCCTGTACAGCGTGTTCAGATTAACTTTAAAGGGGCCTGAGCTGTAGGTGGGAAGATTCTGTCTGCAGTCGAGTGTTACCTGTGTGTTGGGGCCCCTCTCAGCAGGCATCGAGTCGTCAGTGCACAGACCTTGCCAGGTCCCCTGAGAACTGCTTCATATCCTATTGCATTCAGTATGAAACAGGGATACACTTAGTTTTGCATTTAAAGGGGTTCTGAAAGTTCAACCTCCAGTGAAGGCTGGCAGTGAATTCATTATTATTAAAGCTGCTTTGTTGGGAAGAAAAGGATCGTTTAGAACTGTCCTCTTTGGTGTTACCAAAAATGCTCTGGGAAATTTTTTTTTTTTTTTAATGGCAAAGAATTCTGTATCTTTACATGTCTATATGGTACACATCGTATGTCTTCTTACAAATACTGTGCAATTGTTGCACCCGCCAAAGTGGTGTTTAACCCGCCATGGCCTCGGAACCTATCAGTATACACGTGTTTATAGTTTAACAATGGAGAAGGCAATGGCACCCCACTCCAGAACTCTTGCCTAGAAAATCCCATGGATAGAGGAGCCTGGAAGGCTGCAGTCCATGGGGTCGCTGAGGGTCGGACACGACTGAGCGACTTCACTTTCACTTTTCACTTTCATGCGTTGGAGAAGGAAATGGTAACCCACTCTAGTGTTATTGCCTGGAGAATCCCAGGGATGGGGAAGCCTGGTGGGCTGCCGTCTCTGGGGTCGCACAGAGTCAGACACGACTGAAGTGACTTAGCAGCATAGTTTAACAAATGTTCAAGGTTTCCACAGATATTCATGGCAGGGTTTGTTCTTTCTTGAGACCTTTTTTTTCAACCTTGTCTTTCTAAATTTTAGTAGCAAAAAGGTGAAACATGGTGAGTTTATATCAGACTTTGAGGGACAAGGGCCTGAAGGCTGGATTTGATGGAACTTGGCGAGAAACAGCAGCACTTAGATGCCCTGAGTGAGGTGCCACACATTCTTCTCAGGGTCTTCCACATACTGCCTTATTTCATCCTCATCATAGCCCTGCCTGAGGATTAAGAGCTGGTGTTGGTCCTTCTTCTGCAGACGAGCAAACCGAGGTGTGAGGGTGGTAGGGAACTTTTAAGATCACACACTAGCAACTGGGAGATCCAAAGTCTGACTCCAAAGGGCTAGTTTTTTTGTTTGTTTCTTTAAGTTACTTGAGCTCATTTTTTTATGCTTAAATTGTATTACTGTGATGTTCCCATTTATAAGGTTCAAATATCCATAATGAAGCTTTTGGTTACTTTATGCCACTGATTTAACCCTGTTGATTGTGGACTTCTGGGAAGACTTGAGGTTATTGTCTGAGTTGCCTGAAGCATCCTATGTAGGCTAAGTAAAAGAACTTATATGAACATATAATGTAACTCTATTTTTAGTTTGTAGAACAGTTGTTGTGGTTAATAGCATACAATTTCATTTAGTTCATAGTCTTTTGTTATTATGTATTTCCCTAAGTGGGCTCTCCAGGTGGCTCAGTGGTTTAGAATCTACCTGCAGTGCAGGAGATGTAGGAAATGTAAGTCCAATCCCTGGATTGGGAAGATGCCCTGCAGTAGGAATAGCAACCTGCTCCAGTATTCCTGCCTGGAGAATCCCATGGATAGGAGCCTGGTGGGCTACAGTCCACGGGATTGAAGAGAGGCAGACACGACTGAGCACATACGCACGCATTTCCCTAATTAGTGTATGCTAACATTACAGCTGTGTTGTGGGCATTCATGATACCTTTGTTATTAAAAAGGAGGGCATTATTTAGACATGATTGGGAACCATCAAGCAACTGCCTTCAGAATCCACATCTCCTGATGAGTCCTGCCTGGGCCAGGGTGAATTGCTCAGCTGACAGTGAAACCGGGTGTTTGCAGGGATGTTCTTGTAGATTACATCTTTACAGTGTTTTAGTTGAGAAGTACACCTGATGGTTACTACTCCTTTCATTGATTTGCTCTCATGAATGAGAGCATTCATTATATTTGGGAATTGTAGGGCAACTCATGCTATTAATTTAGGGAAGTCACGTTGGAGGCAATATCCATACCAGACATTAATTTAAAGTTAAAAATGGATACTATTTAAAATATTGACCTTGTAATACATATTATGTAATACATAAAACACGACCTTGTAGTACATTCAGCATGTACTTAGTGACTGTGTGTGCCAGTGAACAAAGAAAATACATATGAGCAGAACAGACAGCAGTTTTCGTCCTTGTAGATTTTATACTTTCGGTTCAGTTCAGTTGCTCAGTCGTGTCCGACTGTTTGCTACCCCATGGACTCCAGCACACCAGGCCTCCCTGTCCATCACCAACTCCCAGAGTTTACTCAGACTCATGTCCATTGAGTCGGTGATGCCATCCAACCATCTCATCGTCTGTCATCCCCTTCTCCTCCCTCCTTCAATCTTTCGAAGCATCAGGGTATTTTCAAATGAGTCGGTTCTTCGCATCAGGTTTCAGCTTCAACATCAGTCCTTCCAGTGAACACCCAGGACTGATTTCTTTTAGGATTGACTGCTTTGATCTTCTTGCAGTCCAAGGGACCTCTCAAGAGTCTTCTCCAACACCACTGTTCAAAAGCATCAATTATTCCGCGCTCAGCTTTCTTTATAGTCCAACTCTCATATCCATACATGACTACTGGAAAAACCAGGGCCTTAACTAGATGGACCTTAGTTGGCAAAGTAATGTCTCTGCTTTTTAATATGCTGCTTAGGTTGTTCATAACTTTTCTCCTAAGGAGCAAACGTCTTTTAATTTCATGGCTGCAGTCACCATCTGCAGTGATTTTGGAGCCCCAAAAAATAAAGTCTGTCACTGTTTCCACTGTTTCCCCATCTATTTGCCATAAAGTGATGGGACCAGATACCATGATCTTAGTTTTCTCAGTGTTGAGCTTTAAGCCAACTTTTTCACTCTTCGTCTTTTACTTTCATCAACAGGCTCTTTAGTTCTTTGCTTTCTGCCATGAGGATGGTGTCATCTGCACATCTGAGATTATTGATATTTCTTCCAGCAATCTTGATTCCAGCTTGTGCTTCCTCCAGCCCAGCATTTCTCATGATGTACTCTGCATATGTTAAATAAGCATGGTGACCATATACAGCCTTGAAGAACTCCTTTCCCAATTTGGAACCAGTCTGTTGTTCCATGTCTAGTTCTAACTGTTGCTTCCTGACCTGCATACAGGTTTCTCAGGATGCAGGTCAGGTGGTCTGGTATTCCCATCTCTTGAAGAATTTTCCACAGTTTGTTGTGATCCACACAGTCAGAGTTTTTGGCATAGTCAATAAAGCAGAAATAGATGTTTTTCGGGAACTCTCTTGGATTTTCAATGATCCAGCAGATGTTGGCAATTTGATCCCTGGTTCCTTAGCCTTTTCTAAATCCAGCTTGAACATCTGGAAGTTCATGGTTCATGTACTGTTGAAGCCTGGCTTGGGGAATTTTGAGTTTTACTTTACTAGCATTTGAAATGAGTGCAACTGTGTGGTAGTTGGAGCATTCTTTGGCATTGCCTTTTTTGGGACTGGAATGAAAACTGACCTTTTCCAGTCTTGTGGCCACTGCTGAGTTTTCCAAATTTGTTGGCATATTGAGTACAGCACTTTCACAGCATCATCTTTTAGGATTTGAAATAGCTCAACTGGAATTCCATCACTTCCACTAGCTTTGTTCGTAGTGATGCTTTCTAAGGCCTACTTGACTTCGCATTCTAGGATGTCTGGCTCTAGGTGAGTGATCATACCATCATGATTATCTGGATCATGAAGATCTGTTTTGTACAGTTCTTCTGTGTATTCTTGCCACCTCTTCTTAATATCTTCTGCTTCTATTAGGTCCATACCATTTCTGTCCTTTATTGAGCCCATCTTTGCATGAAATGTTCCCTTGGTATCTCTGATTTTCTTGAAGAGATCTCTAGTCTTTCCCATTCTATTGTTTTCATCTAGTTCTTTGCACTGATCACTTAGGAAGGCTTTCTTTTCTTGCTATTCTTTGGAACTCTGCATTCAAATGGGTATATGTTTCCTTTTCTCCTTTGCTTTTTGCTTCTCTTCTATTCACAGCTATTTCTAAGGCCTCCTCAGACAGCTATTTTGGTTTTTTGCATTTCTTTTTCTTGGGGATGGTCTTGATCCCTGTCTCCTGTACAATGTCACGAACCTCTGTCCATAGTTCATCAGGCACTCTGTCTATCAGAGTAATCCCTTGAATCTATTTCTCACTTCCACTGTATAATCGTAAGGAATTTGATTTTATACTTTAGTGGATAGAATAGAGAGGAAATAAGAAAAACAAATTATATAGTATTCTTGAAAGGGGATAAGTACTATGAGAAAAAAATAGGGCATTATGAGGAGTAATGAATATGCCAGGGCTGGGAAGACAGTTGGAAGTGAAACTATGGTAGCCAGGTAGACATCACTGAGAAAGGGACATTGGAGCAAATATGTTAAAGAAGCGAGGGAGGTAGCTGTGCAGGACATCTGGGGAAAGAGCCTTCAGCAGAGAAATAGTGCAAAGCCCTCCAAGGAGTGCCTGTCTGGTGGGTTTGCCCTGATGGTGAGTATGACTGGTACGGAGTGGTGATGGAGGGGAGGAGGTTGGGTAGGGAACCTTGGAAAGGAGCATCCTGGGAGGCTTCCGGTGGAGTCTCTGAAAGCCAGGGTGCTTCGGATAAATGGGTATTTCTGAGTCTGGGGCAGTAAGTCTACAGAGCAGCCTGGAACATTATATAGTTGGCAACAAGTTCTCAAAGATGGCTAGAATTAGAAGGACTCAGAGGCCAGAGTAGAGATGATCCCACTAACTGGTCTTCTGGTAGATGTTTCAAACCTCTTCCAAAAAAAGAAAGGAAGGAAGGAAGAGGAAAAGAAAAGAATGCATATATATGCGTTCACAGATTTATCATACATTTTCCTAACATAAAAATGTGTAGTACACCATTTGCAAATAATAATAAAAAATAAGACTCTTAGTTGTAAGTTCTATATAGTCATCTGGTTTTACAGAATGCTTTTGATTTTTGCTAAACTTTCATATCCATAACCAAGCTACGGGTGCAGCTGCCCAGTGGGTATAGTTCCAACATGCATGGTTGATGTTTTCCCTTATATTAACAAGGAAGACAAAAGTGAAGCAAATAATATGTGTTGAAACTTGGCTCATTTGTTAGTAACAGGAAAGACTCCTTTGCTATTTTTAATGCTGGTTTTTAAATGCTGGAAGAGTATTTTCCCATTTGTGCTAATCTGCATTTTCAGCACTTACTCCATCATCTTCCTTAGTCTAGACAATTAACAAAAATCCTTCTGTGTTTTATGATGTTTACTCATTTCCATGATGGAGACCTGGGTTTGATCCCTGGTTTAGAAAGATCCTTTGGAGAAGGGAACGGCTACCCACTCCAGTATTCTTGCTGGGAGAGTTCCATGGACAGAGGAGCCTGGCAGGCTACAGTCCATGGGGTTGCAAAGAGTCAGACATGACTGAGCAACTTTCACTTTCACACCTGATGTAAATACTCCCACCATGGCTGGTTTCAAGCACTAAAGCGATGTGGTGTTGGGAAAGAGAGCTGGTGACTAATGTTATTAATAATGTTTTCATCATGCAGGTGCAGCAGATGTAAATAACTCAAAGAACAATGTGATTTGGAGTGATGAATTTTAAGTCATTCATTACTTTTGTTTTTATATAATTTAATCAGTCACAAGTTTATATGATCTGATTTTAATTTAATTAATTTAATTTTCTCCCTTTTTCCAAGAGGTGTATATCTGGGGAAAAAATGTCACTCAAATTTTTAAAAATAAATTTAAAATAAAGCCAGAATGTTCCCTACTTAAAGGATACTTGTCCCTAATCCTTTGTAAAGTGATAAATCCTTCTGAAAACCAAGTGGCCATCTCACTTTCAGACTGAGGGACATTGATCTATATGTGTGTGTGTGTGTGTGTGTGTGTGTGTGTGTATAAAATTAAGGCTCTAAAACCCAAAAGAACTCTTTTGAACTTTTATCTCCCTGGAAGGAAGATAGATCCTGCTTTGTATTTAGCATATTATGATAACGATATTACAGTTCCATCCCAAAAGGACTATGAGAACTAGAAATTCCCCTGTTAGTGTTCTAAAATTTCTTTTGAATTTACTTTTTAATGGAATCAGATCCACTCCTCTTTCTCTTTGAGTAACAATCAGAGCAAGTAGACACTTTGTTTCTAAGGTCGTGTTATTTGGGTGGTCATGCTGGTGCCTAAAATAAGTAAATGTGGAAGAAAGGAAGGAAGATAAAGGAAAAAAAACAAACAAACAAGGATTAATGAAAATGTAGGCTCTTCAGCAAGCCTCCTAAACTGCCTTCTGAAATGGTGTCTCTCCTATCATGGGTACGTTGTTTTATCCCATTAGCAGACTTGAGCTGCTTCTCACCACTGCTCTCACAGGCAGTGTATCAGGGAGCAAGTTCTGTGGAATCGGAGGAGAAGCTGGCAGGGTGCCTGCGGGGCAGCGCCGAGTACTCCCAGAGAGTCAGTGCCTTGGTGCCGGCGAGTCTTCGGGACGTCCAAGTGGACACTGGATAGGGTATCATTTGGGGGACCGTCACAGGACTCCACTCAGACTAGTTCTAGAGTTTTAAAAGGCATTTTGATTTTATGTTGCTTGAATTCTTCATCCTATTTGTGAGTTATTTCATGAAAGGGGAATTGTATTTTGATTTGAGGGGAATAATGACTTGTTTTTCTTTCACACGGGTATAAATATCATCCAAGGAAAGCTCTGAGCTTTCTCATAGCTTTTTTACACGACTATTTACTTCAGCACCTTAAGCCATGTTTTGTTAAGGTTAAGAAAGAAAACCTAGGTGAAAATGAGAGAAATTACGAAACTACTATTAGTTTTCTAAATTCATTAGGGGGATACTCTGATTTTCAGCCATACCGCACCCCCGCGGCCTTTTCAGCATTTCTGAAGTTTTTTTTTTTTTTTTCCTACCAACCTTAGGGATTTTTCAGAAACTTTATCTACTTGTCAGTTGACTTATTTGAGGGGGAAGGTGGGAGTAGGAAAGAGTGGAATTTGAGGATTTAGGGGGTTGACACGTTACAAATAGGTTTAAATGGCCTCAGTAGCATATTAACTGTTGAGCTCTATTTTATTACAAATGGGGATGTGAGATAATATAACTGCCTTATATCCTGTCGCCTCATAGAAGAACTCCTCTTTCAATAGTAACTGACCTGGCTGTTAGAAACGGTCTTTCCCCAGAGAATTTTAATGGTAGAATCGTGAACTCTTTATCTTTATCCTAAAGGTGCTGGTTTACAAATCATCAAAGAAATGAGTGATAGTACTAGAGATTTCCAGTAATTCTGTATAATTTGGACTTGGATTCTAGTTCTTTCACTGAATTTACATTCAGTTTTTCTTCCTGGCACTTGGTACCTTAGACCCTCTCACATAACCTAATCATTTATGTCAGATTTTCTGAGGACTTAAACCTGGAAAACAGCTTCTCTGGTTGCTCTGAGCAACCTTTCCTAAGAGGTAAGGGAGGATCCAAGATATGTAGGTAGTGCAGACATCAAAAGATGTCAATTAAAGAAAACCAGACATCTCGAGTTCAGAGAAGGCAATGGCACCCCACTCCAGTACTCTTGGCCTGGAAAATCCCATGGCCGGAGGAGCCTGGTGGGCTATAGTCCATGGGCTCACTAGGAGTCAGACACGACTGAATGACTTCACTTTCACTTTTCACTTTCATGCATTGGAGACGGAAATGGCAACCCACTCTAGTGTTCTTGCCTGGAGAATCCCAGGGACAGGGGAGCCTGGTGGGCTGCCGTCTCTGGGGTCGCACAGAGTCGGACACGACTGAAGTGACTTAGCAGCAGCAGACATCTCGAGTTAATAAATTTAGTGCTTTTCTGTGTATGAGAAGATGCGAGAGTCTGGGCTCTTTGAAATCATTCGTTTGAAGGTGCGCCTTGACTGTCTAGGGCCAGCATCCTGCTTTCTCCATCCTGAAGGATCACCTCGAGGTGCATGATCAGGCCACCACAGTGGCTGATGGCTTTGCAGCTGCAGCGTCCTTGTTTTGCTGATGTGGCAGGTGACATTTTTTTCTCCCACATCAGCTAGGCTACAGTTAATATCATTAACAACATTGATTTATTCTTGGATATATACTTAACTAGTTTTTCACAAGCTCTGGTCGTTCCTGACTATTTAGGATCACTCCAGACTTTCTTTTTCCGGTGTCTTGCAGACTGGAACATGGAACTAGGAGTCTGAAGGTTCTCGCATGGGCTCCTTAATCCCTCACTGTGTTAAGTTGAAAAGTCTTAGCTTATTAACTGAGTTCGGTCTTTTTGTTTCTTTTGACCCTCAGATACATCTTTTGTTAATAGAAGTTACTGTAGGGTTATTGTGAGTTTAATGCAGGTAACATAATGAGAATAGGGCTTAGAACCTAGTCAAGCACCCAGCTCTTTCATTGTTTTAATATCAACATCATCATCCTCCTCCTCCTCAGATGCGCTGATACATTACAGCATTTCTTCATTTTTGTTTGTCTGTTGGCTTGATTAGATCATCCAAGATACAGCTTTGCTTGTAGGACAGAAAGTGGGAAAGCGTATGCGGAGTTACGGCCCTGGCTCTGCTGCTTGTCTGGAAGCAGTTCTCTTCAGGATGGAGAGAGGTGGAAAGCTGGGTGTCCTCAGATAGAAAGAGGTGAGCCCTGAGCAGCCTCTTCTCTGCCTCCCCAAACAACGAAAACAGGCTGCAGTTACTGACTTCACAGAGAAGCAGATTTACCCCCTGCCTTCCTTGTGTCTTCTACTGAAAATACTGTCTGACCGACAGTGGCTGAAGCCTTCCAGCCCACTTGTTTCACGAAAGGTGACAGCAGAGCACCAGCCGTCTCGTGGACCTCACACAGTTGCTTGTGGTCTGTTGTAGTAAGACTCTGACCTGCTGGGCCTTCAGGCGCTTGATATGAGGCGTGGTCTCTCGGTTTCCGACCGAGGCAGCGTCACCTTGTTAATGCACTACTTTTTGTGTGTCTGCTTTGTGAGCTGAGCCGGAAGTCGAGTTTCTGTTGGACAGTTAGGAACCAGCCAGCTTGTTCTGAGCATCCGCTGTGTGTTCACGGCGCTCATCCCCTCAAATACAACATCTATTTAATCCTCAGAGCCTCACTCTAAGGTAGGTCTTCAGTCCTCATTTTAGATGGAAAACTGAGGCCCAGAGAAGTTAGATCCTTTCTCAAGTGGCAGAGCCAAGTTTGAAAGCTGGGCTTATGGGACTCAGGATGTGTCTGTTTTTAACCGTCTCTTAATCTCATATCAAACAAGTGTACATGATTAGTCAGGGATGCAGAGGGATTCTGAAAGTCTGAAATTTGCCGTGCTTTCATTCCTGTTTAAAGTCAGTGATCTGAGGCTTGTCGGTGGGGATGACACCAGAGCCTTGCTATGTGTGTATGTGTGAGTGTGTGTGACCGTGTGTGTATACGCGACTGTGTGTGTGTGTCCCACTCGCATCCTCACTTTCTTCAGTCTTCATTCACATGTCACCTCCGCAAGACTTTCTGGAACACCACGTTGAAAGTCACAGCCCTTTTCCATCCACACACGTCCTGTCTTCAGGTCCTGCCGTGTGGTTTCTGAGTTCCGAGAGGGCAGCTGCGATTACGGGCTTTTCCTGCAGGCCCTCCCAGATTGGGCTGTGAGAATAACAGGACCCATATTCCGACTTCCCCACTTCCTGATCCCACGTCCGTGGTGAGACTGCCTGCTGTTCACCTAATTCATTCACTCATTCATTCCTCCTGCCGTGCCTTTGCCCTTGAGAGAGACAGGAACTTATTAAGGCCATCCTCAGTTGAGTATGAGGTAAGGAGACAGAAGGAAATTCATTTGCCACTTGTGTTTCATTCCATTTTTAAAATTTTTCTTGGTTGAAAGTAGAGTAGCATTTCAGATGCTTTATAGTACTTGACAGTAGACTTTTTTGCTTTCCCGTGTGCAATTCAGGACCAGCCTGTAAACTTCTACATGAAACACTGCTGGGATTTGTGTTGGGACTGCATCAGGTCTGTAGACCAGTTTGGAGAGAATCAAAACCTTAACCCTGTTGAGCTTTCTGATCAATGGACATGGGTTAGCTCTCCTTTTATTTAGACCTTCTTTAGTTTTTCTCAGTGGTGTTTTGTAGTTTTCAGTGTACAGCTCTTATACATATTTTGTAAACTTGTGTTTATAAAAGTGAATAAGTATTTCACATATTTGATGCTGTTTTACACGGCATTAAGAAAAAAAAAAGGCTTTGTTTTTAAAACAGTTTCAGGTTCACAGTGAAATTGAGCAGAAAATAGAGTCCCCAGTTGTTACCTGGGGAAGTCTTGTCTGGCTCATGCTGTTCTGCCATTCCTGGAAGTTGAACTCCAATCAGCAGTTTTTCTTTTTGGAAATGATATTTCAGAACCACAGTCTGTGCGCTGGAGTGCTCCTTGCTCTTGCGTTAGCCTGACAATTCTGGTCTTGTATTTTCCTTTTTAAAAATATTTTGTTCTTTTTAATTAGACACTCAAAGGATTTCTTTTTTTTTTTTTTGGTTTTTCTAGGAAGTCTCCCGATTTTATCAGACTATCTTGGCATTGGTTGTTCTGGTTGATGTTCTCAGGTACATCTTGTCCTCTTTAAATATGTAGTTAAAATCTTCAGGAAATTTTTCTTGAAGTATTGCCTTTCTGTTGTTTCTATTCCTTTAGTTTGGTTTTCTTTTTCAGGACTTACTCTTAGCTGTATGTTGGGGCTTTTTTGCCTTTCACCATTATTTTTTTTTTCTTCTTAATTCTTTCTAACCTTTTAACTACTTGATTTTAGAATTTTCCTTTTCACTTTCCATTTCTCTTCAGACGTCAGAGTTTAGTTGCTCTTCTTTTTTTTTTTGGTCTTTATTTCTAAAATTTTAAAAAAATTTTGAAGTATCTATCATCTTGTTTCTGAATTTTTTCTAATTCTCCTTTATGTTTTTATTTTCATAGCTTATATAATTTTCCAAACAATCCTTAGCTTGTTTTTAAATAGTATGTTTCAGTGCTGAACTGGAGAAGGCAATGGCACCCCACTCCAGTACTCTTGACTGGAAATCCCATGGACGGAGGAGCCTGGTGGGCTGCAGTCCATGGGGTCGCTAAGAGTCGGACACGACTGAGAGACTTCACTTTCACTTTTCACTTTCATGCATTGGAGAAGGAAATGGCAACCCACTCCAGTGTTCTTGCCTGCAGAATCCCAGGGACAGGGGAGCCTGTTGGGCTGCCGTCTCTGGAGTCGCACAGAGTCGGACATGACTGAAGCGACTTAGCAGCAGCAGCAGCAGCAGCAGCACTACTGAACTGTTTTTTTTTTCCGTATGTGTTTCCAGTTTTTCTTTCATTTTCAATTGAGTGTTAATCTCTTTCTCCCTTTTCTGCCATAATGGCTTTGCATGGGTTTTGACCTTGGTACTTCTTGGGTGCTCATTTTTGTTGAGGTTCGTTTTCTTAGGAGAGGGCTTGGTTCAGATGGCTTTTCTATCTTCCCAGGGCGCCCTCTTTTGGTCTGTGCATATAGTGTTCAGAAATACTGCAGCTTGACTTAAGCTCCCCTTGCCGCTTCTCCTTGTCCACTTTGTCTGACTTCGTCTTTCTTTCATCTCTGTTGTCCCTGTTCTGTTCCAGTTCTGGTACTAGCCCCAGGAGGTTCTCCTGGTTTCAGGGCCCTGTGCCGGGAGGGTGCCCTGACCTTCGCCATCCCCCGCGGACTTCACCGCAGGGCTCAGGGCCTGGTCTGGTCTGGAGTGGCCAGCACCCCTGCAGTTTTAGCCGCTGTTCTCAGCTCGGCCCCTGTGCTTTCCCGTGAATGTGTGTTGGTTATTTCTCAGGTTAGGTCCAAGGCTCTGATGCTTGCTTCTACTTTTTCCATAACATGCTGATGATAAATAGGTCTTGTGTTTCTTGTATTCTTGTCCACATCTGCTTGTATTTTGGAATTGTTGGGGATACCCCTTAGTTTTCTTGTAAATATTACTCATGGGTTTCTGATTTTGCTATCTCATGGTTCTGCTGTTCTCATGTGGAGGTTCAGAGAGATCCCAAAATTATGCTGCCACTGCATACGACCATTTCCCCAGAGTTTTCAAGATAATTTTTTAAAAAATGCAAATCATCCCAGTCGGTTTCTCGTATCTCTTTGTAATTTCCTCCCTTCCTTCCAAACCCCACCCGAGCATCCCTCCCTACCGTCACTGCCCTGTATTCTAGTCCTGTGATTTTTCCTTTTCTAGAACATCATACATGGAATAGTACACTGTGTAGCCTTTTGGGTCTGTCTTCTTTTACTTGGCATAATGCTGTTGTGATTCATCCCTTTTATATTTACCAGTAGCCATATTTTTATTGCTGAGTTGTATTCCTTATAATGAATATGCCGCCATTTATTTATCCATTCACCAATTGACGGACCCTTTAGAAAAGGTTTTGGTAAGTATGAATAGAGCCGTTACAAACATCCGTGTGTAGGTTTTTGTGTAGGGACTGAACATTTTGGAGGGCAAATATTTTCTCTCAGCCTGTTTTGTCTTTTCATTTTATTAACCATGTCTGTCAGGGGGCAGGCATTTCAAATTTTGATGAAGTCCATTTTATCTTTTTTTGAAAAATGATTTGTACTTTTTCTGTTTTGTGAAGTCCTTGCCTATCTCAAGATCTCAAAGGTTTTTTTTCATGTTTCCTTCTACAGGTTTTATAGATTTAGGTTTTACTTTTAGGTTTATGATCCATTTTGAGTTAATTTTTGTGTGTAGAGTGAAAATAGGTTGAGATAGTTTTGTTTTGTTTTGTGGGTTTTTTTTCCCTGGGGCATATGGATATCCTATTTTATTGCATCATTTGTTGAAAAGTAACCCATTCTTTATTGAATTGCCTCAAGTGCTTTGTTGAAAATCAGCTGACCATGGATGTGTGGAGATAAGACCTTTGATAAGACTTCCTCCCCTGTTACAGGAGGGTCTGGTAGAAATGCAGGGAGATTCCTAGGTCTGGAGAGGGGTTGGGGGGGAGTCCCCAGTCATGAGCTTCTGAGTAATGAGCAGAGACTGGAGGGTCAGAAGGCAGAGCAGGGTGGAGGAGATGTGACCAGTGGTTCAGAGAGAAGGAGAGCGGGCCAGCCAGAAGACACGGCTCGGCGGCTGAGCTGGCGCCGGGCCTGGTTGGAGACTGGCGGTAGGATAGGCCTGCCTGCGCTGTCTCGCTTTCGCTGTGCCTCACAGTTCTGTTGCAAGTCCGTGGATAGTGGCGACTCGGTTCACCTAGACTGAGGGCTTTTCACAGGCAAGAGTGAAAAACTAATAGAAAGGTTAGCAGAGGTATTTGTCTTGACCAGGCGAGCCTTTCAGTTAGCTCGAAAATCAGAACAACGCAAGACAGCACACCCTGAGTAGGGCTCTCGGCTGGCTTCCTCTCTCCATTTCATTCCCTTCTGCTCACCATAGGGCCTCACTTTTATGTCTCTCTTCACAGCGCTTGTTTATGTAGATAAAAGCAACTGTGACACTGTTTTACCATCCTCCCCCATTTCCTGCGCAGGTGCTGTATTCAGTGCCCACCACCCCGCGCCCTGCCTCGACTTTCCCTCACAGCACAGCCTCTCGTTCCTTCGCAGTTTCTAGCTCAGAACTCCTGAGTCCTTGTGATGGACATGCCAAAATAGCAATAGCAGTTTTGTTTGGAATGTAAAATCATTTTTGGAATGTCCCTCTGTATTGTCTAAGTTCCTGCAGTGTGCATGCTGCTGCTGCTGCTTAGTCACTCAGTCAGTCCGACTCTGTGCCACCCTGTGGACTGCAGCCTGCCAGGCTCCTCTGTCCATGGAATCCTCCAGGCAAGCGAGCTTCCAGGGGATCTTCCCGATCCAGGGATCGAGCCCCGGTCTCCTGCATTGCAGGCAGATTCTTTATCACTGAGCCACCAGGGAAGCCCACACTGTGTATATGTCATGTTTATGATTAGTGAGCTTGGAAAACTAAACATAGTTTTTTACCAGACATCTCCTCCACACCATCACCATGCTGAACACTGGGCATGTGGCAGCAAATAGAACAGGCGGAGGTCCCACGTCCTGGTGCTGGGGTTCCATCTCGTGTGTGCTGACAGCACAGGAAAAAAGAGGTGCAACGCACATGTTCTCTGTGCAGAGATTTAAAGGAAGAGGTGTGACTGAGATGCCCTGGGGTGTCGGGCGGCTTCCTTCACGTCGGGCGCGTCTCTGCTGATGGCTCCCTGGTGATGGTCAGGGAAGAAGGTGCAGGTAGGAGCGAGCTGCTGCCAGAGGGCGGAAGTAAGACGGGTTGTTTTCCAGACCCAGGAATGAGGCCAGTGCCTCTGAGAGGGAGCAGGCTAGAACATGCGGCCAGGGTCAGTCCCAATGTGGTATGCGTGGAGAAGAAACAGGACTTTAACTGCAGTGGGAACCCATCGAAGACTTCCAAGTTATTAGAAAGAAAGCAGAGCTATAGAGAAGGCTGGAGTTGACAGATGAGTTGGAGGAGAACCTGGAAAGCCCATTTGGAAGCGATTTTGAAGAAAACCCCGCAGCGTTCAAGGCAGCAGGCTGATGCCGAGGAGGAGGGCCAAAAAGAGTTATTAATTGTGCGCTGTAAGATGTAATCTGCCCAAGATGGGAACTCCAGATCTCAGAGACAAATTCAGATTTAGATCAATATACAGTCTAAATCCCAAAGAGAGGAATGCAGTTTAGAGATATGATTTCAAGTGTGCATTTAAAAGCTATTTTATATTTTAGAGTAAGGAACTAGTTCTTAGTCCCTTCTTCGAGAATTATTCTGCTGATGCTAAGGCTGAAATCCAGTGTTTAAATTTGACCTTAAAAACAAGTATTTCCTGACTCACTTAAAAATCACACCCTTGTTCTGAATCAGCCGGGAAATGGATTTACCATTACCAGATCCATGGTGTTCGAGAATATATAGAGAATTTGAAGAACATGCTCATTCCACTTGGAGGAGGAAGGGTGGCTACTGGAAGTTTAAAGGTCAGGGGTACGGTCTTGCACAGCTCTGAACAGGGGGGGAGGTTTGGTGTGTTAGTCACAGCAAAGAGTTGGATTTTTATTATATTGTTTGACAAGTGAAATATTCTGAAATAAAATAATAGGAAATGTCAGTTCAGCAGAAGGAGTAAAAACAGCAGTAGCACAGCTAGCGTGATGGAGGAGTGGAGGCGTGCAACATGGTAGTTAAAACCATAAGCTTTGTAGGCACCCAGTCTTGGGTTCAAATTCTAGAGCAGATCTTCATAGCCATTTCACTGGATGAGTTGCTTTAGTGTTCCAAGTCTCATTTCCTCATATGTGAAATACACATCACAAATAGTTCCTACCTCACGGGAAGTGGAGAAGAGGAAATGATGTAGTCTGTGTAAAGGTCTTAGTGCCCCGTCTTCTGGGCCCTAGACAGTACTGAGTAATCAACAGTAATGTAGTTAATAATCACTATAATTTTGTTATCTGTTTACTCATAATCCATAGTGTTAGTCGCTCAGTCGTGTCCAACTCTATGTGATCCCATGGACTCTAGTCCGCCAGGCTCCTCTGTCCGTGGAATTCTCTAGGCGAGAATACTGGAGCGGGTAGCCATTCTCTTCTCCTGGGGATCTTCCCAACTCAGGGGTCAAACCCAGGTCTCCTGCATCTCAGGCAGATTCTTTACCTTTTGAACTACCATGGAAGCCATAATAGTAAAATCCATAAAGAAAGTATTAATATTCTTATTTTGCAGATGAAAAATAAACTTTGAGAACTTTAAGAAATTGTCCTAAGATCACACAGTTAGGAAATGCAGAGGTAGGATTTAAATCGAAGAAGATCTGAGTTCAGAATTCATGCGTTTCAATCTTAACCCCGTATCATCTTCTGTAAAGATCCTTCCAAGATTAGAATTCAGAGCACTGGTTTTAGAGTATAAACCAGCACATCATAGAATGACTCCCCTATTTTGTTGGTTAATCTGAAGATTTCACACACCACTCTAATGTCCTACTTGTATTTTAAAAATAAAAACTTTATTATATAAGAAAGACACTAATTTTAGAAAAAATTTAAAATCCACATAAGAAAAAGAGGCATCACTTACAGTCACATTTCGTGGTGGGAGCTGCCTGGCTTTCCCCCCGGGTGTGTGTATATGTGTGTAGTCCTTCCTGGCTCCTTTTTTCCCAGGGTAGGATCGCACCATGTGTCCTGAGTTCTGTTTGGTTTCCCTCCCACTCTCTTACTTTATTAAGCACGTCTTTCCGTGTCTGTGGCTGTATTCTGGTGGCAGCTGACATTTTTGCAGTATTGCCCTGTATAGGTGTGCCATCAGTCCTTTTGGTAACCCTTCTGTTGTTTAGGATTTTTCACCATCTTAACAGTGCTTTCAGGAACATCTTTGGTCACATATCTTATCTGCACTTTCTAATAATTTCCTGAAGACAAATTTCTAGAGCAGCATCCCTGGATCAATTAAAGGATTGCCACACTTTTAAGGATACATGTTCCAAATTGCCCTCCAGCGAGGTAACCCCAGTGTCTCCTCTTAGCACGGGTCTGCTTCTTCCCTGTCATGTGGCCTCCATCGTGGGAGTTACTTTTGCTCTTTGCCAGAGTGGTGAAAAATGGCTGTATCTTACATGCCTTTGATTAACAGTGGCTGTGTTTATGACGTGTTTGTCTTCTTTTCATCGTAAATTGCCTCTTTTTATCCGTGCCTGACTTCTGAGTTTTAGTCAGCTCAAAGAAATAATTTTCAGGAATTTAAATTCTTGGGTAGACAGTGTTTGACTCCACTTTACAAATGTTTAAATTTAGGGATTTCATATGCACATCCTTTTTTCTTTTTTAAAGATCATGGGGAAAAATGGCAGATGGTCTGTAGTATTATACACATAGTAATACAGGTATCAGAAAAGGGCAACTTGCTCTTTTCTCCTGCATGTTAAATGAGGCATAACTTTGAACTCAGGAGTAGGAACTGTAAAACTCTGATCCCAGAAATGATCGACTGGGTCCTTTCCTTTTTGTAATCCATAACTCTTTCACTGTACTGCTGTGCTTTAAGGACAGACAGTTCTGACTCTTTCAGGAAGTATATCCTTAAAAAAAAATCCTCAGATCCTTCAGGATATACTCCATTTTCACATCTAATGTAAGTCTCTGCTGCTTTCATAATTATTTCTGTTTCTTCTTTTCCAATGGTCAGTTTGAATACAGTTTCTTTCCTAATTGAACATACTTCCTGGTAGTTGATTATAAAAGTGATGCTTGTAAAGTAAATTGTAGTTTTTCTGTTGATGACCATTATAAAATTCAAAATTAACTGCTGCTGAGACATGCGGGTCTTTTGTTGAAGAAGAGTCAGGATGGTAACTGGTTAAACCACCAACCAAACCCTTTTCACTTGGAGTTTTAATCCCTGTCCAGCAGCAGAACTTGACACATTTCTGCCTTTTCCTCCTTTCCTCCAAGTCTGTTTCTTGGACCTCTCAACAACCCTCCCTGCTGCCCCCACCAAAAGCTTTACCACCACCTGCCAGTTTCCTGAGTGTAGCTGCCTCGTTCTGACCCTGCCTGTGTCCCGTCCCACTGCTGGCCCAATTTAAGTTGCTGAAAGACTGTATCCTGGGCATCACCTTTCTTGAAGCTCAGAGTTTCGTGTTATATAAAACAAGTCAGTTTCCTATACGGTTAGAAGTTCTTGCTTTAACTGCTTTTTTTTTTTTTTTTAATCCACCATTAGTTTCCACAACTTAGATTGTATGTGTCTGTGATGGAAATAAGCTGTTTAAAAGGAAAGACAATAGGAAAGCTTCTTCAGTTCTAGACACAAGGGATAGTTTATTTCTGCTAGAGATTAAAGTTGTAATATTAATATACTTAGGCAAGTTGAATGTGCTTGTCCTTAAACTTTATTTTTTAAGGTTTTCTATCTTCCAAATGTAAGATTTGGAAAATCTCACATCTTGTAAAATCTAAGATTCAAAAATTTTAAAGAACCGTGTAACTTTAAGTCTCATAATCTGGTTTCTTGGAAATCAGATTTCATACATGGTTGAGTTTTTACTTCAAACACAAGAACTGTAATAGTAACGATATTTTGTTATTGAGAGCCGTGTGCTAAGTAAACATAGATTGTTAATTGTTGCTGAAACCAAGGGTATTCTTACAGAAACAGTAGCTGGTTAAAAGAAATAACTATAAGAAATAAATATTTTCTGACTATAAGTTTATTACAAATAACTTATAAGTTTATGACAAATAAGTATTACAAATAACTACTGCTATCTTGATATTACGACATTTTATCCTTGATGGACAGAGTTAGGTAAAATTTATACAGTTAATGAGTGAAAATTTAGTTTCTTTTACTAAATATACAAGTTTTACATTAAGAAATATTATTTATGAATGATCCAAATATTTTGTTTTGTTTTTTACTTTTATTTGGCTATGCTGGGTCTTACTTCCCCCGGCATGTGGAATCTAGTTCCCTGACCAGGGGTTGAACCCAGGCCCCCTACACTGGGAGAGCAGTCTTAACCACTGGATCAACAGAGAAGTCCCCACATATTTTTAATATTTATTCATCATTTAAAAAAAAATTGTCTTTTACTCAGATGGTATCGTTGTAAACCATACTTCTTAAATTTAGTTATTTTAAAACTCTAAATCTCATTAAGAAGCTTTTAAAATGTAAAGTTAAATATTGATGTGTCACAAATAGAACTTATTTATGTTAAAGCAGCAAAATTTTCAGGAATCAGTCTGTTCTCGTATGGCTTTAGTTTTTGAATAAAATGTTTTTTTCTTTGCAAAGTTCAGCACATACCAGTAGAGGGCACTGTTGTACTGCAGTAGAAGTGTTTTATTGATTCACTAACTCCCCCATCTGCTTTTGCAGTTTGGAAAGTGTTTTTAAAAGCAATGTTCTCTGTGTAATTAAAATCAGTTCCCTGTATAATTAGCAATGGAGCCTTATTCTTTGTGGCAGAGTTTGTGGATGGTGGTTTTTTTTTTTTTTTTTTTTAAAGTCTGTACTGCTCTATAAGCCAGTGCCAAAAACTGTCGCCTATTAAAACACAGAAAGTTGTGTTGTGGTTTATCAGCACCAAGCAATATTGTAGATGGAAATATATAAAATCACGGTGTTGTATTTAGGTGCTTGGAGCAAATTGTTCGATAGGGAACGTTTAAAATTCCTGGTTCTGTCTTGAGAAATAGCAGAGTTAATGTGCCATAGTAATAATGTCTTAGGTTCAGGTGCTCTGAATAATAATAGAGGACAAGGAATTCTTGCAGGGTTTTAAAAAATGTATCAGCATTACTGTACTGCTTTAAGAAACCACTGATCTACTTAGCCAATTCTCTATGTAATTTCTTTTTCGTTCCTCCTTAAAATTAAACACTATTGATGTAGATATTTAGCTGGTAAAATAGTGAATATTAAAGCACAATTAAAGTTACTCCTCTCTTTCTTAAAGGAACATAAATGTTACATAAAATGACAGTAAGTATGCATTTGCTGCCTGGCAGCCTATGGGGGCAGAGAGGTTAGAGGAAACCCAAGACTAAATTTGAAGTTGTGTCAGGGCTGTGATTCATAAAATCATAATTTATCCATAAATCCTAAAGTTGCTTAAAAAGGGACCTTATTTGAAATCAAATTATAGATTACTAGTGGTATATTTTTCAGGAACTTAAAAAAGTAGTAAAAATTTCATGTGCTTGAAATTAATTTCATTCTATACTTTAATGTTTGTAAAAGGAAAGTATTTGAGAATTAGAAATCTTAACGGTTTAGTTTAAGTCTCTAATTGGCAGCCATGTGATATTCTGGAATTAACTAGCATTTTTTTCAAGAAGTTTTTTTGTATTTTTTTAAGCTTTATGTAATACTCTAGTTAAGGGTAATCGACTGTTGAAATTGTGTTTAATCTCAAAACAGGCTTCTATTTTAAAAGGTGAAAAAGGACTTGCATTGGCTTACTTTGTGTATCACAGACTTTGAAAAACTGAATAGGTGATTTAATGTTGACTTAGGCATTCACCCTGACAGTAAAATTGCAGGGGTAAAATTTGAGAGAGGAGGAAGATGGTTGAGGGGAGCTACCACTGTAATTAAAAAAAAATTAGAAATACGTTTTATTCATTGGTCACTGCATTAGAATTTTAGAATATTTTGGTGGACTTGGAATCAAGTGTGAGCTGAAAATTGAAATGCGCCTTGACCAGGCTCTCGGTCATTTCCCCTAAATTTCTGTGACATCATAGAAGTCGGCGGAGGAGGACTTTGTAGTTTTCTCCCGTCCTGCCATCAGTCCCAAGCTCTGTGCTTTAGGTGCGTCATAAGGCAGACTGGACCAGGTATTTTGAAAGAGCAGTCACATGACGGAAGAATGTATAGAGACTGTACTAGATTCTTGCTAGGAAACGAAAATATGTCAAGTCAGTTAAAGAAAGTAACTCAGTGCTTAATTATTCGTAGATACAGAGCTATTGTTTTCTCATTTCTTAGGACCACAGTGAGAGTAAAGCAAGTTTGCATTTTGTGGAAGCGTTTGTATGGCGCACTCGCAGCTCCGGTATCCTCTCGGTAACGATTATCTGTGTTTTCCCCCAGAGAGGCCATCACAGGTTTTAGTCGAGGCTATTTGTATTCAGCAAGGTCAAGATAAGTTTTATCTCTCCAGATAAGTCAAGAGCATTAGGATCGATATGTAATAGTAAAATGCTCTGAAAATATTATTGCCAAGCTCTTAATGAATTTTTAAAGCTTGTGAGCTTGTCATATAAAATATACCTCTTACTATTTTTATTTATTTGTATGGAGCTCAGGAGTACAATTAATTTTATAGGCATTTTAAAGAAAAGAAACTGAGAACAGATTAATGTTTTTAGAAATCCTTAATTGCCCTACATTTAAACCTGTACTGATGATGTTTTAGAGGCTAGTTGTTTTTTTTTTTAAGAAATGCAAAAGAATAAATATTACAATCCATTTATAAACTATGAGTATTAATTGGGTTTACCTGTTAAGATAATCGTTTTTATCAAGTTATATGTACCTTACCTCTGGGCTTTCCTATATACATCAGAAGTCTGGTTGCTTGGTGATAGGGAAAAAAAACCTTACCTTATCAAGAGGTGATGGTATTTCATGATTTTGACACTTCTTTTCACACCTAGATATGAGCTCACATGTTGAAAGACAAAAAGTATTATTTTGTTTTCTGTTACTCGGAGGAATAGTTTTATGTCATGTGTTCATGAATATATTAGAAAATGTAGGCTCTAAAAAGGAAATGTTTTGTCTTGATGCTTTTTTCAATTACTTTTCTGTGGAAACAGCACCACAGTGTTAGGAGAAATGCTGGTTGAGGTAGTTTTCTTCCAAGGTGCAGATTTCTCAAAAATTCCCCCCAGATTGCTTGCCTACAAATGCCCGATAACTGCTGAGGCCACACCTGCCAAAGAAGCTGTATAGACCGGGCTCTGGTTCCTCTTCCTCGTCAGTAACTGCCTGGGTTTCATAGGCTGGAATTACGCCGTCCCTGCTCGTGTTTATATTTCTTAGTTCTCCAAAATGCACTGTTTTTCCTTTAGCCCTCAATTAAAGGTACAGATTTGTAGGTATTCCTTGTTTTAAATGACGCTTGCTTATCTGAGCCGTTAATTGAAATAAGGAGACTGAAAACAGTCTTCCTGCTGGTTTTAGGTATTATTTATCCATCGGTATTTACACGGTAGTAAATAAAAAACGCTGCTGCTGTCATAATCGGCCCCTCTTCCCTTTTCCCCCTTCTCCGTACTTCACACACTGTTTATTTATTTAACCATTTAAATTGAAGGTAATATAAACATCTGGCACCGTTTCTGGAAACTGTAACCGTTTTCTTTGAAAGTTCCTATAAATGATGGTCTTGGAGCTTCACGTGTATTAATCTCTCTAATATAGGTCTACATTTCCACCTACTTAGCCATTTCTCTTTCTGGCTGAAGAATGACACGTTTCCATCAACGGTAGGTCGATTTATATTATTACTGGCTGATGCAGATTGTGTTATAACAGAGAGAAGACCCAGCCGAGCGGAGGGAGCTTTGGCCATCTCCACCGAGGGCTCGGTTGGAGGCTCAGTGGAACCAGGACACTGCTGGTGTTCCAGCTGGGGGTGGGGGCGGGGCGGCCATGTGAAATAGAAGTTGACGGTCTCTTCAACAGTTACCTTTGTAGGGTGGTCCGAATGCATTATTAACAAAGTCAGAGCCTTAAGAAATAGAACAATGGTCCTTTTTAAATATATCTAATTTAGTGAATTTGCCCACTCTCCCCCCACCTCTGGTGTCTAATTTCTCCAAACAGAACAGAGAAAAGAAGAAATCCTTATCTACTGGCAGAAAAGTACACTGCAAAAAGCACAGGTTTTTACTTCTCTTCGTGGAGAACCTGTGTGAATTCTGCTTTAATCAGGAGGCAGTAAAAGCAAACTTGGTTTTAAAAGCAAATAAATTCCCCTCCCCCATAGGACTGTTTTAGGGACAGAATATAGTCAAACTCCAAACAAGCAATAGTAATCTCCTGTTCCTCTTAAACTTTCAAATCTGTATTTACAAATAGAAAGCATTCTTTCTTTCCCTTCCTTCTTATTTATGGTTTGTGTCTTCTGTATCACAAGGGAAACCCCTAATGACTAAAAGGTAAATGTTACACATGTATAAGTTAGTTGGGGAAATGATTGATAGTTTTCTTTTCTTTGTTCCCTTATAGTCAAAACATAGAAAATATCAATAAGAGAAAGAGGATACTGTTGCTCAGGGTTAATTTTCCAAAATAATGTAAAGATTGTTACCAAAAAAACGTGCCTTACCTGCAATGTTCAGGGGTCTGCATGTTCCTGACTGTGGACTTCGTCGTCTCTAAATTTAATCATAAACTGTCATCTAGAGTTATTTTACTTTTGAATGAAAGGGGTATTTTAAAGTGCAGATCACTCTGGGAAAGTTTTCCTGTTGGTTTCGTAAGGATTGTGTTTGAAGGAACAGCTTGTTTATGGTCACGGTCGCCTCTGAAGTGCTGTTGCCAGAAGTGCTTTAATTGTGCCCATGGGAGAGAGAAGCCAGCGAGGTCTCACACGTCCCTGTGTGGGGGGGCTGGGCACGAGGTCATGGGCATTATTAACTGTTACGTCACGTTCTGTGCAGTTTTAATTAGCTCATTTGTAAATATCAATGTATTGTCTTAAAAGTCATAGAGCCTGTTGGTTACTTTCTTTACTTTGGAAATATAGAGCCAAAATCGGTTATTTTACTGAAATCTTATCCACATTTTAACTTTTCTGCCACCTATTCGGAGAAGGCAATGGCACCCCACTCCAGCACTCTTGCCTGGAGAATCCCATGGACGGAGGAGCCTGTTAGGCTGCAGTCCATGGGGTCGATAGGAGTCGGACTTTCACTTTTCACTCTCATGCATTGGAGAGAGAAATGGCAACCCACTCTAGTGTTCTTGCCTGGAGAATCCCAGGGATGGGGAGCCTGGTGGGCTGCCGTCTGTGGGGTCGCACAGAGTCGGACACGACTGAAGTGACTCAGCAGCAGCAGCAGCCACCTATTAAAACTATTTTTCTCACCTCCTTCTTAGATGTTTAAACTTCAGAGTGTACCTAGTTTTTCCTCCAGACTTTTTCTAGTGCTAGAAATAGGACAGTGTAGCTCACCTATCACTTCTGCTTTGGCTTGCTTCCTTTATCTTTAGCAAATCTAAATAAAACTGTCACCCTGATTTTCAAATCTCTCTTTGAACCTCCTTTACCCAAATTGCTCACTTTCCTATCTGCTTACTGTGTTTTTTTTTTTTTTTTTTATGGAGACTCCACATCTGATGTTTATTTTCTCCTTTTTTGCTGTTTTTTTTTTTTTACAGTTTACTGCTTGTTATTCCCTTTTTGTAACTGCAAACTTTGCTGAGAATCTTGTAGAAAAATGAGAAAATTGTCAGTCTTTAAGAGTCTTTAGGAGTAATTAATACTGAATTTATAAATTTGTTAAAGACACCTGAATTTGTAACTTTAGAATTCATCAGTAGGGATTGAGTGGGTAGTAAGGGTATAGATATCTAGGAGGTCTTTTTCTTTTTTTTCCACCTTGGAATGTTTTTTACATGATTAATTTCTTGGTTTAAAAAACTTTCAGTACAGTTGGTAGACACACTTACTAGCCCAGAATTGTCAGCAAAAGTTTTTAAGTTGGAATTTCTTGCTCCGTTCTTTAGACACATAGAAAAAAATTAAACTACTTGTTTACTTAATTCCTAAATATTCAGAATATGAGTGAGAATACAATACTATACCTTAATGTGTTATTCAGTTCAGTTCAGTCCCTCAGTCGTGTCCGACTCTTTGCAACCCCATGAATCGCAGCATGCCAGGCCTCCCTGTCCATCAGCAACTCTCGGAGTCCACCCAAACCCGTGTCCATTGAGTTGGTGATGCCATCCAACCATCTCATCCTCTGTTGTCCCCTTCTCCTCAATCTTTATTAGAATTTTCAAATACTCTTTTAATTAAAAAATAGAAATATATTTCATTTATTCTTATTATCTTACAGTGAAAGTATCTAAGAATCGTAGAGCTGAAGAGACTCTGAGATTATAGTCCTTCAGTGTAAGAAAATAAGGTGGTTCAGGCCCATAGTAATGAAGTCTTAAAAGCTAGTGACAAATAGAGATAATAGAATGAGGTTTCTTGGTTCTTATTTCACTTTTTAAAACTACATGATAAATTCAGTGTCCCTCTCTCCCCTTCAGGTGCCTCTTGTATACCGGGTATGTTGTTTGAGAAGGGACTAGCTAGAGAGGTAGTTCCCACAGTGTGCTGACAATTCAAATATGAAATATATCTGAGCTAATGTTTCTGTCATGTCACAGTTTCCCTTCAGTGACTTTTACTGTACTTTCCACTGTGGCATTTATTCAGTAGACATGCATGCATACTATGTGCCACTGGACTGCAGGATGGTAGGTCCCAGGTGTCATGCTTCTGACTTTCCCAGGCTATCTGTTATTCTAAAACATTCCTTTTAAAAAGAACGTAAGACATTTCATCTTGTGGATGTACCCAGGAGCAGATCTTGGTTTTGTGAAGCACAGGGCTTCTACAGCTCTAGGAGTCTTCTATAAGAAAGTAATATAAAATAACAAATACAAAAAAGCAGATTCGAAGTCCTCCTGGCAGGGAATGGATAAATATAGTGTGGAATATTATATAGCAATGAAAAGGATCTCTAACTACACACAGTGTAGAAAGCTCTCTCAAGCAGAGAGTCAGTGAAAGAAGCCAGACCAAACCCAGCACTGCTTCTGCTCTTAGGAGAGTGTGTGGTGGTGCCTCGTGGAGGCTGGGGGGAACTGAAGCGTAGGACGCTGGTCATGCCCTTCTCTTGATCTGAGTGTTGTGAAAATCCATCAAGCCATATGCTGTAATACATGTATTTTGTGTATGCTTATTATATTTTAATAAAAAGTTTTAAAAAATTAGATACAGAAGCCTTAAAGTGAAAGTGAAGTCCGACTCTTTGTGACCCCATGAACTGTAGCCTACCGGGGTCTTCTGTCCATGGGATTTTCCAGGCAAGAATACTGGAGTGGGCTGCCATTTCCTTCTCCAGGGGACCTTCCCGACCCCAGGGATCGAACCCAGGTCTTCCACATTGAGGGAAGATTCTTTACCATCTGAGCCACCAGAGAAGCCCTTAGAAGCCTTAGTGGAACCCCAAATATTTTTATATACAGATTGATTAGAAAATACTTATTTGGCGATAAAGCTTGAACTTTACATCTTTTATATCAGATATTTGTTTATACATTTCATAAATAAAAAGAACAAGACAACGCCCAGTTTCTAGAGAGGTCTTTCAAAGCATTACAGACTAACAACTGGATGTTTAAATGTAAATGAAAAACTTATCCTCAAGGAAGCATTTCAGGGTCAAGTTGGCAGAGAGATGAGATACGGATGAGATACGGCAGAAGGAACTCTGACATGGGCGCCTTAGGCTTGAGTTCTAGTTCGGGCTTTAAATCTAATTCACTGTGTAACTCCTCTGCCCTAGTTGACTACTTTTTTTGTTTGTTTTTAACTACAGAACAGCATTTTGTGATTCTTAAGCAGAAATACCATCACTAGGGACTGTATATATTAGATGTTGATAGTCTTTCCTATGGGCTGTTCCTGTAGCTTAACAGGTGTGCCATAGGTTGAATAATGGAAAGAAATAGTGAGGTCAGTTGAACAGCCATCGATTGGGTAATTACAGTGTGCTCAAAACTGGAAATCAAGCAGGTCGATTAATCCCCAAGTTTTCACAGACACAGCTGTTTCCTAAAGCGGTTGTTTTTCAGTCACTAAGTCATGTCCAACTGTTGTGACCCCATGGACTGCAGCACGCCAGGCTTCCCTATCCTTCACCGTCTCCTGGAGTTTGCTCAAACTCATTGAGTCGATCCACTGAGTCAGCGATGCTATCCTACCATCTCATCCTCTGTTGCCCCCTTCTCTTGCCCTCAATTTCTCCCAGCAGATCCTAAAGTGGTGGGTGCATTATATATTTTACTGGGTTTCAGGGAAGCAATTAAACATTTAAAGGTGTTTTTGTATTCAGCTTTTGAAAAATTAGATACAGTTGGCGTTGTGCAGAGATCTACTTACTGGAGCTTGTCAACCAACCATTGGTCTCAGCGTGTTGCGTTTGATGGTTTTTCTGGTCCAACACGTGCATCACACTTAACCACATGTCAGTGCCAGGCACACTGCATAGCCCTTGCTCTAAGAAATTCACAGTCTTGTGATAGGATCTGACACATCTAATCCATCTACTTCATTTTGTAATAGAAGAAATAATATTATTAAGAGACAGAAAAAAATCTTCAGAAGCAAGAAAATGAGAGTAAGAAGTTTGGTCTTTGCATGGTACCATTAAAGATGGTACCTAAAGATGGTAGAAAGCCTTTGAAATGATTTAGGGGAAAAAGATTGTAACCACAGGGAAAGGCACGTAGGTTTGAGGGGTGAAAAATACCCGGGGCATAGACTGTGCCTCAGTGTAAGGAGGAATTGTCTAACAGGTACAGTTGTCTGAAGAGGCAGTGGTTCATATCCCAGGCTGGTAGGAGGAGCAGGGGGCCACTGTTGGGTCCAGGAACTGCCCAAGAGAGCACTTGAGGTTCTTGCAAAAATATTAAGCAGCAGCTGGTTCAATATGTGAGATGATTTTGTTTTACTTTCTACTTGGAGATCATTTCAGACTTACAGAAACTTGTAAGAACAACACAAAGAATCCCTTGTATTCTTCACTTATATTCCTAAAACATTAACATCTTAGCTCATTTACTCCATCATTCTATTTGTGTGTATATATACGAACACACACATACACGTTTTCTTTTGTCTTTTCCTAAACCATTTGAAAGTAGGGTGCCAACAAGATGCCCTTTTACCAGTAAATATTTTGGTGTGTATTTCCTAAAAAAAGAGGGGGTTTCTGATACGTAACCACAATTCAGTCATCAGAATCCGGAAATTAACATTGATATAATGATATCATCTGATTTATAGGCCATATGTTCAAATTATATCACTTGTCCCAGCACTATCCCCTGTAGCAAAACGAAAGGAGAATGTGTGGTCCAGCATCCAGTTAGGAATCACGGTTTCCTTATGAGGTTCCAGTGATGTGTTTTTGTCCAGAATCCCATGGAAGTAGTGCTGTGTTCTTCTTGTGGGCCGTGTGAAGAGCCCAGCAGTGTTGATTCCATTTTGATTTTCCAGGTCTCTCCACTGTCAAGTTATTAATTTTTTCTCTGTTGTTGCTAACACTCTTGTGGGGAGATGCTTTGAGATGATGCAGATATTCTATCCACCACTTCTAGTGCCCACTGATGATTTTCACCCGGACCACTTATTACCGTCAGAGTTGCTGGGTGGTAAATTTCTAATCCATCCTTCTACATTTATTAGTTGGCATTCTATGCTAAGGGAGATTTTTCCTTCTTTCCCACTTATTTATTCATGTATTTATATCAGTGTACACTTGTGAATTTCTATTTTAGTCAGTGGTTATTTGTTTTGGTGCTTAAATCTTCCTTGGTTTGGCCCATGCAAGCCCCTCAAGCTGCCTTGGTGTTCTTTAATATGTTCCCATCATTCTCGGAGGACTTCCCTCATAGCTCAGTTGGTAAAGAATCTGCCTGCAATGCAGGAGACCTGGGTTCAATTCTTGGGTTGGGAAGATTCCCTGGAGGAGGAAATGGCAACCCTCTCCAGTATTCTTGCCTGGAAAATTCCATGGACAGAGGAGCCTGGTGGGCTACAGTCCATGGGGTGGCAAAGAGTCAGATGCAACTGAGTGACTTAGCACAGCTATATGAAAAACAGTCCTCCTAAGTAGATTTCAATTTTTATTCACAATTACTTCACTTGTTTAATATTTCGTTTGAAGGTATATAGTCAAGAGTTTGTGTTCAGAAGTTCTTTGGAGGGGCTGGAGGGTTATTGCTTAGCAGCCACGGGGAGGCTCTTTGAGCTTCATGGGCGCTGCCCCTGGTGGTTGTATTTGATGACCTGTCATCGGGCTTTTAGCTTTGAGGAATCCTTTCTAGGCCAGATCTTCTGCGTGTTGGCGCTTTGGGACAAGTCAGCCACTTTCCATGCGACCAACCGTCCTTCCCACCCGACGCTGTCCGCTTCCCTCCCCAGATCCTGGGGTCTTGGCGTCACCTGGAGCTCTGGTCTCTCTTCTGTTTCTCAAGTGGATTCTTTTCTTTCTCTTGCCTCTTTCCTTTATCACAACCTTCCATAGAATCCTGTTAATTTTTGTTTTATCCTGAAAAT
>NW_011494895.1:2195175-2202268 GCF_000754665.1 Bison bison bison | reverse complement strand
TATCCTCACCATATGTCATAACCAAAGAAAAGTGTGGGCTTGGCACTTGGAGAGGTCTACGAGAATCCTGACCTGGCCCCTCAGTAGCTGGATGACTCTCTCAACCCCTGTGAACTTGTTTCCTTATCAGCAAGATGAGGGTCATCGGGTCTCACGGGGTGGCCATAAAAGCGAAACGAGGCCTCACATCTCCACTGTAGCACACAGCAGACAGCCAGTAAGTGTTCATCCCCATTTTACTCCCAGTATTCTCTGTACTTCCAACACTTACAGCCTGCTCTCTGCTCTCAGGTAACTTCTGTCAGTCTTAAACAGGAAGCGAAACTTGCATTCCTGACATGAATAGGAAAATAATATACAGACCGGAGTCATCTCACATTGAAATTATTTTAAATACCTTCTTTAGGAGTATCTTTAAATTTTGCCTGAAACGTTCTCTTTCGTGTCAGGAAGACAAGCTGGTGGAGGAAATGGTAAGGGGAACAGGGTCTAAAGCCGTTTCTGGACAGCTCCCGCTGTGAAGGGGGTGCTGGAAAAATGAAGGTCCCCTGGGACGTGCTGTCCTGTGTCAGGCAGTGCAGCTGCGAGGCCGGCGTAGAACTGCACTTACAAATTGTGGCGGGTGTGGAGAGAACTTTTTGTGATCGCACAGAGTCAAGAAAGGCTTTCTCTTCATGGTGAAAAGACTGCGTGTATAGCTCTTCTTCCTCTTCCCGTCTCTCTCTTTTCTTTTTTCTTTCCCCACTTCTGCTGCTCATACGGAAAGGAAGCAGGAGGATCAAAGAGCAGAGCAGATGAAAATGCAACCTAAGACTTTTCCTGGCGATGACTGTGAACTGTTTAGGAAGATGAATTGACTGCCTGGGACTGAAACAGATAAGAACCCTGGGAGTGTTTTGATGCTGAATCATCTGAAGCCTGAGAAGAAACCTCAAGAAAGGCTTTTCAGTCCACCCTAGAATTGGGGGTGATAAATGCAGAGTTAAGGATTAGAGAGGAAGATACCTGATTGTACCTTTAGGTTATTAAGATTCTTTATAATTTTAATTGGCCATTTAAAACAGAATGCCGGAGGAAATGATTGAGTTGAAAACAGAGCGTTGAAGTCTTTCATGCAAGCTCTCGGCCAGTGGTTCCAGCTCCATTCCACAGAGCAACAATAGAATAACTTGGGGAGCTTTTTAAACTAGAGGTTTCTAGGCCCCCGAGTCCCTATTGTAGAATGCCCCTGCTGTCGCGGTGAACTGGCCCACCTGGCCAGCGTTGGGTCCATTGCTCTGCATCTCATCACCTCATGTTTCCAGCTCCTTCTCACCCTGCTTCCCCTGCCTGCAGACACGCTCAGATCTCTTCCATTTTAAGACAGACATTTAAAGCCCTTCTTTAACTTCCTCCAGGCCAAGGAGCACACCCCTTCTTTCTGGGTCTCCCCACATGTCCATGCTTCAAGGGCCACCATCTTCTATCTCATTCCCCTGGTAGATGCCTGTGGGGTCCTCTGACTTTTTTTTTCACTGTTCTCATCACCTCTCTCTCTTGAATTCTTATCAGTTCCGCCTCCTCAACATTAAGTCCACATTCCTCTCTGACCCCAAGGGCCCAGTTCTGATTTCGCAGTTACCCTTCCTGCTTCCTCTGTCCACCATACTGGGCCTGAGCAGTATTTCTGTAACAGAGATCTAGTTGCTGCTCTACTTACAGTTCTTCAGATTATTTTGCCTTCCTGATAAAAATCACAGGCTTGTCCACGGCAGGTAGGACCAGCCTCGCTCTCTGCACCCCTCCTCTGCCCTTTACTTGCCAGCCTGCAATGCTCGGGGGTCTCTCACCTGCCCGCCTTGGTTTCTTCTGCTTCAGAGACCTCCTCCTCTGCCTATCTGCCTGCTGAACTTCTATATCCTTTTTAGGATTTAACCCCTTTCAAGTTCTCTTTGACCTCTCCTTGCTGGCCAGGCCTTGGCTGGGAGCTGGGAGCATCCCGTCCCCGTGTCTGTGCTGGTCTCTTATCGCTTGCAAGCGAGCTTCTGTGTCTGCGCTCCTGGTCCCAGCTGAGCCTAGAGAAGCTCTTATCAGACCTCAGTTGGTCAGTTCATCACAGAAAAGAAGTCAAAGCGGAGAATTGTTTAAAAGACAAGATTGACACGTGAGAACCTTAGCACTCGATATTCAGCTGAGACATATAAATGTCCCTCCACCTGTCTCTCTCAGTGGGGGTCAAGGCTCATCGACTGTTGGTTTTCTGGTTGGAATTTAACATGTCTTTTTGTGCATCAGACCCCCTCTGGTACATCATCTGTGATCTCCACTGTCACTTTCTTTAAACTGAAGTTAGAACTTTTAAAACTTACAAAGTAATCTGTGTAGAATCCATCTAGATTTTTAACTTCTAATCCTTCCAGTTTATTTTTTAAATCTCTGCCCGCACTTAAATCAACAGACATTTCCCCTCCAGTGGTGAGTCTATATTGAGTCTTTCTGAACCATTTTGATTTAATTTTCATTAGAAACAAGTCACTTTTTTGCATTCATATCTCCTTGGTTAATATTTAATTAAGTAACCTAGCTGCAATAACAAGTATAACTGGCAGGCACTAGTTTGAGAACAGCACAACTGATTTTGATAAACACATAGGTCAGCTAGTGGGGGCTAATATTTGTAAATATTGTAAGTGACTGGTGGAGAGTAGCTCCAGGCTTTACTCGCTGCGTGCTCTCTGCAGAGTGGGAGTGTCAGCGGATACAGTTTAGAGAAAAAAATGAAGAGCATTAGTTAATCTAGTGAGTCACTTAAATGAAGGTTGAAGACTTTTGATATGGATGGAGTGATCTTTCTTTGGTTGGTTGCTGGTCATAATTTGTGCTTTTTTAGCCGCTTTTATGGTTTTGCCTATTTTGATACATGGGAGTAATTTTTTGAATGAATTTTAAGCTTTCATCATTTATTTATTTATTATTTGTACCCCAAGTTATTTTCAGCCAAGATCGGAAGATGCTTATTGTAAAAAGACACAGATACAGATTACATTTTGTATACGTAACGATTAAAAAATCAGCAAATTATATCAATTTCAAAAAACTTAGTATAAGTTTAGTTATTTCTGATTATCTGTGAGCTAACTGCCCCGTGCTGTGAACTAACCAGTAAATGTATTGAAAGGCATTGTTGATTCTTATGGTATACTACTTACAGAAGTAGTTAGAAAAACAATTTTTTTTTCCCTAAAAATAGCAGTAAGCTTAAAAAAATATTTTCTTCCCCTCTTTTTTTCCTCTTCACCCTCTTCTCTGTATTTTTGTTAGAAAGTTTTCTCCTTAAGATATTTGATTATGGTATATGGCAGCTAATTCAAGCATCTGTTTATCACTGCCTGGCTAGACTGAATGTAAAATTTCAATTGAATTACCTCCCAAGAGGGCTTTGAGCTCTTAGGGTAAAACACATCATTTTCTCTTTTCTCCCTGGGGACTGTCAGCAGAAAGAATTCATCTAAATAGTTTACATGCATTTTGAAAATGTTGTATCTGCTGGACTTAGCTCTGTTGTTTGTGGAACATTGCCAATATAAATGGAATAGCTACTTTGCTTGTTAACTCAAGCACAATGGTGTTATGTGGTCTTACAGTATGCGTATAAATTGTAACAGTGAATAACTTTTGCTGATAGTTAATTTATAACCAATTTTCATATTAACAAAGAGATTTTCATCTTTTAACAACTTAATTTCAAAACCTGGATGTTTAATCATTCAGTCATTAAATATTTATTAAGCAATTTCCATGTATACAACTTTATTTATTAACAAAATTCAGATATACATTGTAAATGCTTATTTTGTCCCTTTTCTCTGGAAGAGTTTTGGGTTTTCTGTGGACCTTAATGTATTTTGTAAGGGCTTGCTTGGCTAAGAACTAATTAATTGAGCTGAACTAAATATATCAATAATCAAATACAGCATATTCTGTCTGTAAGCATCTGTAGTACAGACAGTGTGTATCAGCTCCTGAGTTTTCAACTTGGACTTTTCACTCATTTTTCAGATACCACTTTTATAAGAAAACACCGTTAATTTTCTTTTCTTTATTCTGCTGCTGCTGCTAAGTTGCTTCAGTCGTGTCCGACTCTGTGCGACCCCATAGGCGGCAGCCCACCAGGCTCCCTTGTCCCTGGGATTCTCCAGGCAAGAACACTGGAGTGGGTTGCCATTTCCTTCTCCAGTGCACAGAAGTGAAAAGTGAAAGTGAAGTCACCCAGCCGTGTCTGACTCCCAGCGACCCCATGGACTGCAGCCTACCAGGCTCCTCTGTCCATGGGACTCTCTTCTTTATTCTATTTTGATTGCAAAAAATTTACAAATATAAAATAAGATGAAAAAGGCAGAAGAAAACTTAATTGCTTTAGTTTTTCTTTAGCTACAATAAAAAGTTATGTTTTTTTAAAAGCAGCACAAAATATTTCTTAATTTTTAAAACTATGTTAAAATATTAAATCTTGCTGCTGCTGCTGCTAAGTCGCTTCAGTCGTGTCTGACTCTGTGCGACCCCATAGACGGCAGACCACCAGGCTCCTCTGTCCATGGGATTCTCCAGGCAAGAACACTGGAGTGGGTTGCCATTTCTTCCTCCAATGCATGAAAGTGAAAAGTTAAAGTGAAGTCGCTCAGTCCTGTCCGACTTAGCAACCCCGTGGACTGCAGCCTACCAGGCTCCTCCGTCCATGGGATTTTCCAGGCAAGAGTACTGGAGTGGGGTGCCACTGCCTTCTCCGTATTAAATCTTAACATGGTAAAATAGAATATATTTGTCAGATTATTAAAACAAAAAAATTTTCACCTGTAATTATCAGTTCTGCTATAAAATTTAGGTTCTTTTGAGAAGAATCCCAACAGCCTGTGTGTCTGTTGGGTGATCCTTTGGTTGGTCAGTTACCCATCTTTTCTTTGAAACGTCTAAGAAGCTAAAATGGAAATATAACTTCATTATATTATTTCAATATATTAAATTTTATTTTATGAATAGGCTTTAAAATACGGTCTTGGAGCACTTGAGATGTATATTGAGAAAGTTACTAATTACTTTCAGAGAAAACCATCAAGGCCTAAATTACAGAAAGAAAGTTTTGTTGCTTAACACTGAAGGTGGCTCAGATGGTAAAGAATCTGCCTGCAATGCAGGAGACTCGACCCCTGGGCCAGGAAGATTCCCCTGGAGAAGGAAATGACAACCCACTCCAGTGTTCTTGCCTGGAGAATCCCATGGACAGAGGAGCCTGGTAGACTACAGGCCATAGGGTCACAAAGAGTCAGACACGACTGAGTGATTAATCCTTCACTTCCATGGGGAGAAGGGTTTTATCTATAGCTTTGAATTTGTCACTTGAAGGGTCTGTGCTCTTTAAGACCTGATAAACGTGAGAAGCAGGGAGGAGCCACGTGGTGTGTGGGCTGCTGCAGGCTGTCCTGTGAGGTGACCCATCAGAACCCCTGCAGAGCCAGGACCTGGCTTTACTAGACCGAACTTTCACCTTCTCAGGTACCTTCCTCTGTGCTTTGGTATCTCATCTGGCTTTTGTGCCTCAGCTGCTTGTTTCCCTTCATATCATTGATTGCATTTGTCACTTCTTTCTCACTCCCGTGGCCACTTGTTTCCTGGTCATCTTCTGCTCCAGTTGCTGCCATTTCCTTCTCATCGATGCCCTGACTTCCAGCATCAGACCCAGCCTATCTGATGTGTGTACAAGGGTATCCCCACCTCCTCCTCGTCCAGCTTCGGCTTCCTGCCTCTCTTTTGCCCAGGTCAGCTTTTTATCAGATAGTGTTACTCCTTAATAGGGGTTTTCTTACATAAATTCATTCTCATAATTAAAATATCACCTCTTTTAATATTTCTGTATACGCCATATCTCTTTAATCATCCTTCTCAAAGGAACCCTTGAAGAAAAACAGAAGAAAGCAAGGGTTAGTCTTCCTCTATCTGTAACTGAATGCTATTGCCAGCAGAGTAGGTACTAAGCTCAAAATACATATCTTCTCTCCAGCCATAATCTCCTCGCCTGTATTACCAAAGGAATTGCACAGTTAATTTTACTAGGCCTAAAATCATCCTTTCCCTTTTCCATTTTTATGTTGTCTTGTAAACTCTCAATTGATGATTAGCTGTTCTAATGAAGGCAGTGAAATGCAATCCACAGCTGTGATTACTCTCGATATTTGACTTGGGAATGTTGCATATCTCACAAACTTCTTCTTCACCTAACCAATATACACTGTTCAGTGTTATAAATAGTGTCCCTACTGTCCTTAGAGGCCTTAGCCCTCAAGGAATGTATTTGATCATAAGAGCAAAGAAGAAGAAAACAGCCACAGAGGTAGAAAATGGTAGAAAAGTAGAAAATGACAAGACAGAAAAACAAAAACAACCAGGTCGTTGTTGCCTGTGTGTTGCATCTCAGTGCTGCCTGGTGTTGGATGTGGGAGAAGAGGTGTCCTGTCTCCCTAGCAGGAGCGGTGTGCTGGTCCCTGGATGGGCCGTGAACACTGAACTCGTGGCCATGGAGACACGGTTTGCTGTTGGTCAGTGTTTTACAGTGGAGTTCATTTCTTGGAAACCTGTTTTCTATTCATTTATTCAGTCAGTTAATGTTTATTGAGCCTAATGAGCATCCCTTGGACAGTAAGGAGATCAAACCAATCAATCCTAAAGGAAATCAACCCTGAATATTCACTGGAAGGACTGGTGCTGAAGCTCTAATACTTTGGCCATCTGATGCAAAGATTCGACTCTCTGGAAAAGACCCTGAAGCTGGGAAAGATTGAGGGCAGGAGGAGGAGGGGACAGAGGATGAGATGGTTGGATGGCATCACCGATTCAATGGACAGGAGTTTGAGCAAACTCTGGGAGATAGCGGAGGACAGAGGAGCCTGGTGTACTGCAGTCCGTGGGGTCCGAAAGAGTCAGACACAACTCAGCGGCTGAACAACAGCAACAATTAGTATCAGTTCAGTTCAGTCGCTCAGTATAAATATGTCAAATTAATCTATGATTTTAATACCTTTGGTGGGGGCAGGAGAATTGGATATGGACAAAAATGAATCCC
>NW_011494895.1:2177830-2195075 GCF_000754665.1 Bison bison bison | reverse complement strand
ATCCCTCTTTAATTTTTCCATCTTGATTCAGAGATTCTGCCTTTGACTGTTCAGTCATGAGTGTTGATCTTGCTTCGACTATCAAGCTCAGTTTTTCATCACAGAGGACCAGGTTACAGCGTGGTTCCTTTCTAAGCCAACAAAGGTAAATGTCTGTTCCATGTGCAGTAGTGTGCTAATGCTGGGGAGCCAGACCGGAGGGGCAGTCTGTGGCCTCAGGATGCTCCCCAGTTCTGCTGATGTTGAACACTAAGAAACAGAGAGAAAAAATGGAGGGAGAACTAGACATCCATGGTAGGAACATGCTCTGGGCTGTAATGTTAAGTAAAAATAGTGTGCAAACTCTTTAGTATGATTTCAGTTAAATACGTGTAGAAAATAGTAAAAGAAAATGAAAACCCTAATTGTATTAACAGTGATCCTCCCCCTGCCGGCAGATTGTGGAATTTTAGTTATTCTATTTTAAACTTTTTATTTTGTATAGGAGTGTAGCTGTTTAACAATGTTGTGATAGTTTCACGAGGACAGCTAAGGCACCGAGCCATACATATTCGTAGATCCATTCTCCCCTAAGCTCCCCTCCCATCCAGGCTGCCACATAACACTGAGCAGAGTTCCACGTGCTGCACAAGAGGTCCTTGTTGGTTATACATTTTAAAGATAGGAGTGTGTACATGTCCATCCCAAACTCCCTAACTATCCTTTCCCTCCATCCCTTCCCACTCCCCAGCAGCCATAAGCTCATTCTAGTAAGTCTGTGATTCTGTTTCTGTTTGTAGGTAAGGTCATTTGTATCATGTCTTTTTAGATGGAGTTTTGGTAATCTTAAAAGAAAAGTACCTATAATTAGGGTTGCCTTTTCCATTCATTTTCTTCAATTGACATAAAAACTAGCATCTACTTACATCACTGCTTCTTTGTTTGCCTCCCCATTAATTGTCTGTTGGAATATTTTGGAGAGGAGTAGATAGTATTTGCATAATGGTGTTAAGTTTATCCTTGTTTCATCACTAAGTTGTTCCTACTCTTTGCGACCCTATGTACTGTAGCCCACCAGGCTCCTCTGTCCATGGGGATTCTCCAGGCAAGAATACTGGAGTGGGTTGCCATTTCCTTCTCAGGGGATCTTCCCGACCCAGGAATCTGACCCATATCTCCTGCGTGGGCAGACAGATTCTTTACTCCTGAGCCATGGGGGATGCCAGAGTAAAAAATCCACCGATAGGGTAACTTGGCTAATCATCTCTGCACTCTTTTTAGCCACTTCTTCCTGTTCCCCCCATTATTTCTAATGGCTAAAGTAAGCCTTCTAAGCTTTAAAAGGAAAAAAAAAAAAAAAAGCCCAGAAAACATGAAGAGTCCAATAGCTTCATATACAGGTGTTGATGGATTACACTTTTAATAGAGGTTTTTGTCTCACAGTCATGTGAGTGACGAAATACCTAGAATACTGCATCATTTCTAGGGGTTTTGATTGATTTGGGGAGCTAGGGTGTTACAGATAAGATGGATGACTGTTTTATATGCAGCCACCCGGATGGCTGAACAGCAAGGTGGTCAGCCAACTGCTCTTGTGTGACTCTCAAGAGGAACCAGGAAACAGGCACAAACATTACAGCGCTGGCACCTGAAAACGTGTGCTGTGTCCGCTGAGATTCCGTCTCAGAAAATAGACGCTTATGAAATGGTTCAGGTCCTTGGAGTTACTACAACAGAAAAAGATTTTTGTAGAAATGGTCACGCATAGGATGTATTTAAGAAGCAGTGACCCCAATTTTTAGGGAGATTTCATAGGAAAAGTACATCTACTTGTCGTAGGGTCTTGTTTGTTTTTAACTTATTCTGTTTTTACAGAAGTTCTTTTTTTCTTCAGAATTAATATTAACAAAAAAAAAGATTTTGATTGGGAGCATGTGAATTTTATCTTCAGTTAGGAAGAAATCATAATTTTTTAAATCACAGCAAATTCATCACAAAATAATTCACATTTAGGATGCCCTGTTAATCTTTAAAATGATTTCTTAAAGTCATGCTTCATAAAGTAGTAGTGTATATAAATATTTATAATTTCTTTCAGCAGGCTTATGGAAACTTTCCAGATGTTCACTTTTTTTTTTTTTTTAAGACCCAGACCAATCATCCCCAAATGAATTTTTGGCTTGCACATTTAAAGTTACTAAGATTGTTACATTTGATTATAATTTACTTAAGAATGCCTCATATTCTAAAACTTGTTTTCTTTATGGGGATTTACTTAGGCGTGTACTGTCAGTGATATTATTAAAGCTATTTGTAGTGGAGTCTGAATACTACACCAAATGTATAGCCTTAAGGTAAAGGAAAAAAATACTAGAAGACGCAAAATTTTGAAACAAAACCATCCTTGGAGTGTTGCCACGCTGATGCATAGTCCATGCCACAAAAGTGAGAAGTCTGTTTGAGTGAAGTTAATTACCCACGGGGTGCATGTTGGTCACTCTTTAAAATTCTTATAAAAACAAAGAAATTAATTATCCAGCAAAAAAAACGAGCCATACTCTTTCTGGCAAACATTCAATTAACTTTTTAGTGCTTGCTACTTAATGTTGTTTTTGACCAGCCAACCATTGAGAACGACTTTCCTTTGAAATCGGGCTTGAGTGGAAAACAGTGTTGCGAGTAGCTGTTCAGATGGCGGGTATCACTGGCTCCCCCGCTTTTTTCCCCTAATCTGTGCATTCAGGGGCTACGGTTATATGTTAGCTTCACTGTGCCGTGTGCCTGGAGCCCAGTTATTTTGAGTGTTTAGTGTCTAACAGAGTTAACCTGTCAGATCTATTGGAAATAATCAGAAAAATTCCTAAATTAGTATTTCATATTAGAACATTCCAAACATGTCATAGCATGAAAAAATTTTCCACCTGATCAACTAAGGCTGGTAACAGTTACATTAATTTTTTTTTTTTGGAAAGTAAGTACTTGCATTGCCTTTCTTCTTTTGTCTAATTCCTCTTTCCACTCAACTCTCCTTCAACTTTTCCTTCTGAAGTTACTGTTTCAGTGTCTTGTCTTTAATTTGCATATTGGGTGGTAACATTCCTCTCTATCACAGTCACATAACCCAGAGGTAGAACACACACAACATCTAATAATGCCCACGTTTAAAGAGAGCAGACCTGGTTCAGTCGATATCCTTTCTGACAGAGCCGTCAGAGACAAGTTTAACCACAGCCACATGATTCCTGGTCAATGGGAGAACTTGATGTTTGCCCATTAAGATTACCACTCTGAAGCTCCCTTCTCCTTTCAGAGGTAAACTTTGAAAAAACCAGTAAAATGTTGAAGGATTTAGGAAGGTGGCTGTTTTGGGAAAACCTAAAGATTTCTGCTGCGTTGCTGTTGATTTGCCGTGTGGAACCAGGGTGGCACCGATGAGGACATCGTATTCTTCTGTTGATCTCTTGTAGCTGTTTGCACCTCCAGCCTGACAGCGTGTTTCAGATCTGACACTGCTCATGTGCCATCCAGCCTTTCTGCACCTCTGGGCTTTTCTCCCATGCATCTTGGGCTAGAATTTAGGTGACTGTCTCTGGGCAGAAAAGTGCTCCTTGGGCCAACCGTCTTAGCCTTCTGTAGACTCGAATAGCTTGAGTAGCTGTTCGGAGTCTTTGTGCTCCAAACCCAGGCTCTGGCACACGGGGGTACCAGCGCATGTGAAAGCTCTGGGGATAAAGCAGTGGGAGGCGTGTCCACATCTCTGGCTGTTGTGCTGTCGCCTTAGTGCTCGGGACACCAGGAGGCCCAGGGTCCTTCCGAGGTCTGTTGCTGGGACCCCATTTAGAGGACAGTTACCATGTTCCTGAGATTGCCTGAATCCAGCGCTTCAGAGTGTGTGTGTACATCTCTGCTGGCAAGTGAGGTGATGTCAGGTGACAAATGAATGTTTAGGTTTATTTTTTGTATTTTAACATATACTACAAAAATAGTAGTATTGCCATTCTTCCCTGGAGAAGGAAATGGCAACCCACACCAGTGTTATTGCCTGGAGAATCTCATGGACGGAGGAGCCTGGTAGGCTACAGTCCACAGGGTCGCAAAGAGTCAGACACGACTGAGCGACTTCACTTCACTTCACAAGAATATAATTAACACAGGATTGGGTGATTTCACAGGTGTTATTGTTTATAACAAGGATAAAATGGGTACATAAGTTCGGGCACTACTGGTAAAGAATCCTCCTGCCACTGCAGGAGACGTGAGAGATGCAGGTTCCGCCCCTGGGTCAGAAGATCTGCTGAAGAAGGGAATGACAACCCACTCACTCCAGTATTCTTGCCTGGAGAGTCCCGTGGATAGAAGAGCCTGGTAGGTTACAGTCCGTGGGGTCACAAAGAGTCGGACACAGCTGAGCACACACACAAGTCAAACATTAGCCAAATTTTGAGAGAAATAAAGCGATAGTAATTCACGTGTCATACCAATACTACAGAAGAATTAAAAAGGTAATGTACAAGTACCAGAAGTTTGGGAAATACTGACTCAGCTGAACCACAGGTAAAAAGAAAAAATGAAATGGTTTTCCCCAAGTCAGGTGGACAGTTTGTAGTATAACTCTGTAGTGTCTTATCCTGTGTGTTGGCTTTTATGAACTGATTGTGCCTCAGGGGGGAATGCAGTGAGCTCCTGGAGCTGCCTACTCTCTTCCAGAGCTCCTGTTTGAGGCAGCTGCCAGGTCTCCCTCTGCCTCTCTGCAGGGAGGGAATTCTGCTTTTCTGCTCCCCACACTTGCTCCATGTGGTTGGATTTTGCTTTGCTTTATGTTTTAAAATCAGAAAATAAATAGCAGTCAGCCTAACTCCTAGCTGGGAAGGAAACCCTGTGAGTATCTTTCTTCTACCAACTCCGTTTCCTTTTCCAGAATATTCAGCAGGTTAATTATTTATGTGAGTTTGGGTATACGGGTGGGTTGTATTAGTGTTTTCTAACTTTGGGGATCATAGAATATTTTTTTTAGAACCTAGGACCTTGAGTTTATCATTGACTTGTTTTCTAAAAGGGTTGAAAGTCTACATTAGAAAAAAAACACATATCAAATTGTATTCATTAAAAGCTGCAGTCATAAAAAGGCCAAATAAATAGTGGCTTAAATAAGACAGGAGTTCAGTCTCCCCCGCTCCCACCGTGGCTCATCTAGGCCCACAGGACAGCTGTCTTCCCCGAAATCCTTGGAGTACTTGGGTTCTTGCCACCGTGTCACTGGGTCATCTCCTAGGAGAAGTGCCCCAGTCCACAAGGCAGGGGAAGCTTTAACTTCCCCGAGTCCAGCGGGGCTGCTTTAACTCAGCAGTGACCCTGACGGTACCACCCAGCCATTCACACCACTCAGCCCTCCCCTCCACCCGGCTTCCCCAGAGGTTGCGAGGTGGCATCTCCAGCTGGACCACTGCAGGTGCCCGGGAGGAAGGTGAGAATGAAGTTGTAAGGGACAATTAGAGCTGTTCCACATGCATCCTTTTAATACATTTATCTCCCCGGTACACTGTCTCATCACAGAGACGGTTCCGTGTCTTAGTGTGAAAGCAGATGTTGTAACAGTGTGGAGCCGTGAAGGGTTTTGGGCAAGAAGGCAAAATGATGAGATTTGTGTTTTAGAAAGAGCGCTCTGAAGGCAGAGCAGAGGTTGGATTGAAGCTGGAAAAGATTGCAGGGAGGGAGCTGGTGAAGTGAGCTTTGTTGTAATCAAAAGTTGGAGGAGGAGCTGCTAGAAGGCGAGGGCTCAGCAGATAGTTGGGGCTTAGCAATGCCAGTGAGCCAGCATCATCTGGGATTTGCCCTGTGCCCGCACGTGTAGGTGAGTCCCTGTCAAAGCCTTTCCCTGTTTCCAGCCTTAATTCCACTCTTCCCTTTGCTTCGCCATCCCAATCACCTCTACATAGCAATATACCTTTTTTCCCCAAAGCAGGTGCCACAGACTCCTGCCTTTCCGGACCAGGAGTTGAGAACTTGGGGAAGGAGCCTGTGGGTGGGGGGCAGGACCTTTGAACCCCAGGGTGCCTTTCCTGTTAAAGACAGCGGGCGGCCACTGCTCAGCCTTGCTGATTATCCTCAGGCAGGAATGCAAGCCCTGCATCACCAAATTTTTCAGTTTTAAAAACAGAAACCAGAAATGTCCTGGTTTTTAAGTGTTGGTAGCTTTCAATACTCTAAATTCTCACAATAGCTATTTCACAGGGTGGCCATGAAAATTAAATGGGTTCATAAATGAAAAGGTCTTTTAGAGTAGTACTTGATAAATGTCATCTGTACACCACCATTGTCTTCATCCCCAAATTCACGTCGACCTTCTTTTCTACTTCTGCATTGCCAAGAGCTACCGAAGGAAAATAGCCATGAAGCATCCAGGCCTCCCTGTGCTTCCAGAGTCACGGAGCACAGAATGAGACGGAAGCGAATATCAAACATTGTTCAAATCACAGGACCCTTTCTTCTGCGAACGCTGACATGGAAACCTGAAATGTAAGAAGGATGAACTTGGAAGTATTCTGTTGGAAGTGGTTATGGGGAACTGAATAGAGCAGGGGTTCTTCCACTTTAGGTCAGAATCACTTAGAAGACCTATTAAAGCTCAGAATTCTGGGGGCTAACCCCAGAGTTTATGAGTGAGTGGCTCTGGGACGGGCCCAAGAATTTTTGTTTCTAACAAGTTCACAGTGCTACTGGTGCTGGGGTTGGGGAACCACAGCTGAGGCCTGTGCTTTGAGGTTACATTTTTACGTCACTTGCCTTGAATCTGAGCAGATGTGTCAGTGCTTAGCCATGGCTGTGGCCTCCCCTCTTCCTCAGATGCCTGTTGTCTGGAACGTCAGGTGGTCTAGACAAAGCCTGGTCCACCTGCCAGCAGTAGCAGCATCACCTGGAGCTTTTTAGAAGTTCAAGTTCAAGGGCCTCCTTCCAGACCTACTGAACCAGAATCTCTTGGGAGCCCAGGATCTGTGCTTTTTAAAAGTGTTCTGATTACATGCTGAGGTTTGAGAACTTCTGGTCCTACTCAGGAGTTGAAGGTAGCTTACAAAAAGCCTGTGGGTAGAACTGTGTCCCACTTTCAGGACTTGGTCCCCCCATTACTTCCCACCCCTTGGAGCCACAAATGAACAGCCGCAGATGGTAAGTGAAAAGCTCTGGTTCCACCAGGAGCTTCCCTGGCCTTCAGTGTTCTGTGTCATTGGATAAACTGCTGCATTGGCTAACAAATGAAATTTTAAAATGATTAAAATTATGGGAAATGAGATGGAATGACAGTCCAGTTATATAGAAAGGGTGATGAATTAAATTTTAGAAATATTTGTGGTTGATGACTGCAAATTTAGGGCAAAAGGAAACTAGTGTGATTTAATACTCTAGCATATGCCAGGTGCTTTATTGGGTCACATTTAATTCTCTTAACAGTAAAGAGAATTACTACTGCAAAGCAGGCGAGGATGTCCTCATTTGAGAAGAGGAATCAACTGGGAATCGGCAGAGGCAGGATTTGAAGCCAGGTCTTTATGACACTGGGCTTCCCTGGTGGCTCAGTGGTAAAGAATCCACCTGCCAACGAAGGAGACCGGGTTTGATCCTTGAATCAGAAAGATCCCCTGAAGAAGGAAATGGCAACTCACTCCAGTGTTCTTGCCTGGGCAATCCCATGGACAGAGGAGCCTGGCGGGCTACAGTCCATGGGGTCACGAGAGTCGGACATGACTGAGTGACTAAGTCACAGCACCTTTAGGACACTAGAGCCTGTGCCCATTGCACTCTGTGATGGTAATCATTCCATTGAGCCCCCAGGGCCCTCATCTCCTCCTGATGCTGAGCATTTAGTTTGTACCCACTGAATTTTTTCTGCTTTACTTGGCAGAATGTATCTAATACAAAATATATATTGCATAGTATGACGTGCTACAAATAGGTAGTAGTAACTACTGCAGCATAAAAATTCCTAAATATCAGGAATTTTGAAATTACTGCCATACTTTGTGAATTTTAAGCATGTCTCTGAGTATAATAACTCTGAGTATTAAGTTAAAATGATTTTTCAGGAACATTAACCTAACTACTAACCAAGAGCTAGGAATAATTTGGTGGATTCTGACCCAAATTTAAATATCTGTTTTTATGTGGAATCATGAGCCAGGTCAGAATTTTTAAAATATACCATCTGTAAGTTCAAACCAGGAATAATGCGTACTTTCTTAAGTGGGGCATAATTTTCATTCATCCCACAGATGTGTTTAGGTGGACTTACACGTATGTTTAAAAAATGTTTAAAAGTTCTTTTCTTTTGTTGCCAACATTTTTAAATTGGATAATTTTTTCCATACCACATAACTTTTTTTGGCTCTTTCCTTGAAGACTGGAAGATCAGAGCACATTGAGCTCCCGTGCCAGGAAAGGCCACAGTTGCTCGAACTGTCCACCCGTGAGTTCCTGTTAGAGTTTAGGATGACGACTTTTTAGGTTTCCAAAGTTCTGTGTCACCCTGAGTTAGGAATGCGGCATAGCTTTTGAAGCCCCGGTCTCGTTGAGTGTCTGAGTACTGCTGTGTCAGAGTGAGTGACTAGTTCGTAAATCGTCCCAGTGGAGTCCTTTCACTTAACCCCGAAGTGTTTGGTCTGGACACTCCCCAGTAGGTACTTGTTAAAGCACCACACAGAATAGAAACCTGGCTCTCGGTCACCCAGCTATTAAAGTTTCCTCTGTTGATGGATTATTCCATGATGTCTTTTTCTTCAGGTAATTAAAGTAGATATTCCAATCTTGACCATGTTTTTCAGTTGCATACACACAGAAACTAAGTGTGGAATACTCAAAAACTTTAAAAAGGTTTTCGTTATGGGAAGTTTCAAGTAGAATAGTGTAATTAATTAACTTCACGGAACCATCACTCAGCTTCAGCCCATCAGTTTCATACGTGGACTGTAGCTATAAAATGCAATGAAAAGAAGACATTAATTAAAGAATATGAGAACTGGATTAATTCTGAAAATCTAAGTATATCTGTTGATATATCTACATGTATCTCAGTTTAGGTAGTTTGTTTTAATAATGAACACTATGTCTGTTACATAATTTTCTATTTAAAGTAACCTGTAAGCCAGCTGAGCTGGTGAAAGGCATGTCTTTCATATCAGGTGAGATTTTACAGTATGCTAATTTAATTTGTGAATCTAAGTTTAACTGCAGTTAAAGGAATCTTTTAAAAATTCAGTTTTACTCTTGTGTTTATACATTCAAACTGTCATGTATTTCGTAGTTTTAAACCAACTCACGAGTGTGTATAGTTTTCTGTTTTTCAAAACTCCTGCTTTCTATTTTGTTTACTATTTGAGACATATCCTGTATCTTAAAACATAATACATAGTTCTGAAGTAAGTTGAATGACAAAAAGTAAGTGAATTGGGTTTATACTTATTTGTCTAATTTTCTTGAGAAATAAAGGCAGTATATTGTATCTTAGGAAACTCTTAGGCTTCCGAATGATAGGAGCCTGGGCTCTCAGCCCCCTGACTGCTGACCAAGTGCACCGACTCAGCGGATGCTCGCTGCGTCCCCACTGTGTGCTCCACTCACAGAGAAGTGCATCAGCGAACAAAGCATACCAGGTTCATGCACTAGTTCTGCCGGCATTTTAGTTGGTGAGATGGACTATACTAAAGTAACTAAAGAGATATTTGACAGAATTTCAGATAGTAGTATGGAGAAAGAAAATGGCAACCTGCGCCAGTATTCTTGCCTGGGAAATCTCATGGACAGAGGAGCCTGGCAGGCTACAGTTCATGGGACACGACTGAGGGACTCAACACCAGCAGAGAATGAAGCAAGGAAGGAAAGAGGGTGAGGACGGGGAATCCAAAGAGGCGGCATTTTGAATGGAGCCGTCAGGGTGGCATCAGAGCAGACAGTCCCGGTGGATGTCCCCCCTCCCACCGCGTGTGCATTTAGGTATAACATTAGGTATTACAGTGCTTTACAGGCTACAGTTCATCGGACACGACTGAGGGACTCAACACCACCAGATAGTAGTAAGTACTGTGAAAAGAATGAAGCAAGGAAGGAAAGAGGGTGAGGACGGGGAATCCGAAGAGGCAGCATTTTGAATGGAGCCGTCAGGGTGGCATCAGAGCAGACAGTCCCGGTGGATGTCCCCCCTCCCACCGCGTGTGCATTTAAGTATAACATTTCAAGCAGAGGGTGCAGCATGGGTGCTTGTTGTGGCCTCACAAGAGATGGGCTTCATGCCTTCTAGAATAATGCGGTAGCCTGTGGCAGCGCAGGGCCTGGAGCGTGTGGTAGGAGCTGAGCGTGGAGAGGCTGGTAAGCCGCCATCTAGAAGGATTTACCCACATGCTGAGTTGCATCTGACTCTTTGCAGCCCCGTGGACTGCCCACCAGACTCCTCTGTCCATGGGGTTTTCCAAGCAAGAATACTGGAGTGAGTCGCCATTTCCTCCTCCCAGGGAACTACCTGACGCGGGGATCAAAACCTCATCTCCGGAGTCTAGTTGCAGGGACAGGTGGATTCTTCACCACTGAGCCACCTGGGAAGCTCACTGAGTAGCATAGTTATATGATTTACATTTGTTGTCTTCTAATACAATTTTCCCTACATGAGACAGTTTTCTGGTAAAACTCAAAATGTAACTGCATATATTCCAAATACATTGACATATATTATTATACAGAAATATTGAGAATAGGAGCCTTGAAGTCTAGTTCCTTCGTATCCTTTGTGTGTGTGCTCAGTTGCTCAGTCCTGTCTGACTCTTTGTGACCTCATGGACTGTAGCCCGCCAGGCTCCTCTGTCCATGGGATTCTCCAGACAAGAATACAGGAGTGGGTTGCCATGCCTTCCTGCAGAGCGTCTTCCTGACCCAGGATCAAACCCGAGTCTCCTGCAACTCGTGCACTGCAGGTGAATTCTCTACCGCTGAGCCACTGGGGAAGCCCCTTGGAGGAGTCTGGATCTCTTCTAATCTAAAGGCAGTTTTGATCAAGGGAGGGGCATCATCTCATTTGTGCTTTGGTGAGATCACTCTGGCTGCTGTTAGGAGACTAGCAGGTGGGGTCAGATTAGGAGGCTGTTAGCAGGCAGCAGGAGAAGCAGTTGAGGTGGTGGAGTGGCCGGCTCAATGGACTGGGTGCGGGTGTGAGGAGAAGACTCGGACGCCAATAAGGAAAAAGGCATTTGGAAAGGAAATACTTCTGAGAAATTACCTAAGATGAAAACTGAAAGTGGATCACTGGATTTGGCAGAACAGAGGCCATTGTTGGCCTTGACTAGAGTGGTTTGTGAGGAGGGGTGGGGATGAAAGTCTGATTGGAGGAGCTTGAAGAGCAGATGGGAGGTGAGTAGTAGAGAAGGCCAGCAGTGGGGTTTCAAAGGGTGTAGACAGGACAGCAGACACATGGGAGGGGGCAGGCCCAAGGAAGGTCCTAATGTTAGTTTTATTTTGTGTTTCCGATTGGAGATGGCATAGTGTTTGCTCCTAGGAAAGATCTGCTGGAGAGAAGTCAGTTGGTGGTGGCAAGGGAGCGTAAGTGGAGGAGCAGAGTCTTGGAGCAAACCAGCTGGCTGGGGAAGAGGAGGTGCTGGTTGCTCCCCTGGCGACACAGCAGAGTGAGAGGCAGTGAGAACCAGGGAGGGAGAAGGGAGATAGGGCAGTGTGAAGACGCAGGTGAAGGCACGGTGCGCTCTCCAAGGCGGATGGGAGAGAGGGAGAGCTGGAGGAGTGTAGCAAGGCCAGGCAGTGCTGGGGGCCCATTTGCCACAAATGGGTCCATGTCCAGAGATAGTCCAGATGGAGCTGGCTGGTTAGAGGCTGGGGGTGAGTGAGGACCTGGGAAGTAAGCAGGGATGGGGTTTGGTCAGGTGAGTGTGATGATGGCAGCGGGAGCGGGGGAGTCAAGAGCCTCAGGTGTGGTCTGAGGAGGCTGGCCTGGGAAGCAGGGATGGAGAGGGTTGGCGGGGGTTACTAGTGAATCACTAGCGGGTCAGACTCCGCCATCGTCCTCGGGTTACAGTCGGGGTACAGACGAGGCTCCACGCAGTCAGGTAACAGCCCACCAGGATGGGGCGCACGGGGTGCCGCTCTTGTCGTTCAGCCGTTGAAACCATTACATGGGTGTTGCTTGGGTCACTTGAATAGAGGTGGAGATAATAAAGCGGGGATGAGAATCTCCCCAAAATGAGGAGGCCTAACTCCTTGGGCCGGAGATGAGCACTCTAGAAAGGGGTCATGATGCTGCCTGGTGATGTTGCTCCGCGGGGAGCGTGGCAGAGGGGGAGGATGGTGGGGAAGCAAGATGAGGAGAAGGGACCCAGCTCACCGGGGACATCTGGCATGCAGTCCAGGGAGAGAAGACGGCACCAGTTGAAATGGCCATCATGGGCGCGGTGTCCCCTGAGATTCCACAGAAAGCTCGGGGAAGCCTTGGCAGAAGACCCTGGTCCCACAGGGGACTCTGCTCGTGACGGGGTGTGAGTCCGGAGCAGAATCGGGGCAGATGGGGCCGGAGAGCCGCACGGGAGCGAGCAGCCAGGTGACGATGGATGGACATCCGGGGAGGCTCGGCTTCAGAGGTGAAAGGAGGCTGAGATAATAGGGGTGTCCTGTGAGGTGTAAGCCGTGCTTCCATCCGGAGCTGGGGAGCCGATTGTCTTGCTTTATGATGACGGGCTCCTTATGGGGTTTGTCTCTTATGCGCCCGGCCCCAGCGAGGTGGACGGTATTGAGTGTGGCGGCCGGGGGGCGGCCCCACCAGGAACTCAGTGGTCCTGCTTCTGTCCCACAGAGTACGTCGACCTGCTGTTTCTTGGGTTAATTGTACACGTGAGCAAGTCATAGGGCCTTCCCCAGCCTCAGGGTTTTCACCTGTAAAATGGGGATACATCCAGGCTTGCCTGTACTTAAGATTTAGAGAGGATGCACACATAGAACCCAGCGGGGTTTGGAGTTAGAGCAGTGCTGCTTGACGTTTCCCCTACATGTGCAGAGAAAGGCGTTGTAAGCATTGCTAGTCCTTGCTTGTACTTGATGATGGTTGGTTCATTTATTAACGTTATCCTAAATATATACACATATTTAAATCATGTATATGCTTATATTCATACACACACACACACACACACACACATGTATCTATGTAATACTTGGGTCATTTGTTGGGTTTGCCCCCCACCAGATGCATGCTGTGGGAATCGCATGATCCCAATCTCTGTTTACAATGTTGAGGTTTTCATGCTGTCCGTTTTGTTCCGAGATATAAATGATAAAATGCATTCCTAGCCATCTTATCCCCAATAAAGTCATATTGATTTTTGTGTAGCGTATAATGAAATAGAAAATAATCTCCTGGTGTCTACTCTGTATTATTCACAGAAACAATTTCTAAAGAACAAGTCTGCATTTGTACAATATAAATGCCTTATCTTGTTTACTTGACATAAACTGGTGTTTTTGAAGGCAGAAGGGAGATAAAAATCACAGTTAATTGTTGTCCTTCTTTAACATAATATGGCTCAACCTGAAAAGCCTTTTGATTTGCAGGTAAAACATTTTTGAAATAAAGCTTATCTTTTTGCCATATATTTTAAGGAAACATCGTGGCACTGAATCATAGTACAACTGTTTTTGTCAATTGGAAACTTAATAATTTTGTTAGCAGTGATTTATACTGTAGCTAAAAAGCTCTTGGTGGTTTCCCAAATCTTAAAGCTAACTGACCTTGCATTTGAACCCAGCTGTAATGTAAACATTTTCTTGAGATGGCAAGGGCTTGGGCCAGACAATCTGGAGGATATTAGTGGTATTCTGTTTGAGGCAAGTTGGAATCCCCAGATAATTCTCAGGAGCTCTTTTTTAGGTCAGAAGCTATCTTGGACATTCTGCATTTCTTCATTCTTTCTTGGTCTTGTTAATAATGCACACTGTTCCTCTTGGAAATCTAAACTAATAAAAGACATACCTTATTGAAGCAGGACAGTAAGTGTAGTTTTATTTATAAGGTAGTTTTTCTATCCTTTCCACATTACTTAGTTGCTAAAAATTAAGAGTATTCAGACTACTGCGCTTGAGGTTACTGCCCTACTGGCTTTAAAAATTCCCACTTAGTATTCTGTTACTTATCCAAAATATTCTGTTCAAAGCTAAAACCTACATCAATTCCCTTAGACACCAACCCCCTTTTAAAAAACCTTTCTGAGACGAACTGAGCAGTTTTTCCAGCTTCAGGTCATGACTCATTAATGATTGTTAAGTCAGTTTAGTGGGTTGAAAACGCATTAAAATTTTTTATGGAATTCTGCACCCAGAGTGAGGGCAAGTATTGTCTCATGACACTTTTGCTGTACTTATACATAGATGTGTGTGTATAAGTGTGAAGATGTAGAATTTTTTTTACTGTGGCTTGCCGTCAAAGCTTGGAAACTTACTACCAAGAAGATTTCAGGTAAAAGTTTCTTAGTTCTTTTTTTTTTGTAAGTTTACATTTCAAGATGAAAACATCTTGAGTTTTCAGCTCTACGGCCAATACAATTGTTAGTTGAATTGTTAGTTGTTAGTTGAATATTTTAGAAGTTTAAAAGACAGAGACATTTTCTGTTATTTTGCAAGTGATTTTTATTTTCTAATTTGGACATTATCCTATGGATCAAGAACTGAAATGCCAGAGCTAAGCAAAGACCATGCTTCTCTTAATTCAAGAAACATTTAAAGATCTCATACCAGGTGATAGATGTACTGAACTGTATAAGGTATAGTTTTCCATCTCCCAGGAAATCACAGTCAAATTTTCATCAAGCCTATGTTGAAATATATTTGTGTTCATATGTGTTTTATTTTTTTCTCTTTAAAAATGGTGATCTGTTTTAGTAAGTTCAACTCCTCACTCAAACTTAAAGAAATTTTTACAAGGAATATTTGTCCCTGGAACCTTGTCAGATTTCTCCAGGCTATAATTGAGTATTGATACTTATTCCTGCTTGAATTTTTGTTCTGCTTATTAAATATACTGTCATTGAATTAATGTTAATTGTTGAATGGTTTTGGACTAGATTTGAATTGGGGTCCCAATATGGTGGATGTATTTGCTGCTTTTTCTGGAATCAGGTGAGGACAATTTGTGAGTTTTAAACTTGTACAATTTTTCAAGTGTGGTAATTGTCCTATTTAATCTCATCCCTTAATTTCTCCAGACGTCTCTCCTCTTTAGGAGACCATAGATGATAATCACGGAGAAGGCAGTGGCACCCCACTCCAGTACTCTTGCCTGGAAAATCCCATGGATGGAGGAGCCTGGTGGGCTGCAGTCCATGGGGTCGCGAAGAGTTGGACACGACTGAAGCGACTTAGCAGCAGCAGCAGCAGATGATAATCAAGTAGTACTCCAGATAGCAAACAGATGCCTCAGTGTCCAATTTAAAATAATATAATATGCAAATTGCCAAGACATTATAAATGACAGTGTAGTGATTAGTCATAGCCGGCTTGGTGTTTTTATGTCAAGTACTTTTTGGATAAAAGTACAACATAACTGAGGTAATGACTGTGCCAGGCAAGTAAGACTTGTTGATTCAAAGCGCTTGTTCTCCATCCTCCCTTAAATAATCGCTTTTTAAAGCAGATGACTAGCAATCCCCTGATCATGGTTTATTACTTAGTTATTCCTGTTTGAGTGTATATTTTGATTACTTACTGTCCATAGTGAAGGATAGGGAAGGCTGGTGTGCTTCAGTCCATGGGGTCGCAGAGTCGGACACGACCTAGTGACCGAACAACTGCCAGTTTTGTATACTGGTACATAAGAAAAGTTCTATTTTAAATCAGTATTCTAGAATAATACTACTACTCCTTGAAACATTAAGAAACCAGTTCATTTTATCTCAGCCATATATCACTTTAGAGAAAACAAAAGCAGATTAAAATTCCTAATTGGAACAGTGTCTTGTTCTGTCATAAATAATAGGTTTATTAGGAAACTTGTATCTCCTAGCATATACATTTAAACCACTTAGTAACATTAGGTTCTTTTAATATGTGTAAATCTTCCATATAAGATTTCTCGTCAGCCTATCCAACAGTTATTTCCTCATACTACCTTTATTAAAAGTTTTTTCTTTCTATGTGAGTAAACCCAAATCATTAAAATGAGCATCTTTGTCTAAATCCTATTATGATTATGACAGAAATCTCCAACAGCAAAACAGTTCAGGTTGAAGGCTGACATTTTATATCCTTGATTCACACTGTATGAACCAAAATAAAGAGTCTGTAAGAGCAGAGTATCAGATGTAATTGAAAATTGCTTTGTGTCACATCTTAAGTAATAATATATGGTTTATGTGTCTGTTTATTAACCTCTTTGTCATGGGTTCTGAGTGTGTATGTCATGAAAACGGACTCCTGTGTACTTTGGAGGAGGGCTTTGTTTATTACTGTAATCTGTAATATTACTTGCATGAAAACTAATTTTAATTTTTCTCGTGTTTACCACATCTTTATGTTTAAAGCGGTCTGAATGAGCTTCATTCATTATTTTCTTCTGACTTCTTATTTTTGGAGTTAGTATTACTGTGTTTTCTGTAGTAAAAACAAATCTTGTCTTTTCCACCTCTAGTTGTCACTTTAGTCCCTGTTGACTTAATGTTCATCCTGAATTAAATGCAGTAGTTGATGCATGATAGTACATATTTTTAAGGAGTACCTTCCTACTTTAAATATAAATAAAATGTGGACCCTCTTACCCAGTTTTTTGGATTCACTATGCAAATACTACTATAGTTGATAGTTCATTGTATTTGAATAACTGGGAGGAGAATTAAATTTTTGCACATGTGATTGGTTCTTTATACAAAAGCCAAGGTTAGATATCTCAAACGAGAAATCTATATAAAGTTGACATTTGATGTAATAACAAACTGTTTATTTTCATTTTAAAAATAAAGGACCACTCCAAGGTATAAAGTATATGCCATACTTGAAGTTTATGAAGTTTGATAGAAGCATTAAAACTAGGACAGTTGAACTATGCAGTTCACAATATTTAGCTATAATTTTATTTTAAAAATTCCTTTCTCTGTCAGTGTGAGGAAGTTTGAGTAGCTCATGCTTAGTGTTTATTAATTACTATTTTGTACTTCGTGCCAGGGTGTTTGAGAGGTGAGGAGGGATGGAGAAGCCAAAGCTGGTTTTCTTGTACATGAAGTTTGTTTCATTTTGTGCTGACTTG
>NW_011494895.1:2173661-2177730 GCF_000754665.1 Bison bison bison | reverse complement strand
TGCTGACTTGATGAGAAAATATTTGGTATAAAAACACTGAAGAAAGTGACACTTTTGTGCTAGCATGTTCTGATTTTAAAGTACATCCAAGCAGTCTTAAGCACTTTGTCCTGTCAGGAAACTGGTCTGCCTTCGTGTCTGTGCTTCGTTTATCATTCAGGAATTTGAAGTTCCCTTCCAGCCTCGGTCGTTAAGCCCAGTGACCTGCCTGTCAAACCATAACAAACATAGAAGTCAAGCTTGTGGGTCATTCACGCAGCTTCATGGGACTATGTCCACTTCCTTTCTCTTTAACCTTTTTCAACACCAAAGTCATTTGTTTTGGTAGAAGTGAGGAGTGTACTCTCTTGGTGGTGACCCTGTACGCGATGAAGTATTCTTTAAAAATCTATTCAGGTTATTTTTTTATTTTTAAATATGCACAGCATTAAAGAAAGATTGGAAGGTATAAAAGAAAAACACCCATAACCTTGTACCCCAGTGAAACTGTCTATGCTTTTGGAGGGGCAAAGGGTGAAGAGGAGGGAAATCAGAATTAAAACTTTGAGGAGAAATCCTAGTTTTCTAGTTGTCTCGTTAGTTTCATCCTATCAAAGGACACGAGTATGTCCAAATCTCACCGAAAAGGTAGGCTGTTGAGAAATCATAGCTTGCTAAAGAGTCTGCTTTTTGAGTAATCATGTCGATTTAGTTCCCTGCTGCTTATCTTACTACTGTTTCACTCAAACTAGATAAATAGTTTTTTCAAAATTAATTTGTTTGAATGCATAGGGCACCCAGTTGTACCCCCGAGGAGACCACTGAGGTGTGAACTAATATTGGCAACCTAGCAAGCTTCCTGTGAACCTTGGGGTAAAGCACCTCTTATGTTGATTCATTTTAACTTCTTAAATGTATAATTAATTGCCGAGAATTGTAGTTCTTTATTGATCTTTGGAGGAATTGTGTTCTGCTCTCACAGTTGAACAGAGAAGTTCACATTTCCTCATGTGTGTGACCCCTTGGGTCCCTGGCCAGTCAAGACTCCACGTGGTCCTTGACTTCTTCACAGGTCCCCAGCGCCTAGGACAGTGCCCACCCAGGGTACTGGAAGCACTCAGTAGCTATCAAATGAGCTAATTAAAACAGTTATACACAACAGAATTACCCTTGACCTGAATCTTAGGTATGGGGGGGCGTCCATAAATGGATTTTCCATGAAATTTTACTTTTGTGTCAGAAATGCCATTTGAATGCATCATGGATATTTCCAAATTGTATTATGCATTGTATTAATTAATACTGGAGTACTCCATCCAAACATACTTCACCTGCTGACTCAAGGATGTCATTATGAATAATAATTGGTGTAATTCTTATGTGGGCAAGCAAAGCTTGTGGGACTGCCTTTGTGTTAATAACTGCGACTTAGAACAGATAAAAACTAATATTCTAATGGCTTTTGTAGATCTGCCTACCCACAGTTATCTGAGTAATAGCCCAAGACTGGCTCCCTTTCTCTTATCAGGAAATGCAAATGATCTTTTGGGCAGGTAGTCATCATTTAGTAGCTTTTGTTTTCAGGTTCAGAGAACTGTCTGGAAAATCTAGAAAATCAGGATTTTTCTTTCTTTCTTTTTTTTTTGGACGCTTGACCTCTAGAGAAGTAGGCATATTATAAAATAGGTTACACCATGTAATTGAAGGCGTGTGCTAATGATAAAATTTTCATCTCCAAAGGAGAATTGTTTTTTTAGAGTTTCCCATTTGTTTGCACTGTTTGCAGTGTTATCATAAGCAGCCTTTAGTAACCATAAGCAAAATTCTCATAAACTTGAATTTAATGTAATAAAACTACATTTGTTCTGCAGTGCATAGTTAAGGGAGGCTTTTGGAGGCGGGGGGTTGCCTTTCAGATTTTTCTCTTTCTGCACTTTATTCCACTCAGAAGGAATTAATTTCTAAACATTAGAAGATGTTTTATACCAAGATAGGTCTTCCTGTAACTAGAACTACAAAAATGTCTTCATTTTCATTAATTGAGAGATGTAAATTTTTTTCTCTGTTTTTGACCACGTTCTTCCACAATCTCTTATTGATTGGAAAATGTTTTATATTGAGACAGGTCTTTCTGTAACTAGAACTACAAGAATCTCTTCATTTTCATTAATTGAGAAATGTAAATTTCTTCTCTATTTTTGATCACATTCTTCCACAGTCTCTATTACTGTTATCAGTTCAGTCCTTTCCAGTTCAGGATGCCTGTGAATTCAGACGAGCACGAGGAAGTGGTTCCTCTGGGATTCAGGATTATGTGTGGCATTTTGTTTTGCTTTGTTTTGTTTTGATGTTCCACCTTGCTTATCTGTGTTTTCTACTTTTCTGAAATAGTAAGCCTATATTATTTAAACAATACATTACCAATACATAAGAGTATAGAATCCTGTTTATATTCATTTAAGAGTTGGGCTTAATTTCATAGTGGTCTAAAATAATAAGATGCAATTAAAAAAAATGACAAGAAAAGGGAAAAATAAACCCAATGTAAAAATATCACCCAGCATGATAAACCCAAGTAAGAAATTAAATTTCTGTGTAAATGTAAAGGATACAGCTGAAGAGAAATCCTAAAAGGCTAACAGTTACATAGGCAAGATTTTTAGGTAGGAGTCAGTAGGTAGACAAGGAAAAAATGGGCAAATATGTACCTACTTGGATTATGTGTAACTGATTCTTGACCATCAGTGAATGGGTTGTGAAGGTCACGTATCCCCTAAGAAACAAAGTTCATCTAGAAAAGTAAGTTTGAACAGTTAATTTTATAGTTAGTAATACTATAAGTGTGCATAATGCTGATATCCGTTTTCTTAATACTGTACAATTAGCATAGGAAAATATGGGGGTTGTATTTTTGTAGCACATGTAATATGTTAATATCTCTACCGGGGAATGAGATCTTTATCTTTAGAAATCCCACAACTTTCTGTTTCCAGAACTGTCTCCACCAAACCCGTGGTAGCACTACATATACATTAATAACATGGAGAACCTGATGTGTCCATCACCAGCTCATATTAACAGTAGCATCGCCTGGCTCTTCTGGTGGTTTTTGGTTTTCTTCTTTTTCTTTTTTTTTTTAAATTTAGGTGTTATGCTTGATTAATTCACCTAGTAACTCATGTAAGTTAAAATGTATCAAGCGTTTATTATGTATCATGCATTGTCTCATTTATTTGGCTTCTCACAGCAACTCATAGTTGGTTTTATTATCATTCCCATTTTACTGATGATGAACCAGAGCATGAAGAAGTCAGGTGCTGCTGCTAATCCGTGGCAGACTTGGGCCTCGTTCCCCAAGAATTCTGTTCTTAATCACTATGCTGTTTATGTTTCTGTTGACTGTAAAGTTCATTTACGACAGAGTCCCCTTTCTCACCCTGGGAGAGACCTTCCGTGGATACTTGAAACTGTGATTCACTGTGGACTTGGGTCCAGGGAATTTCAGCTCCCAAGCTAAGTTCTCATAGACCATCAGAGCACACCCTCAGTTATTCCACATTTCTAATTACAAGAAGACTTTATAAATAAACAGAACATGAATTATCATAGTGGTTCTAAAACATAAGATGGTAATTATAACTTGAAGTCTTCAAAATGGAAGATTAAGAGCTCATGTTTTCAAATCTTAGATGATAACAACATTGTACATCCTGCAGTTTAATTTTGCCAACTGATCCTAGACCTTCAGGCAACATGTCTAACACTGGATACTTATTTCCTTTGTTAACAAACCTTCACGGGCAGTTCGAGGTACAAGATACAGAGAGATTACTAGATAGTCCCCACCTTCTCAAAGAGGCTGCCAGATATAAATTAGTATTTGTTAAACTGAAGTTGAACTGAATATAACAAAAGAGAATTTCAGAAAAAAGGAAGCGTGATCAGCCTTTACTCATCTAGAGCGGGCAGGGAGAGGAGTCTTTGTAGTGAGAGGTGAGGAAGTTACAAGGAACCAGCGAAGGGCATTTCAGGCAAATGGTTGGGGCACTTAGGAAAGAGTTGAAGAGTAAATAAGTGGTGAACTGGAATA
>NW_011494895.1:2138906-2173561 GCF_000754665.1 Bison bison bison | reverse complement strand
TGGAGCGATTTGATGAAGGACTGGGCACCCTCTTCTGTACTCTGATGGTTCCCTAGCTGAGCTCTCATTTTCTTGTGTGTCTTCCCTGCTCGACTGAATTTCTTGGGGCTGGGAAATGCCTATTGTCTGAGTTTTTGAGATCTTGGGTGTTTCGTGATTGAGAAGGATTGTGAACGTGTTTGTAAGCAGTGAAGAAGAAAGACAACAGTATATGAGGAACGTGGCTCTGTGTTCCTGCTTTCTTAAATAACATTTAACTTTAGAACATTTTTTTATTTTTAATAGGTCCATTTCAGTTACATCTTGTCACTTCCCCCAAAAGTGTCACATTGAGTATAGCTTCAAGGAGTCGGAAACATTTATAGTGAGGTCAGTTTCTTCACAAATGGGGTTGTGTCGTATGACTCCTCTTCAGTTATATTTCAAAAGGTGGCAGGTTGACATTTTTATTAAGTTCTATAGTGTTCTATTAGTTACGTTCTTATAATTCATAATTCTGTTTTGGAAGAAATCCCTTCGAGAGTCAGAGAAAAGAAGTCAGCCTTAGACATCCATGGTGATACATACATTGCCTTTTATAGTTCTCTGTAGGGTTTCCCATATACAGGGAGTCAACAAATATTACTTATCTGAAGAGATACTTTAAGGTAAACATTTTATTATCAAATATATTTTTAATCCATTTGCTTTAATTGGATTTCATTGGCATATATATAAGACTCTTCTCTGGGAGTTGAGGGATTTTTTTTTTTCAGCCTAAAATTATAGCACTTATTTTTCAGCCAGAAACATTTTTTAGTGTATTTACATGTTTGTTTGATGTTGCTTCACATAGATAACAGGACCGTGTTGATGTGAACAGAATATTCATTTTGATGTGCCTATAAACCCTAAGCTTTGTCTTTCTTTAGTTAAACCAGGTTCTAGAGAAAACTTCAAGGATTCTAACCAAGTCCTAGGTTATACCACCAGAGACTGTCTTGGGGGCCAGTCTGTTCCAGACTTCCCAGTGGGGGCTGCAGGTGGAGATCCCGAGAGGAGCTGGGGATATGGTGACCATGAAGTGGCCCCATGGGGATGAGGTTATAGTGGGTTATAGCCTCATGGGGATGAGTCTGTAGGGCTCTAAATCTGATGTTTTTGGAAAGGCAGAACATTTAGATCTTTAGGTTTTTATTTTCTTGGCATTTCTGGATTCTCAAATCCTGGCAGCTAACTGGAAATATTTAGAAACATTATGCACCCCCTTCCGTTTGCTGCCCCCCACTCAAAAGACACTTCTAGAATCTTCTTCTCTCAACAGGACTGTGACCACCTGTCATGGTCTCCATCACCTGACTCAGGCCCCAGTCATTCCCCCACCCCCGGGCCACCACGATTGTCACCCAGCTTTTCTCTGTGCCCCTGTTTCCCCCCGTCCCCACCAAGTCTGTTCTCAACACAGTGGCTCTTGGGGTTCTGCTGAGACCACGTGTCAGTTAGGTTTTGCTCTTTTTGTCCCACGAGCCTGCTGAATACTGTGCCCAGGCTCTGGACTGTGGCTTTTCTAGGCTCCTGGAGCCAAAAATCAAATGTCAGGCTCACCTCCTGGTTCTTCTGGATCACAGTCTGACAAATACAGGCTTCCAAGTAACTCTCTGATGGCTTCAGAGAGATGGAGAGAGTGGGAGGTGGGAGAGCCGGGGCTGGCAGGCAGGTCTTCTCTGCACGGGCTCACTGGCTGCAGCCTCGGTGGCCACTGCCCGAAGCAGACCTCCTCCCTCTGATTCGCTCACATTTACTTTCTGTTGGACAGTGCTGCTCTTACTGTTTGTTTCTGAGAGCCTTGGCACTCTGCTTAGTTTTTATTATTGCAAACTGTCTTATTTTAAATGATACATGTGTTTCCCTACTTGTAACTTTCCCATAGGTGAGCATTTGGAAGGTCTTTTACTTCAGTCCTTAGCACTTGGTACCCAGTGTATAGTAGGTACACAGCAGACTGGTGAATGGATGCTCCCCTTTTGCTGACCTTTTCCACATGGCTTCCAAACCTTACACCAGTCTTAATGTCATCCAACACCCTGCTAGCTTCCGGGGACATCTCTGAGCTGCCAAACTCAGACACTTTCCAGTTTTCTCTGAGCTCAAAGCTTGCAAATGGTAGGTGCTTGGTAAATTAAACGCATGATTTGTGCCTCTTGGGTTTTTTGTTTGTTTGTTTTTCCTGGTGCCTACTAGAGTTCTAGAAGAAACTGCTGCTAAGCTGCTGCTAAGTCGCTTCAGTCATGTCCGACTCTGTGTGACCCCATAGATGGCAGCCCACCAGGCTGCCCCATCCCTGGGATTCTCCAGGCAAGAATATTGGAGTGGGTTGCCATTTCCTTCTCCAGTGTATGAAAGTGAAAAGTGAAAGTGAAGTCACTCAGTCGTGTCCGACTCTTAGCGACCCCATGGACTACAGCCTACCAGGCTCCTCTATCCATGGGATTTTCCAGGCAAGAGTACCAGAGTGGGGTGCCATTGCCTTAAGGTAAGCAAACATGAGCTCTTTGGATTTTCAGCTTTCTTCAGGATATATGTATTCCAAAGCAATTTCTAGTGAGTTTGGAATCACTGTCTCTATCATTCCCATCTGTTAGTAAGGGTAATCAAGAGCTGATATAACTGATGTGCTTTATTTGGAGGATAAGCAATGAAAAAAGACACATTCCCCCTTTGTAGACTTTGTTTGAGTCTGTTGACCATCCTCAGGTTCTTTGTACTTTGAAAATTGGGTGGATTTTCTTGTTCTGTCTGCAGTTGATACTAAGGGGAGAACACAAGACTGTGAATCTATTCATGAAATATGCTTTTAAAGTTATTCACTTTTTTTTTTTATGTTGCTGTATGTGAGAGAAAACAGAGGTAAAGAGAGAAACTAACTTATTTAGGCATGATTGTTAATTTTCTTTTTATTTTCTGTCTACTTATTGCTTTGGATAAATATACTGGAATTCTGCCAAAAATTCAGGTGGATGAATACTAATTTTGCTGAAATTAGGTGGAACAGCCATCCTCTGCCAATTTTCTGTCTAAATTATGCAGAAATCTGACGCTTGCAAGACAGAAATCTGGTCAAAAATAGAGTCCTAATTTTCTATTTAGTCGGTAAGACCTTCAGCAGACTAATTGTTCTTGTTTAAGCTTTTCTTTTTCAGGTAGCGAAAGAAATCCAAGAAAAAGGAAATCCAGTCCAAGTTACTTGCCATTTCTCTCCTGTGACCCAAATGTAGACTTGTGGGGTTAAAGAACATGACATTCACAATTTGTCTGGTGCAGAGCAGCAGTGAGCCTCAGAAAACAATTAGTGCATCTTTCAGACGTATGGTGGTTACTGAATAATTACTCAAATAATGGTCAGTAATGGAATACAAAGGGTTATCTCTTAGCTAATCCTCGAGTAATGGAATTGGTGTATCTCTGATTTTTCTCTTGGCCTTCCAGGGTTCAGAAGAATGAGACAAAAGTGATTATGGGAACTAGAGGGAGCCACTGGAGGCCGGCAAGGAAAAGGAGACCTTATCTGAAGCAATTAATCAAGAAACTCATATTGTGGGACAATTATTCAGAGCTAATTCTAAAATAGCTTCAGAGCCCCAGGTCTTGGGATATTTCTTCCAGAATTTTGTCAAGGTCATTTAGAGCACAGGGACAACCCTGCGTTAGAATAAAGGTTTGGTTAAAATCATGTGTACTCCCTACCTAGAAGCCTGTGCGGTATAAAAGCATAGCGTCAATCATCAACTACTTAAATGTAGTTGTTATTTTTTACTTTATTTTTATGGTGGCAAACTGTGCAAAATAGAATGAGGTATCATCCCAAGGATAAACGTCCTTTCTTGATGTACTTTAAGTACGTTGGCCTCTGGCACGTGTCTGTTTGCTTCACCGTGTAAACTGGGAAAGCAGTGCTGATATGCAAGTTCAGTGACTTTTTACATGTGTGTGATTTCATATAATAATTGATTTTCTATTGAGTGTGGTTGTGTTAAATCTGACTAGTCCTTTAGCATTTTCCCCCCGAGTGGCTAGAGAACTGTTATTTTCTCAGGAATCTGGTCTCAGCCCATATGTCACTTCCTCAGTGAACGTTCTGCCTAAAATAGCCCTTTCCCTCCCCAGACCTGTGATCCTGTTTTATGAACTTCTGAGCACCTAATCACTATGAAATATTGTTTATACTTACTAGTTGCCTATCCACTGTACCGACATGTAAAGTCTCTGGGAAGGGAAACCTCGTCTTTTGTTTACTTAGGTCCGTGTGGCCTGCTGTATATTGATCATAATAAACATTTGCTGGGTAAAGGAAGGAATGAATGAATGAATGAAATGGCCTTTATCTTGTGACACTCTCCTTACCCTACTGCCCTTCCGCTTTCACCTCCGCCACCACTGTTTTTTTGGCCATTCATGGGCAGGTGCAAGGACATTTGGGTTGTGCATGTTTCTGAGTCCAAACATGGCAACACCCTGCCTTCTTATTTCAACTCAGACTGTCGACAGGTGTGCTTTCTCAGTCTATTTCTTGCCATGCTTCTCGCATTTTTGGCTTGTTGGTGATTCTGCTCTCCAAAGTGGCCCCCAGGCAGGATGCTGGCTGGTGATCCCGAATGCAAGAAGGCTGTGCTGTGCTATATGGTGAGAACAGAGCAGCTCCATGCAGTCGTGGTTACAGAGCCATTGGCAGTGAGCTCACTGTGAGTGAGTCCACATATATATTAAATGAGATGCCTTTAGACAGAAACACACATGAAACAAGATTACATATTGATCTGCTGTCAGAAATGTGACCAGAACCTCTGAGGAACCTAGCCTTGTATTTCCTCTGGGAAGAGTGGTTCAGTTTTCACTAATTTAGTATTTGCAGCCCCTTTGTAGAACATAACCACCATAGATCACACAAATCTACTGTTCGTGTGAACACATAGTTAACATGTTGCTACGTGGCAAGCTACCTCAGGAATCAGTGGCTTAAAATTACAACTGTTTACTCACTCACAATCCTGCGAGTTGGCACTTGGGGTTGGCACAGCAGTGCGGTTCTTCTGCTGGGTATGGATATACTTTTGCCATCAGCTGGTGATCAGTGGCCTCCCTTATATGTCTGACAGGTGTGACCGGGGCTCTGAGCAATGCGTTTCTCACCTCCCAGAGTCTAACCAAGGCTCATTCGCTCTAGGGGTTTGCAGGTCTCCCAGGAGCAGCAGGAGGGCAAGCCCCAGTCTGCAAATGGTTTTCAGTCCTCCGCTCGTGTCACTGTTGCCAACTCTGATTCATCAGCCAGAGCAAGTCACACGGCCTCCCAGATCAAGTAGGCTCCACATCCTGCCAAGACCTAGAGTCACCCATAGAAAGGGCATTGGGGCAGGGAGGAAGGGGTCTCTCTGATACTCAGAAGCCAAAGAGGCAGTACTGACTGTTGCCTGGAATGGGCAAGAAAGGAAACAGAAATTCACAAAGACTAAGCAACCACACCACCAGTCGTGGGCAAAGGCAAGTCACACACGTCTGCATGATGGCAGAGTTTCTATTCTCTGTCTCTTCCCTTCTGATAGACCACTGGCTGATTTGCCTTGTTTGACTAGCTCTGGGGATGGAGAATCAGCAGTAAGATTAGCCTCATTGCTACAGGAGAGCAACAACTGCCGTCATCTGTCTCGGAAAGGATTCCATACCCTGTGCGTAGTCTTACTGTCGTGAGTATAAGAATGTCCTGGTGGGAGTGACTTGTGAATGTGTGGGGCTCGATCTTGGATTTGATCTGCACGAAAGGCTTACATCCTGGGATATGGAATCTTAGTTGTAATAGAATTTATTCTGAAAGACTTAAAGGCAGATGATTAAAATATTAGAGATATTGACGTTGTCTGAAGAGATCTCCTTGTATTTATTTCTTTCAAAAAAAAAATCCACAATATTGCCATAGCTAGGCCCTATTATGCTGTTGTAATCATAGTTGCACCAAGAAGGGTGATTAACGATAGCAATTTATTGTATCTGAGGAGGAGAGAAAATAGGAGATGTTGTCGTTATCATAAATCATATCATAAATAACCCAGAAGAAGCACTCAGAGCGCCCGTGTGGTGTCAGCAGCCAGCCCTCTCAGGCACGCTCGCCCAGGGTGTAGCCATAGAAACCCCAAAGTCATGCTGTTATCTTGGCCTCGCTGCAGTTATGTGATACAACACTATTAACATATAGATTAGGCCATTTATAATACCAGGTGTCATTTCAGGTTGGCCTGCTTATATAGCATTTTAGTTTTTTATTGTGCCAAATGTTAGTGAAAAAAGTGCTTTTCTGCAGGTCAGTGTATATATAGGTATTTGTAATGCATCAGCTTCACTCTATTAATTTATTATGTTATTGATTGGTTGTACTGTATGAATTGTCATGGCCTAATTGTCTTGTCTTTGCTAGTAATTTCATTTCTTTTTCAGGTAAATAGCTTGGTTTTGAAAATACCTACCCACTCATACATGTTGAGCTGTGTTTTAAAGGGTCTAATTTCAGTCACGTTATAGATAGGACAATTTTTAAAGTATCTTGTGAAGAGACAGATGGGATGTAAAAAATTTTTTTGGCCTCATTTGGAACTAAGAGAGAAAATGTTGGCTGGACTGGGTGGTTTTAATGCTGCTGCTGCTCTTCCTGCATTTCCAAGGTGTCCCGTGTCTGCCTGTCATTCTCCAGCTGCCCAAGGTCTTTGTCCTCGCCCCATAGCATCCTGCTAGAGCCTGTCCCTCCTCAGAGCACCCTGGGTACCAGACCCTCTCAATCCTCAGCATTCTATCAAATTGCTTCACTGAAGTTTCACTTACTCAGAGTCTCCTTACCTCAAAAAGTAGGGTAGACTCAATCATTTGTCAGGTTTACAGTCTTAAAAATATTCTGGCAGCAGCATTTTTAAAAATACAGCCCTTATCCAAGACATGAATCAAGTGGTCAGAATGCCAAGCTCTGAGGCATGTGATCAGAGAGATATTAGGGGCAGAAAGGGCTCTGTCCTGCCCTATAGAGCATCCCCCTGCATGTGGAGATGGCCCTAATATTAGCAATCTTAAGTTCTTCGAAGCAGGAGTCAGATGTCAATCTTATAGTTTGCAGATGGGGAGACTCAGGTCTGAGAAAGTCAGTGGGCTGTGCTAGGTCAAGTTGTGGCTCTGGAAACAGGCCCCAGAGGCAGTTTCCATCAAGCTTCCTCTCTGGTGGGCCTTGGGGTTTCTGTTCCCATGTCCCTGGATGTGACAGCTTGTGTACCGTATGCCAGTGCCTGCCACGGCACTTGAATCAGTGGCCACACAATGTGGTGGCTTCTTCAGGATAGGAAGTCGTGTCTCATTTGACTGTGTGTTCCTAGGGCCTAACATAGTGCTTGCTCTACTGGTATTTACAAGGCACCTGGAAGGTGAACGGATAAATGAGTGATGAGTAAGGAGTGAGTGAATGAATGTAAATAGTTTTGAGTCACTCCAACTGGTTGTAATAAACATAATATATAGAAAGATGTTTTCTGAAAAGCATCCATTTTAAATCTTTTCATATCTATTATGAAAACATTAGTATGCATAATCTAATTAGACAGTGGGAAGGTTTCTGTCATTGTTGCTAGAAATTAATTTCTGCATGTACATTTCTAAAAAACTACATGAAATCTAGTTTTAAGTACATTTAGTTTTTGGTGAGATGGACAGGTAGCATTTTATTGTCCTTATAAAGTTCAGAAGCACAAGTATATTTTCTGCTTGAAATCATGCATCTGTATAGTTAACGAGATAAAAACCTTTCATGCCCATGCAAACAATTTCCTAACATCCATCATCTTTTAAGATTATAGTATTTCTTTAAAGGCATTTATTATTCTGGTTTAAAAGATTTTTCTTAAAAAAAAAAAGATATTCTGAATCAATATTTTTAATAACTTAGTAGTGTGTTAGTCATTCAGTCATGTTAGGCTCTTGTGACTCTGTGGACTGTAGCCTGCCAGCCTCCTCTGCCCATGGAATTTCCCAGGCAAGAATACTGAAGTGGGTAACCATGCCCTACTCCAGGACATCTTCCCAAACCAGGGATTGAACCCCGGTCTCCTGCATTGGCAGGCGGGTTCTTTACCACTGAGTCACCTGGGGAACAGGTACCCTTGCACATGTTAGACCAAAGAGGAGGCTGCAGAGGAGTTTGGTGGAGAAGCATGTTTTGCTCATCACTCCCGTGGGAAATGTAGGAAGTGTGGATTATTTATCTGTGTCATCAGTGAAGGAAGTTGGAGTGGTGTTTGTAGCGTCTCCCCGACTCCTCTTAATATCTGTGGAATTTTTTAAACAATGGACATCAATATAGATCCATTTATTTTCTTACATATCATTAAAAGAATCTGACAGTTGTTCTGCATTAGCAAAATATTGATTTGGTAAATATGGGTAAAAGCTATTTGTGAGTAATTTGTAGCACTTAGAACTTTTCTATCAGTTTGAAATTATTTCAAGTTGAAAAATTTTCACAATCAAATGTTGACTTGAGATCATTGATTGTTTAAAGAGAGATTATCTCTAACTCCATCTTTTTCTGCATTGTTGTAATTTTCTGCTACCAATTAAAAATATTTTAAGTGATATTTCTAACTGTGCAGATAAATTTGTGCTGAATCATTCATATGTTGCTTGCTGCTGCTACTGCTAAGTCGCTTCAGTCGTGTCTGACTCTGTGCGACCCCATAGATGGCAGCCCACCAGGCTCCCCCGTCCCTGGGATTCTCCAGGCAAGAACACTGGAGTGGGTTGCCATTTCCTTCTCCAGTGCATGAAAGTGAAAAGTGAAAGTGAAGTCGCTCAGTCGTGTCCGACTCTAGTGACCCCATGGACTGCAGCCTACCAGGCTCCTCCATCCATGGGATTTTCCAGGCAAGAGTACTGGAGTGGGGTGCCATTGCCTTCTCCATATGTTGCCTATTGTTCCCATTTTGACAAATGAAAAAGTATTGTTATATATGGACAACGTTTGACAGAATGAGAAGTTACTTCTTAATATGTCAGGTTTTTACTTAGATTGGATTATAGTGTTCACACATTTTAGTGAATTTATATGAAGAGTAAGGTTCTTGGTAGTAGACATGAATCTCTCCCAGTAATTTAACATTAAAGAAAAAAATACGGGTTCCTACCCTGGTTTCTACGTTGTTCTTCACATGTCATCTTTTTTAATGGCCTTTTTTTCCTCTTAGAAGTGTAGGACTTAAATCATAATTTATGGTAGTCTTTGATGAATGACGGTGCTACTAGTCAATTATAATACATATCAGCATTTTGAGTAAACCCTCTCACAAAGAATAATCAGATCAAAAGTCATCACTGTTACCTTTAGCCAAATCTTAGCATAAGCAGGAAGGGAAACACCAGTTTTGTAAATAATTCTTAACCCTACCTTTGGCAGCATGACCGTAACACTTCTGCAGAACTAGCCTCCTTGAGTAAAATTTCTGTTATCCTTCCAGAGTCTCCCCAACAGCTCCAGACTGCTCTCACTGCAGGATAGAGTTATTAGGGCAGATGACTGCAGTGATTGTCCACTTGACCTGTAGATGCTAACTCCAGACTTGCCCTGTTATGTGGTCTTAGAGAGATTATAGTGAGGAGAGCTGTTTTGTTTTTTTTTTTTTAATCTTCTCAAAAAGGATTGTAAAGTCAGTTTTAAAAGGTTTATCTCTTTTATTGTTCATTGTTATTATTTAGTAGTTTGAATACTTACTCAACTCTAATTAGCAATTATTTTTCACTGTCCTCACAAGATAAGCAATACTAGGGTGTCCCCATCTTCTGGATCAAGGACCTGAAGCGCTGAGAAGTCAAAAAGAACTTATTTTAAATGTCACAGTAATTTTCCTTGAGCTGTTTTTTTCCCCCCAATATTTGTTTGTTACATGGATACGGAAGAGTCTTTCCCTCTATTTTAAACATTTTTAAACAGTAGAAAGTGAGTTCTTAGTTCTCTGGAAATAATCTTTAAAATACTTCTCATATCAAGTAACATCACCTGTTTGACTTTAGAGCACAGCTTCTGTTCTTGTATCTATATTTGTGTTATATTAGAAAGAGTTGTGACTCAAATTTTTTTTTTTCAAATTTTTTATACTATTTTTTATACCTTTGTGTAGTAACATGTCAAAAGATCAGGTATCTTGTAATATTAAACTTCTGTTAACCGAATTATATGCTATTTTATAATAAAGCTGTTTCCATGGATAAGTATAGGAAAATGCTAAAAACCACTTTTAGGGTATTTTCCAGATTTTTTGTGAATTGTGCTCATTACACACATACACACAATGAGTACTTCATTGCCATTCACCTGTAATCAAGCTGAAATTAACCTGCAAGAGGGGGTTTGGGTGACAGTAGAGAATAAACCATTCAGTAGCTATTACATATTTATCTTATTCCAAACTCTTAGACCACAGAATTAAAATAACTCATGTAATAGAAAACCAGACACTAATTATGCAGAATCATCAATTAAGTCTGTTTGAACAAGCATAAGCTAGATCAGTTGTATTCATTTGTTTGCACTTTGTAATATTTTAAAAATAAAATATATTTGCTCAAGTGGAAAACTTTCAGTACCAGAAGAATGGATAAATAAGCATGGTGCATTTCTACAACAGTGAAAATGAACTGACTACAGCTACCTGCATGGACATAAGAGATGCCCAGAAACATAATGTTAGGGGGGGAAAAAGCTGAAAGATATTATAGTATGATACCGCTTACATAAAGTTCAAAAATAAGTCGCTGCATACAAATGTGGTAAAACTGTACAGGAAACAAGGGAAGGATAGTAAAAAGAAGAGGAGTTACCTGGAATGGGGTGGAGAGGAGAGGGGAGAGCATCCATCAGAAAGTAACCAAGGGGCGTCTCGATGGCGCTGCTAGGGCTGTCTTCTTGAAGTTGGGTGGTGGTTTTACAGGTACTCATTCATCGTTATGCTTTATGCCTTGCATGCAGTCACACTCTCTGTTATGTATCTGTTTCTAATTCAGAAAACTGTTATATTTTCACACTTTTCCTGTTCTTATTAAAGCTTAAGTCTTTCTCTTCCAGCAAAATCCCCTCTTCCATTTTGATTAATTTTGATGCCACCATTGATGCTTTCTTATAAAATCTTTAAGCATAAAATATTTGTAAATTAATAAAAAGAAGCATTTGTGTTTTTAAGTATTTTTATAATTCATTTACATTCCTCTAAAGCACATAAAACTTCTAGATGCATACAAGTTATTAGGGACTTGAAATAAAAAAATGAAAATTAAACATTAAAAATAAAATAACAGAACTGGAATGATCCTCTCTAGTTTGTGGAGACCTACTTTGAATCAAGCATTATGTTAAAAATTTTTTTTCACTTAAATGTAAGCAGCCATCATAAATTTTTCTAATACTTTCTGAGGTTCTTATACAGTTTCCTTGTGGCCCCCTCCATCTCTGTGTCATCTGTTCCTTCATCCTGTACTTCTCCATTCCCAGTCTCCAAATACCCAAAACGCTCCCTCATTCGTCAGGTCTTTTCCAGGTCTTTGACACGGAGGTAGTCTGTTTCTCCTTTGAGCTGCTATGAGACTTTGTCTTATAGTCCTGATCACTTTCTACAGGCGGTCCACCTGCATGGTGTCTCCTGCTGAACTGTAAGGGCTTTTAGGTCGTGGTTTATTCCTGACTTCCTCCAGCAGCCCTTTCAGCCTTTATCATTGTGCATGGTAGATGCTTGGTTAATATGTGCAGAAGGAAAGAATCTGACCCCACAACAACTTGGTCAGGTTGGCGGGGCTGGTAACATTAGCCCCTTTTGAAAGGTCAGAAAACAGCCTCCAAGAGATTGAGAGACTGCCTCAGGCCCATTGCTCTGCGATGCCTGAACGCCTGTGGAAACACCGCATCTCTAAGGCCAAGCCAAGTGTCTTCCATATCGCCACACTACTTCTCAAAGTGGCTATCCCTAAGTCAGCAGACGGGAGGAAGAAGTAGCATATGAACTATTAAAAAGTATTCTTTTCTGTCATTTCTGAGGTTAGTAGTTTACATGCTAACCTGTCTCTTGGTTTTTAGAAGGGTGTGGGGGGGCCATGTACACAAGAGGAAGAGAAAAAGAGAAAGGCAGTATTTAGTCAAGCTGGGAAAAGAATTAAGGAAGCAAAGGGCAAACAAGAAATCTTTAGCAGACTTCAGATCCTGCATTTAAGGCCACGTTGCTCAAAAGGAAAACAGTTCGTGTGTCTCCTGTCACTGGTTGCCACTCCTCAAAGACGGCATGCGTGTTTGGAAGGTCCTAGAAAACTTAACCGCTCTACTCTCTAACAACTGTCAATAATTTCCTTTCTTTCCTAGAAATCATGTTTGAAGCATTGTTTTTTTTTCCCCCCTTAGGGTATTTTTAAAATATATATATCCTAATAACACTTCTTTTTTCTTCCTTCCCCAGAAGAAGAAGAAGAGCAGGTACCCACAGATGGAGGCACGTCAGCAGAAGCCATGCAGGTTCCCCTGGAGGAAGATGACGAGCTGGAGGAAGAGGAGATTATTAATGATGAGAATTTCTTGGGTAAGAGGCCTCTGGACAGTCCGGAAGCTGAAGAAATGCCCGCGATGAAGCGGCCACGCCTGCTAAGCACCAAGGGGGACGCCCTGGACGTGGTGTTACTGGAGGCTCGAGAGCCGCTCAGCTCGCTAAACCCCCAGAAGATCCCTCCCATGCTGTCCCCCGTCCACACCCAGGACAGCACGGACCCAGCTCCTCCATCACCAGAACCACCAATGTTAGCTCCGGTGGCAAAATCACAGATGCCAACCACAAAACCATTGGAAGCAAAGTCGTTTACACCCAAAACAAAGACTAAAACCAGTTCTCCAGGACAGAAGACGAAATCACCCAAAATGATTCCGTCACCAGCCATGGTCGGAAGTCCTATTCGGTCTCCAAAAACCATATCCAAAGAAAAGAAATCTCCTGGACGTTCCAAGAGCCCGAAGAGCCCCAAGAGCCCCAAGGTCATGACTCACATTCCCCAAGTACCTGTCAGACCTGACACACCCAACAGGACTCCTTCAGCCACAATAAGTGAGAAAATCAGTAAAGAGACTGTTCAGGTGAAACAGATACAGACACTGCCTGATGCTGGGAGACTGAACAGTGAGAGTCAGCTCAGAAAGGCTGTCGTCACCGACAAGACCATCGATGACTCCATTGATGCTGTGATCGCACGGGCTTGTGCGGAACGCGAGCCCGATCCTTTCGAGTTCTCTTCTGGGTCTGAATCAGAAGGAGACATTTTTACCAGCCCTAAGAGAATTTCAGGTTCAGACTCTGCTACCCCCAAAGCCTCCACGTCCTCCAATAATTTCCCCAAGTCCGGGTCCACCCCTCTGCCTCTTTCAGGCGGAACTTCAAGTTCGGACAATTCGTGGACAATGGACGCATCCATCGACGAGGTGGTTCGGAAGGCCAAGATGGGGACCCCTCCCAGCATGCCCCCCAGCTTCCCTTACATTTCCTCCCCTTCGGTCTCTCCTCCCACCCCTGAGCCCGCGCACAAGGTGTATGAGGAGAAACCCAAACCGCCGGCCTCCTTGGACGTCAAAAAGAAGTTGAAAAAGGAACTGAAGACGAAGATGAAGAAGAAAGAGAAGCAGCGAGATAAGGAGAGGGACCGGGACAAAAGCAAGGAGAAAAGCAAAGAGAAGGAGAAAGGGAAGGAGAAGGAGAAAGACAGGGAGGCCAGCAAGGAAGCCAAGTATCCCTGGAAGGACTTTCTCAAAGACGAAGAGGCCGATCCCTACAAGTTTAAGATAAAAGAGTTTGAAGATGTGGATCCAAAAGCCAGGTTGAAAGATGGGATTGTGAGGAAGGAAAAGGAGAAGCACAAAGACAAGAAAAAAGACCGAGAAAAGGGCAAAAAGGACAAAGAGAAGCGGGACAAAGAGAAAGTGAAAGAGAAAGGCCGCGAGGAGAAGCTGAAGGCCCCCCCGGCCCCGCTGGTCCTGCCCCCCAAGGACGTGGCGCTGCCCCTGTTCAGCCCCGCGGCCGCCATGCGCATCACGGCCGTGCTGCCCTCCCTGACGCCCGTGCTCCCCGAGAAGCTCTTTGAGGAGAAGGAGAAGCCCAAGGAGAAGGAGAGGAAGAAGGACAAAAAGGAGAAGAAGAAAAAGAAAGAGAAAGAAAAGGAGAAAGAGAAGAAGGAAAAGGAGAGGGAGAAAGAGAAGCGCGAGAGAGAGAAGAGGGAGAAGGAGAAGGAGAGACACAAGCATGAGAAAGTAAGCACTCTACCTTTGGGGCCCCGTTTGAACCCTGTCCTGGTGGAAAGCGCAGGTAGAGCCAGCAGTGGTCTGTCTGTTCCGGATGTAAATCACCCACGGCTTAACTGGAAGCTGGTCTGTAATGTGTTTACAGAATTTAATTTTAAGTCTCAAACCCATAAACCTGTTATCAGCCTCCCCCCTCCCCTGCCCTGCCCCCCCATACACCAGAAAACGTTCAAAATTCATAAGCCTGAGAGGAATCCAATCCATAGGCCATCATATCTCTGTTAGCCACACTAATCTCTGGCCAGTTTAAAAAGATCCGTACTCTTCAATTGTAAATAGTATTTTTTTTTTTGGTAATTATCAAGTCTGCTGCATACCGATCTGTACCCAAATGGTAGGTACCTGGAAAAAGCAGGACCTAGTTTTCTCAGAGCGGGCGAAACCATGGCCCTGCCCTCCTAAGAGGACAGCAAGGCCCACGGGTCCTCGCTCCCTGACACGGCTCTCTGGTTGGTGAGCCGTTTTGCAAGTATTTAAGGTCATGCCTGTCTTCTACTTTCTGTAACATGTCTTATCCGTCTGTTTTCTGCTTTAATAAGATGAGGACACGTCTCTTGAGTATCTAGCTCATCTGACAGCCTGGTTAGTGGGGAGAAACTAATGCTGAATATTGTCCATGTAAGTAGCTCAGGCTTCCATAGAACACAGTCTAAGAAACCGATGTATCCATACATCCTGCAGTTTGTAGTGGGAAGGACCTCGAGCCCTGTGGCACAGGGTGTGACCTCTGCCTTGATAGCTTTGCTCTCGCCCCACCATTCTTTGGATTACAGCGGTTGACTGGTTGATTAGACAATTTCTTTTAAACTTTCTTAAAAAGTGTCCAAGTATTCCTGCTGCTATACATGCAGACCCTCAAAGATCCTCTCCCTGCCCTCTGGGAGCATCCCTCTTTGAGGCTGGCTACAAAATCATACCCAGTAATATTTCCCACGTGGTAAAGTGTGCTGTATTTGACCTACAGCAGCTCTATAATCCATACTTTGGCACTGATTTTCATTTCAGACTTAACTGGGAAAATTAGTTTAGCTGATGAGCTAACCAGGATAATCTCAAATTTTCCTGCCTAACTTTATTCTTTCTCTGTTCCCCTTGGCTATTATTCTAAAATATAAAGAAGTAGAGTGGAAATTCTGAAATTAATAACTGAACATCAGCAGGTTAACAAGACACAGAAATCCAACTCTTTTTTTGTCCATTTTTGAAATCGCTTTATTATTGCATTATTTTCCCGTGGTACCTGGAAGATTTTAAAGCACTTCCACGTGCCTTAGTTTCTCCCCTGACACCCATGTGACATGGGTCCGGTGGGTATTGTTATAACATGTATGGATGAGACATAAACATGTCTCATGTTTATGGATGTTTATGTTTATGGATGAGAAACAGCCTGAGCGACTTGTCCAGGATTGAGGTCACAGCCAGCAAGAACCAGGTCCTTTACACACAAACTTGACTTCCCATTTTGAAATATTTACAGCAGTTAGCTGCTTGTCCATTAGGTACGTAGTAACTTGGCAGAGGAGCCCTTAGCAAATCAAGGGTACGGTTGCTTTCACCATCTCAAGCCTGGAAAGTCCATGGTGGGGGTTTCAGTGGCCACTGTGACTTGAGTAAAGCGCATCAGGTTAGCTGGTAAAACGACCCCTGCCTTTGGGAAGGACCAGTCCCTCAGACCATTGTGGTTGGAGGCTCAGTTACAAGCCACACAGATTTCACCTAACAGAGGTAATCAGGCCCTTGTATCAGTTTTGATGGTTATGGAGCAGTTTTTAAAGATAAAAACTTATCAAAATCAGCCATCAGGGCTTTAAAATGAATAAACGTTGCTGTCTCTGGAGGTCAGCCCGAGTTCCCACCCTGACCTTTCCAGCCTGTGAGCTTGGGCACCTGGGCACCTGGGTGAGAGTAGCTCTCCTCACCACGTCCCCTTGGGGCAGCCTGCTGCGCCTCACTTTAGTTGTCTTACTTCTGTGCACATATAAGACTAAGTTGGGGGAGAGTGGTCTCCCCGGTTGGCGCCTTTTGACAAAAGGTCCCCGGCATCTTTCCTTTCTGTTGTAAGTATACTGTTGACTCATTTCCATCATGTTCTCATCAGCTTTCACGATGAACTAGTGAAATGAGGGGCTTTCAGTAAACAAAATCTAACCTCAGTAAGAAGGGGGGAATATTCCCTTCCTGTTTCTTACAACTGTCTGTTCCATGAAGAAACTAGTAACTTCATGTTAAATGAATCTGTTTGAGTTTATAGACGCTTCCTCAAGCCCATGCCCAAGGCTTTGGAGGCACGAACTGAACTCTTACTGAGAGCCCGAATCCTGTTTCACTCTCCCCACTGGATCCCACTCCTTATATACCTGACCACAACCGTAAATCTTCTGACCATCTGTTTAATAGTTTAAACAGTTTATCAGTGTTAGCTAGACTATGTTTCTGAATGGAAATAATGTAAAGACCTTCATTGTTAAGAAAGACAGCAGAGTAGTTGCCAGTTGGAATACTTGAGCATCTAAAATTTTAGGTTATTAAATTCAGCTTTCCACCAGTACTATTTCGGGGTGTTTTTCTGATATATTAGCATAGATAGATATCTGAACCAGTGCTGGCTGAACTTGCTGCCAGTGGCACACATATATAGGTGTGTGTGTGTGTGTGTGTGTGTGTGTGTGTTTAATGAAAGAAGTTTAGCATTAAAAAAATAGAAAGTAAAAACTTGGCCAGATTATATTGACAAAGCTGCCCATTACCTTTGCAGAAAGTCCCTGTCAGAAGATAAACTTTAAAGCTGGAATGCATGAAAGAGTTCCAAGATAGAATTTAAATTTAAACTGATTCTTTATAGATAAGCTTTTTAAAAATCCACCTCTTTGCTTCAAGTCAGGATTTTAAAAATAAATTTCCCCTTTAAATCTCTTGAGCGATTTTCATTTTTTGCAAGGCCGCACTGCTGGTGTCCTGGAAAAATGGAGAGTTAGAGCTTTATCAGTTGGTGCCCTGAGGTATGTGGCAAAGAAGCTAAATCCTTGAAGATTAGCAAAAAAAATGCAGCACATGGCAATAAGGGGCTTATATGACGACTAGTATTAGTTCAGGTGAAAGAAGTATTGCTTATACATAAAACTGGACAAATCCACTGACAATGTATTTTTAGTTAGCTACAAAGGAGTCTTATATTACTGGACTTTGCTTCTTTAGTGAATTGGGAAGCTTAGTAATCCACTGTAAATGCTCTTCCACGCGCCCCAATTCTCAGCATCATTCTAAAGTACTCTTCTTTTATTTTAACCCTTACAAGCTCCTCTTTCCCCTGGATTTTGGCTTCGTGCCATTAAAAGATGGTGTCAGTCTAACTGTTCAGGAAATCGAAGCCATTGTCATCCAGTGTTGATTGCCACCGGATGGGCACATGAGAAGTCATTGCATGATTGTAGGAAACTTCCCTGTGTTTTTATCTGGGTGGCTACTCAGATAAAGTCAGCGTGAACAAAGGTCTGGAGAGAAATTTTTATTTAGAAAGTGTGCTTTCTCTATCAACATTGTTAGCATCCTTACTAGTCTTTTTCTATGCTTGCTTGAATTTTATCTTTCAGTTAAATCTGCTTTAAGAATGAAATGAAAGTATTTAACTGCTTTTCAGTAGGGTTGCCATACGTCCTGGCTTGCCTGGGACAGTCCAGTTTACACCTGTTACATGGTGTGAATAACAGCTCCTGCTTTCGCTGTCAAAGCTCTTTCTGGATGGGGTAGTCACCCTAATTACAGGGAAAACTTTGAGCCGAGGTAACAGGTTCTGAGTCGTTCATTAATTCAGCAATTTTACTAAATATCTCTTGTCCTCAGGGCACATTTATACCGTTTTTAATCTGACTCTTAAAATAGCCTGCATTTTTGTTTCCTTTTGCTTTTACATATTGTATCATTTAACTTTTTAAAATACTGGTTGTAAAAAGACCATGCCTTGATTCTTTTTGTCCTGCCAAGTCATTGCAGTCAGCCTCAAAAAGCCAGCAAGTTCAGTTGAATGGAGGTGAGGCCAACATTCATCTCAGTTTCCATGTAAGCTAGTTTGTTTTCCATAGGAGAAAAAACTGTATTTTACGGTCTACCCTAGCCATCTCACAAGTACGTGTCACTCACCATAAAAGACATTGACAAAGAAACTGAATAGTTCCCTGTAGGATATCAGCATCACCAGAAGGAAAAGACCCAAACTATGTGGCAGAGAGTCACAAATACTGTGGTGAAACAGAGGATGAATTGGGGGCAGAGAACTAAATTTCGGTCATTTACTTACTAACTTTGTAACTCTGGCCAAACCACTCAATCTTTCTGAGCCCTCAGTTACATGTGAGTAATAATTCCTTCCACACACCTTAGAGAGTTATGGAGATCACGTGGGATTGTGTGTATGGGACACACTTGGTGGAGTGCTGTGCAAGTAAGTTGGAATTATTGTGCAGTGTGGTAATAGGAATGGACCCGAGTAAAGTGAGAAGCATAATGATACTAAAGAAGATTTTTTAAAAGGGCAAACAGCTTTATTTTTTTTAATAAAGCTTAAGGGGTTTTAATAATAGTTTTGTGGGTTGAAGGAATATGGAATATTACTTCTAATACTAGCATCACTTATGAGTGTATGTGTGAGACCCTAAAATATTTTAGAATTGAAGAAATTTAGGAACTTGATATAATTTTTCATTCTCTGAATTAAAAAAAAGAAAAACTGTATTCAGTCCTAGTTTTGCCATTTTTGTGACCTTAAAATAGAAAAGGAAAAGGAAACAGAAAGAAAGGGAAAATGGTTGCTTCACGTATGATCATTCTGTCTGTAAAATGGAAACCATAACACCTGCCCCACCTGTTTGTTAAAGAACCTGAATGAGAACATCTGAAAAAGAACCAGACGTAATGCCTGGCAAGCATTAAGTGTTTTAAAACTGTTTGTTTGCTTGGGACATACTTATTTTCCCAGAGGTAACAGAATGGTGAGAAAAATATAGAAACCTTAGTAGTTTACAAAATAGGCTAGACCATTGGTTCTCAGGTTTGGGTTAGATATAGATGTCTGTGTTCAAAGAATCAGAGAAAGTGAATTCAGAGGTTTTTCCGTGGGTCTCTCTCTGCCCCCGCCCCAGTGACCCTTGGTCCCCGAAGCCTCGAGGAAACTACTGGATTAAGAATCGGGCAAAAGTGAGACCATTTAGAGGAGCAGGTTTTTGTGGGGAAACTGATAAGATTTAGATGTGGTAAAATCTTTATAGAGTAGTTGAAAATGTCCAGCAGACAGCATTATATTCTGGTGTTACTTCCAGTCAGTGCTGGTCCAGAGAGGGTGATTTTGAAGACATGACATATTGAAAACTTTTACGACCAAATCCATGAATGTGAGTGAAGTTGGTGTCGGGTGACAAGAGGAGAGGACCCAGAGAGCAAAGAAGGACTTTGTTCAGGTCAGGGAAGGAGCATGGTGAAGATCTCAGTGGAGCAATAGACAGGAACACTAGGGAAGAGTGGGTGTCTACAAAGAGTGGCTTTAGTTGGGCCAGAAAGGAGAGTGAAGTTGGGTGAGGAGTGGATTTATGGAGATGGTGAAGTCAAGACTAGAACATGTGAGAGGTCATCAGCTGGAGGGTAAAGGGGAGGTAAGTGTTTTAAATGAGAGTTGAGCGCATTAGAAAGCTGGAAGAAAATAATGGAACCAAGACAGTGGAGATGCCACAAATAAGGAGGAAGTTTCTTTCACAGACTGGAGGAGACGGACTCTAGTGTAAATGTGGGTGCAGACATTTGTAGGGAATGGAAGGAGTTGTGCCCAGTGGTTTTAGCATTGTTTCCTGTGGGGTTTGATGAGCAGAAGGGGAAGGAAGTATATGGGATGGGTCTTAAAAGCTGTAAATGTTTGAAATCATTGCTTCCGATCGATTCTTAAAATATATCTTAGGCACTTATGTGTCAGACCCTACAACAGGCACTGGGAAATAGCAATGCACAGAGCAGGCATGGTCTCCACTCTTATCTAGTTTAGCAGAGAATCCAAATAGGCAGACAGTCTTAAAGGCACAGATGAAATTGGAGTTTTGGTGGCAGAAGCTGGAGCAGTTTTACATTTTTTCTTTGGAATTAGTGCTCTGGGGAATGATTTCAGATTGGTCCTGGACAAATGATGAAATGACCGAGAGGCAAGGAGTTGAGGGTGCTCGCAGGATAAGTGGGTCATTCAGCAGAGGTTGGTTGAGTACCTCCTGTGTGTCATGCACTGCTCAAGAGAATGAATGAAGTCATAGGTCTTGATGGGACCGTGGATTTACAAAAAACAAACAAAACTCAAGAAAGGGACAGGTTAAAACATACAAAAAATGGTAGATTTGATCAATGTACAATATATTGGTTCTGTGAGATGCTATTGGGTTGACCCAGAAGTTCCTTTGGGTTTTTCCTTAATATCGTAGGATAAAAACCATGATGAACTTTTTGGCCAAAGGCAATATATTGAGCACTGTGTTATAAACTCCTTCCCCTTTAGAACCATTGCACAATTTCTTTTCTTAATTTCTCTTGAGCTTGAAATACATAAATCAGAGGTTGGACCAGTTGTCGCAGTGACTAGCGGCGTTCTCCTGCCGAGCCAGGGATGTTGATGCCTGGCAGTGCCTGGGACATCTGCTCAACAACAAACCACCCCACCGAGAATGCCAGTGAAAACCCTGTTGAAAAACTGTGGTGCAGGTGATAATTTGAACGGCAGGGCTTTTTCTCATTTTGTTCATTTAAAATACTGATTTTACTATAGAGGATCTTCAAGTCAGAAATTGGAAAGAAGCCCTTTCAATACCATAGTTGGTTTGTATGTTCCTTTTCTGATTATTAGCTCAACTATTTGAGCTGGTATCTTCAACTTACTCAGCAGTCACTGCCTTCACCATGAATCCTTTCTAAGTAAATATGTTTTGTCTCTTACAGTATTTTAGATCACTTTTCTACTAGCAGCCAAAAAATGAAGCAGTTCAGTGCTATCATTACACTGGGTGGGTCAGTTCTCTTATATGGCATGATAAACGTAAGATGAGTTTAATGTTTTTCAAGACCCATAAATTTTATCTTATAATGAAGCTCTTTCTGCAGTTTTTTGCTATTATATATTAAGTCTGGCAGTCACATAAATATTCCACTGAATGACTGAGGCAACAATTCTTGTTTAAAAATTCTGACAATAAAATCCAAGAAATTAATCAAAACTAAGCAAATACAGAAATAGCTCCCATATTTAAAGTGTTTAAAATTGGGGGAATTTCTCATGATGCCTGAGTGTTTGAGAAATGAAAGCTAAAGAGCCCCTAGCACCTCAGCCACATTTGAAACTCAAAAGCCTATCAAGTTTGTGGGGATGAGGAAGTAGGGGAAAAGGGAGGTGGTACTTCTGTTGAGAAATGTGTAATTGACTCTAATGTACTGTCTTCAACAGATCAAAGTGGAGCCCGTGGTCCCAGCCCCAAGCCCCGTCATCCCCAGACTAACTCTCAAAGTTGGAGCCGGCCAGGACAAGATGTAAGTACTGACGTTGCGGTGTAGAGGGCATGAGATGGAACTTAACTTTCATTCCTCTTCCCTAACGGGTTAGAACTCTACGGATCTTTCCAATGTGAACATGTACAATCAGGCTTTATTCTGAGAAGTCTTCATTCTCAAATGTTTATTGGTTTCCTTCTCAGAGTAAATGCTTACTGCTTTATTCAACATATAGGAGCCTTTCTGCCCACCCCACCCCCAAGCCCCTCACCCCAGTTCTTCTCTTCTTTTAAAGACTAATACAGGACATTGTTTCTGCTTAGTTTGTGAGGCCCTGATTATCTGAAAAATAAGAAACTGAATTGAATGGACTGACTGCCCACATTACATCCAGGTGGATGTAGTATTAAACCTTCTCAAACGTGTGTTCTCTGTCACCAGGACGAAGAATGAAGATTCTCTTCCTGCTCAGATGGCACATGGTTTTATTCTGTGTGTGCATATAAAACAAGGATAATGCCAAAAGCTTGGTCAAGCACTGTATCAGTGACAACTGAAGTCTGAATTATCCACCCTTTTTTTTAAGAGAGAACTGGAAATGTAGACGTGGTGTTTACTGTTTTCTTCTTAATTTCATGGAATCATCACATCGGCCTAGCCTTCTTCAAAGTAAATTTGTTGGCTGTGTTTCTTTTATTCATTTTTGTGATATGAATTAAGACTTAAAATGCTCTTGTGTGATCCTCATAAGGTGATGAACATTGATCTTTTTTTTTTGCAAATCATGTTGAAAATCATTCATCTAAAAACCATACTATGCATCATTTCAGTGAATTTTACAAGCTCAGAGTACAAATTTATAACTGTACTTTTTACCCGTAAAGCCTAAAGATGGATTAGTTTACATCACAAGCAATCAAATGTTATATAGAAAATAGGTTTACAAAGCATTTAACTTTCATTCAATTTTTAACCATAAAGATCAAAGTAGGAGCCATGAACTTATTTGTTTAGTAGGTAGAGTAGACAACAGCAAGTTTGCTTTGCATTCTCATCATTCGTTCCATCTTAGAGTTTGTGTGTTGGACAAGGCAATGGCACCCCACTCTAGTACTCACTCTTGCCTGGAAAATCCCATGGACAGAAGAGCCTGGTAGGCTGCTGCAGTCCATGGGGTCGCTAAGAGTCGGACACGACTGAGCGACTTCACTTTCACTTTTCACTTTCATGCATTGGAGAAGGAAATGGCAACCCACTCCAGTGTTCTTGCCTAGAGAATCCCAGGGACGGGGGAGCCTGGTGGGCTGCCGTCTATGGGGTCGCACAGAGTCGGACACGACTGAAGCGACTTAGCAGCAGCAGCAGAGCTTGTGTGTAGCGTGTATTTTATGCAGCCACTGCTTCTGTTAATTCCAAATGTAATACTGAGAAAAAGTCCAGTGTCATTCCTATTAATGATGGTGTAGGGCAAACATGGCCTTCTAGGAGAGTGTGTATTCTTCTGAAGATTGAAAGAAGAAAATCTGGTTAGTGCTTTTCTTGCCTAAATTATCTACGTAATTTCCACATTGCTTGTTCTGGTTGTGCCAGCAGAGACCCAGACAGTAGGCTGTAGTATTACTGACAAGCTTAGAAAATGGACCAAAAGTACCATAGATTGAGCTCTTTTTAAACCAAATACTGTGCAGGTGCCCTTCTATCTTCCCTACAGAAATTGTAATCATGTCCTTATCCCTCAGCCATTAGCTAGTTAGCACAGGGACCCAACCAAAGCACCTGTACCTGCCATCTCCTTAGAAATCCTGTCTTTGGGTTCATTTCTCTGAAGGAAAGATACTCTTACCTATCTCTGGACAAATACTCTTCTCCTCCCCATTCATATTTTATTCCAGTTTTGTCCTAAATCACCATTACTTCACCTTTCCTTACACATACAAGTTCAGCTTGCTTATTCCTTTAGAGGAATAAGATTTTTAGAAAGGCATTGATAGTAGTAATCTTCACATCTGCCTTTAAGCATCTTTCTGTTGTTCGGTTGACTAATTCCTTTCCCTCTCAATAAATCACTCATATACCTAAGGTATTGGAAGTTGTGAGAAATAGATCCTATGACTCTGGAACAGAATGTCCAGTATCAGGGAAATTATAGTACCCAGACAGTCTAGACAAATTGTCCTTGAAAGTATAACATGTAACGTGACCTTTCTGATATTTAGGAAATAACTCCCGTATCATATGAATAATCAATCATTTGACCAAAGTCAGAGCCAAGGAAATATATACTTATAATGAACAAAGGACACGACTGAGTGACTTCACTTTGACTTTTCACTTTCATGCATTGGAGGAGGAAATGGCAACCCACTCCAGTGTTCTTGCCTGGAGAATCCCAGGGACAGAGGAGCCTGGTGGGCTGCTGTCTATGGGGTCGCACAGAGTCGGACACGACTGAAGCGACTTAGCAGCAATGAACAAAGGAATAAATTAAGTGAAATATATTACATTTTAAACTTGAAAGAAAAAGAGGCCCAAGTCACATATTGTTGTTCAGTCGGTATGTCCTGCCTGACTCTTTGTGACCTCATGGACTGCAGCACACCAGGTTCCTCTGTCCTCCACTGTCTCCTGGAGTTTGCTCAAGTTCTTGTTCACTGAGTCAATGATACAATCCAACCATCTCACCCTTTGCTTACCTCTTCTCCTTTTGCCTTCAATCTTTCTCAGCATCAGGGTCTTCCAGAGTCGATTCTCTGCATCAGGTGGCCAAAGTACTGGAGCTTCAGCTTCGGCATCAGTCCTTCCAGTGAATATTCAGGGTTGATCTCCTTGCAGTCCAAGGGACTCTTAAGTCTTCTCCAACACTGAAATTCGAAAGCATCAGTTCTTCAGCACTCAGCCTTCCTTATGGCCCAGCTCTCACATCCATACATGACTACAGGAAAAACCATACCTTTGACTTCTATGGACCTTTGTCAGCAAAGTGAGGTTTCTGCTTTTAAATATGCTGTCTAGGTTTGTCACAGCTTTCCTTTCAAGGAGCAAGAGTCTTTTAATTTTATGGCTGCAGTGACCATCCGTGGTGATTTTGGAGCCCAAGAAAAGAAAAGCTGTCACTGCTTCTATTTTCCCCCCTTCTATTTGCCCTGAAGTGATGGGATTGGATGCCATGATCTTAGTTTTTTGAATGTTGAGTTTCAAGCCATCTTTTTCACTTTGCTCTTTCACCCTCATCAAGAGGCTCTTTAGTTCCTCTTCACTTTCTGCCATTAGAGTGGTATTATCTGCATAGCTGAGGTTATTGATATTTCTGCTGGTAGTCTCAATTCCAGCTTGTGATTCATCAAGCCTGGCATTTCATATGATGTACTCTGCATAGAAGTTAAATAAGCAGGGTGACAGTATACAGCCTTGATGTACTCCTTTCCCAATTTTGAACTAGTCCCTTATTCCATGTAAGGTTCTAACTATTGTTTCCTGACCCACATACAAGTTTCTCATGAGACTGGTGAAGTTTTCTGGTATTTTCTTTTCTTTAAGAATTTCTACAGTTTTTTTGTGATCCACACAAAGACTTTAGCAGAGTCAGTGAAGTGTAGTCAGTTAAGCTAAAGTAGATGTTTTCCTGGAATCCCCTTGCTTTCTCCATGATCCAAAGAATGTTAACAATTTGATCTCTGGCTCCTCTGCCTTTCCTTTTTTGTTTTTTGTTTTTTTCATTTTTGGCATTTAGTTCAGAAGAAATTCAAAGAATTGAGTGTCCCTACTATAACAAATCACTTTTCATTTCTGTTTGCTTATTTATGTGAACAAGATTTCTCAGTGTTTCCATTCATCAATATTAGAAATAGAAATTGATATTGATAACACAACATTGTAAATAAACTATACCCTAATAAAAAAATTTTGGGGGGTGGATTTTTATCTTTTTTAATTTATTAATTTATTTTTATTGGAGGCTAATTACTTTAAAATATTGTAGTGGTTTTTGCCATACATTGACATGAATCAGCCATGGGTGTACATGTGTCCCCCATCCTGAACCCACCTCCCTCCCCATCCCATCCCTCAGGGTCATCCCAGTGCACCGGCCCTGAGCACCCTGTCTCATGCATTGAACCTGGACTGACGATCTGTTTCACATATGGTAATATACATGTTTCAGTGCTGTTCTCCCAAATCATCCCACCGTCTCCCTCTCCCACAGAGTCCAAAAGTCTGTTCTTTATCTCTGTGTCTCTTTTGCTGTCTGGCATATAGCGTCATCATTACCATCTTTCTAAATTCCATATATATGCGTTAATATACTGTATTGGTGTTTTTCTTTCTGGCTTATTTCACTCTGTATAATAGGCTCCAGTTTCATCCACCTCATTAGAACTGATTCAAATGCATTCTTTGTAATAGCTGAGTTAATATTCCATTGTGTATATGTACCACAGCTTTCTTATCCATTTGTCTGCCGATGGACATCCAGGTTGCTTCCATGTCCTGGCTATTGTAAACAGTGCTTCGATGAACATTGGGGTACACGTGTCTCTTTCACTTCTGGTTTCCTCGGGGTGTATGCCCAGCAGTGGGATTGCTGGGTCGTATGGCAGTTCTATTTCCAGTTTTTTAAGGAATCTCCACACTGTTCTCCGTAGTGGCTGTACTAGTTTGCATTCCCACCAACAGTGTAAGAGGGTTCCCTTTTCTCTGCACCCTCTCTAGCATTTATTGTTTGTAGACTCTTTGATAGCAGCCATTCTCACCGGCGTGAGATGGTACCTCATTACGGTTTTGATTTGCATTTCTCTGATAATGAGTGATGTTGAGCATCTTTTCATATGTTTGATAGCCATCTATATGTCTTCTTTGGAGAAATGTCTGTTTAGTTCTTTGGCCTATTTTTTAACAGGTAGTTTATTTTTCTGGTATTGAGCTGCTTGAGCTGCTTATATATTTTTGAGATTAATTCTTTGTCAGTTGCTTCACTTGCTTCTTCTGCCTTTTCTAAACCCAGCTTGTACATCTGGTGGGTCTCAGTTCACATACTGCTGAAGCATAGGCATAGCTTGAAGGATTTTGAGCATTACCTTGTGAAATGTGAAATTAGCATGTGAAATGAGTGCAGTCGTATGGTAGTTTGTACATTCTTTGGCATTGCCCTTCTTTGGGATTGGAATGAAAACTGACCTTTTGCAGGCTTGTGAGCACTGCTGAGTTTTCCAAATTTGCTCACATATTGAGGGCAATACCTTAACAACTTCAGCTTATAGGATCTGAAATAGCTCATCTGGAATTCCATCACCTCCATTAACTTTGTTTGTAGTAATGCTTCCTAAGGCCCACTTGACTTCACACTGCAGGATGTCTGGCTCTAGGTGAGTGACCACACAATCATAGTTATCCTGGTCATTAAGATATATTTTTTGTATAGTTCTTCTGTGTATTCTTGCCACCTCTTCTTAATCTCTTCTGCTTCTTGAAGAGATATCTAATTTTTCACATTTTATTGATTTCCTCTATTTCTTTTCATTGTTCATTGAAGAAGGCCTCTTACCTCTCCTTGCTATTCTCTGGAACTGTGTATCCAGTTGGTTAGCTCTTTCCCTTTCTCCCTTGCTTTTCACTTCTCTTCTTTCCTCAGCTATTTGTGAGGCTTCCTCAGTCAATCACTTTGCCTTCTTGCATTTCTTTTTCCTTGGGGTGGTTTTGATCACTACCTCCTGTACAGTGTTACAAACCTCCGTCCATAGTTCTTCAGGCACTCTCTTTACCAGATCTAATCTCTTGAATCTATTTGTCACCCCCACTGTATAATCATAAGAGATTTGATTTAGGCTATCCCTGAATGGCCTAGTGGTTTTCCCTGCATTCTTCAATTTAAGCCTGAATTTTGCAATAAGGAGCTCATGATCTGAGCCACAGTCAGCCCCAGGTCTTATTTTTGCTAACTGTATAGAGCTTCCCCATCTTTGGCTGCAAAGATGCAAAATAATCCCCAGGAGTTGGTGATGGACAGGGAAGCCTGGTGTGCTGCAGTCCGTGGGGTTACAAAGAGTCGGACACAACTGAGTGACTGAACTGAACTGACTTCTGATGCAAAATGATCAATCTGCTTTAACTATTGACCATCTGATGATGTCCATGTGTAAAGTAGTCTCTTGTGTTGTTGGAAGTTGTTTGCTATGACCAGGGTGTTCTCTTGGCAAAATTGTTAGCCTTCGAGCAAGCCTTCTTCATTTTGTATTCCAATGCCAAACTTGCCTGTTATTCCAGTTATCTCTTAACTTCCTACTTTTGCATTCCAGTCCCGTATGATGAAAAGGACATCTTAGAAGATCTTGTAGGTCTTCAGAGAACTGGTCTACTTGAGGTTCTTCAGCATCAGAGACTGGGGCACAGACTTGGATTACTATGTTGAATGGTTTGCCCTGGAAACAAACCAAGATCATTCTGTCACTTTTGAAATTGCACCCAGATACTGTATTTTGGACTCTTTGATGGACTATGAGGGTTACTCCATTTCTTTTAAGAGATTCTTGCCCACAGTAGTAGATATAATGGTCATCTGAATTAAATTCGCCCATTCTCATCCATTTTAGTTCACAGATTCCTAAGATATGGATGTTCACTCTTGCCATCTCTTGCTTGACCATATCCAGCTTACCTTGATTCATGGACCTAACATTCCAGGTTCCTCTGCAATATTATTCTTTAAGGCATCAGACTTTACTTTCACCACCAGGCACATCCACAACTGGGCGTCGCTTCTGCTTTGGCCCAGCCTCTTCATTCTTTCTGGAACTGTTAGTAATTGCCCTCCACTCTTCCCCATAGCATATGGAACGCCTTCCCACCTGGGGGCTCATCTTCCGGTGTCATATTTTTTGCCTTTTTATGCTGTCCCTGGGACCCTCGAGGCAAGAATCCTGGAGCGGTTTGCCATTCCCTCCCCCAGAGGACCACGTTTCGTCAGAACTCTGCACTGTGCCCTGTTTTGTGTGGCCCTACACGGCATGGCTCATGCTTCATTGAGTTATGCAAGCCCCATTGCTGTGAGCAATAGGATTTTATATAAAATACAACATAGTCAGTAAAGCGGGGTCTTTTTGTGTTTTTTTTGTTTTTTTAAATCTAAATCCATGGTCAACAACCTACGGCCATGGGCCAGTCCATCCCACTGTGTGTTTTTTATGGCTCGGCTGAAAGAAATTAAAAGAAGGATAACACTTTATGACACTTGAAAATTATATGAAATTAAAAGTAATCTTTTATTATTGTAGTATAGGGATCATGGCTTATTCCTTGGCAGTAATGATGGAAAAGAGACGGTAGATTCATATAAACATGCCTTTATGTAGTTTGTATTCACCTGGGGCTGTAATGATGCTCTTTTGAAGTGGAATTAATGAGTAGACTAGGACTCAAAGGGGGGGTTTGAATAATCTAGGGGGAGGAGTTTATTTCTGAAGAACAGGCAGAGAATAGAGTCTTTTGAAACCATAGGAAAAAGAAAACACTTTACAGGGTTCAAATTATACCCTCTTGTTGGAAGATCTCTAGGACAATATTTAGTTTCTAAATCTTATATAAAGAAATGATGCCTCTGACCCATGATCCAGGAAAGTGCTTTGAGGTTAGACTGTTTCCTCTCTTCTCTGTTATTGTTCCTGGAAGCCAGACAGAGGGCCCTTGTCCCCCTTGATTGAACGCTCCTGCTGAGTGTGGTTTGAAGGGTCTGTGGGGATCCAGTGCCACCTCCTGATTGTGTTAAAGTTCAAGGTGACTCCAAGCACCTCAGATTCCTTTAACAGGTATCCCAGGAATGAGGACCCAGAGTTACCCTTAGTCTATATTGAAGAGGAAACTAAAATACTGATCCTGAAGTTACAGACTCAGCATCTGTAGCTTGCAGGGGTGGTGTGAATGGGAAGAAAGAATGCATTCAAGTAAATCAGTGAATAACTGGGTCTGGCCTGACGGCCAAGCTTTGCCGTGATGCCAAGAGAGCAGGTAGGTTTAGCTGGCCTGGGACCAGCGCCTAATGTCATATTGGTCAGGTCAATACGGATGCTGTTGAGGTCCCCCTGGACTTATGTGCTGGAAGGGACGGTGAGTGTCCCTTGTGATCAGAGGCACTATGGGCTGGCCAAGTGGCAGCACAGTTGCCATGTTATTTGTTGTCCCAGTCTTGTCATTTACTGAGTCAGTTTATTTTGAGTAAGCCTAGGAAAATTGGGCTAACTTTTGGTGTCTGTGCATTTTGTCATTTCTGTGAAGGATATAAACAGAAGACAGTGGTGTAAGCCAGGGAGCACCTGAGGGGCGGGACTGCTTAGACAGGATTGTCAGAAGAGACATGTGGAGCATTAACTGTGTGGTTATATTTATAAAGCTCAAAATTCTATTAAAGGAGCATCTCATTTAAAAAGGCAACTTGAAGTATTGGTAGAGTATTAAGAGGAAAGGCCCTTGTATGTAGATTTGAGGATAACAGTGGTGGTTGGGGGTTACGGTCTTCCCCTCCTCACGTTTCTCCATGTCTCTTCAGGCTCTCCTCTCGCTGGCGCTGGGGAGGTGGGTTTGTCCTTTTCTCCGTCTGTCCTGTGGCTCTTTTGGGGGCGCGGGGCTGAGTGGCTGTCCTGCCACAGTATCATTTGGTCTGGTTGGTAGGGCTGCTATACTGGAGAAGTTTGGAGCTGGTCTTGCTCTCAGGGCACTGCTGCCCTGGCTCAGAGAGCTCACCAGGGACGGGTAATGAGTTGGGCCCCTCCACACATCCAGCCGGCTTCCCAAGTGGCGCTAGTGGTAAAGAACCAATGCAGAAGACATAAGGGACACAGGTTCAATCCCTGGGTCAGGAAGATCCCTTGCAGGAGGAAATGGCAACCCACTCTAGTACTCTTGCCTAGAGAATCCCAAGGACAGAGGAGCCTGGTGGGCTACAGTCCAAAGGGTCGCAAGGCTTCAGACACGACTGAGTGACTTAGCATACACACATCTGGTCATGCTCAGTCATTGTTCCAGGTAATACCCGATACTGTATTTGGTCAAGTGACCCAGAATCGTTTTGTGTCACTTTCATGAAAATAATATCATTACCATTAATAATTCTAAATTTTCTTTTGTCTGAGAGGGCACAATAGATACTCTCTGTTACAAGTTTAATCCTTTTCCCCAAATGCACACAATTTGCCAAAGTATTTTTCATTGACCACTTTACTGCTGGCAACTAGAGTTTTCCTTCTGCTAACACTTTGTCACCATAGCCATGAGTATTATCAGATTTCTTACAATTCAGGAAATTCTTTGATTAATCAGACCTCTCTTAGCAGAGGTGCTGAACATTGGATGCTTTCCTTTTCCTGTAAGTAATTTAGTTTTTTGTTGCAGTTTATAGAGTTTAGTTTATGCCTGGGAGGAGGCTTCTTTTTAAAAAATTTATTTATTTTTAATTAAAGGATAATTGCTTTACAATATTGTGTTGGTTTCTGCTGTACATCAACATGAATCAGCCAAAGATACACATGTCCCCTTTCTCTTGAACCGAGGCTGCTTAATAGATGTAATTTCTAAATTATCTATATATACCATAAAAATGGAAGCTAAAACTTTTTGCTCATTAATCCTGAAAAATAAATGGTTAACCTTTAAAAATGTAAAGCAAGTATAGGTATTTGCTGTCTTTTCTGTGATCCAAACTTTTCTGATTAACTCTTTTTGACAGTACAACCAGAAATAGAGGATAACTATGCACAATTACAAAAGTAACCATTTAAAATATTTTTAAAGAAGGTAAGCATTTTATGTTCTTATGTAACCAGATTTAACTGAAAGACATTTAATAGGTAAAATGTGTATAGTGGTATTTTAGTGGCAAGTTCTTTAGAAAAATAATAGCAAATTATTTTTATTTCACTTTCTGCATATTTTCCTACACTTAAAATGTTGTTTATTCGTATGTAGCTTTTTTCTAGTTTAAATAAATTTAAGAGTGACTTAGAGAACATAAAATAAAGATACTGGAAAATACAAGGAAACCAAGAACAAGGTAAGGAAAAAAGAAAATTTGTACATCAGATATGATCACGACTTCCTAGCAATAAGGGCAGAGTGAGATACATTTTTTTAAAAAGAAGGTACCCCTTAGTTTCTCAGTAGAGACAACGTTTTTCAAGATGCTAAATTTGACGTTTTATTTCCATAGGAACCTAACGGCAAAATAGCCGTCTTCCATAGCAGCTTTTACAGCAGATAAAAGGTGTTTTTTTCTTTGACTGTTTCTTAGACCAACCCCTAGTCCAAGGATGTAGCCTCGGAGCACACGCAGTGCAGGTGCTTCATAAAGAGTCCTCCCTTCTCCAGCGAAACACTTCTCGTGCTTTCTATTAGTCAGGACTCTGGGCGCAGTAACAGAAACCCTAATCAAACTAGCTCAAACCATGGTTAAAGCGGTTTATTTGACTTTAGGCAAGGTGACTTTAACCAAGGTTCAAAACGTGTCATTAAAACTCTGCTTACTTTCTTTTTCTCTGTCTGGCTTCTGTGTGGAGGCAGAGATGGTCCCAGTTGCTCTTGGCCGGCGTGGTTCTTTCTGTACTCATAGGCTGAAGCCCCCTACTTGACAGCACCCCTTGTTGGGTCCCATCCTGGAGCCAGCCAGCCCCAGTAGGGGGGATGGAGCCCTGTTGGAGAGGGCTGGTAGGTTCCAGAAGCAGAGAAGGGCGCTCCCACTGGGATAAGGGGGAGGGGCAGGCAGAAACGATTGATATGCTTTTCTCTTATGTAGAGAAAGGCAGTCAAGTTCATGTTTTAATAAAAGCATGCTGAAGAGGCAGAGCAAGGGAGCTTGTTGTTTAAAAAAAAAAAAAGATGATCCTTTAGAAATAAAGTTCAAGAACATTTCAGACCATCGTCCCGTCGGACTTGGAAGGCCTTTTGTTCTTCTATTTTTAATTTGTTTCCCTTGCAGTAAAACTGTCTGCTTTGATTTAAAAAAAAAAAAAAAAAGATTGAAAAGTGTTGATAGTTTTCTTTGTTTTGCCCTGGTTAACTTGCCGCTGACACAGAAACATTTCATAGGTATTTTGCCTGTATGAGAAGCTATCTAACAAGAACAGTGACCCCCCAAAAAATTAATAAATAAGAACAAAAAACTTAAGAATGACTGTATTTAAAATCTATGGCAAATAACTTATTTTTAATGCTAGTGAAATATGGTACCATGACAAATGAAATTTCCTAGCCGCTGAACAATGAGAACACAAATTGTGGGTGGTAGCCATTATTCTTGCTACTTTTTGTACTTATATTGATAAATTCAACAGACCCAAACCCATATATCTCAGTTATAATTCCAAGAGGAAGCAGGTCGTTAACATTTTTCTTTCTCGGGTCTTCAGCCCTTTTCTGATATTTTCCAGACTGGGAGGATCTTGACCTTCTTAGAGCACTCTCTCTTTTTTACCCAGCTAAAGTTTAGATGAAATCCGCAAGTTTGATTTCTTCCCCTGACACATGGTAGTTTGTCGACTATTGCCAAAGATTCAGTGTATCCAAGAGGAAAAAAAAATAGTATGCTGTCAGAAAAACTGGCTTCAGGTTTTGGGAAATGTTTTTACTACCCAGTAAAACAAGTGGAAAGATTATAATCAAAGCATTTCCATCTTACTTGTAAACAATTACAGCAGTCCTTACACGGATGCCACATTAGAAGACTGGGGAAAATTTACTGGATTCCATTCTAATGCAATTAGAGCTAATTTTGTTCTTTAAATGAATAAAAGGTCAGCTAGTAAATCTAGCTTATCTTGCGTCCAGACTTCAATAAATTGTTTTATTTAATTTGTTGTAAAAGATCTTATCCTTAATGGGTCTAGGTCTTATTTAGTTCACTTAGGTTTTAAAATATTTATGACCACCTTTTTAGATATGATTTGAATGATAGTTGGAAAGTTCCTCCCTGCCGTGTTATCAAGGCCCAGGATCACTAATTGAGTGAATATAGGAAGGTACTTAAGATTTGTTATCTAGAAAAAGCTGATGTGAACTTCCAGAATTTAAATGTTCTTTAACCTGTGACAGGCAGAGGTGATTTAGCTATATCATGGTAACCTTTTGGATACTGTCTTACCTATAATTTCCCCTAAAGATCAAACTACTTGCACTTCTAGTGTTTAAAGAGAATGTATCCCTCCTAATGAGAACATTCTTATTATTACTGACGACAACACAGAAAATTTAAATCCTTCGCATCCTATCCTTCCTGTCGTTTTAGAGGGCTGGCTCAGATGGTGAAAAATCTGCCTGCTATGCAGAAGAGTTTTGATCTGGGTTTGATCCCTGGGTTGGGAAAATCCCCTTGGAGAAGGGAATGGCAACCCGCTCCACAATTCTTGCCTGGAGAATCCCGTGGATAGAGGATCCTGGCCGGCTACAGTTGTGGAGTTGCAAAGAGTCAGACACGACTGAGCAACTGAGACTTTCACTTCAATATTAAAATATTTCCGTAGGGACTTTAGGGGCACAGTGCAATGTTTCTTCCTCTCTGTCCCCGCCCTGGCCTCCTTGTGAGATGAACACTCGCGTCCCAGCCCGACCTCTGTGACAGAGAACCCACACGGGTTGGTTCGGGGACTTGTCCCTGCGGGACTGACTGGCTGCATCGCCCCTGTTTGGATTCACTCTTCCAGGTTCCAGAGCTGCACCTGTCCTCGCGGCTTGTCCTTCAGCCTGGTCCAGGAAGGAGCCCAGCATCCCTCCTGACCTTCAGGACCCATTCCTTCTCCAT
>NW_011494895.1:2136916-2138806 GCF_000754665.1 Bison bison bison | reverse complement strand
CCCCCCCCCCCCTTTCGTTACCTCCTCCGTCTGTATCTTCTCTTCCCTTCTCCAGTCTTCCCTTGGGTTCTGCCATCCTGACCCTCACACACACACGCCCACTAGCCTCCCCTCCAGGTGAGGGAAAAGTCACGTAGATGCCTCTTCTCATTTTCACTTTTCAAAACGTATTCCTTATATGGACTTTCTTCCAATTCCTCCCTCCCCCCCCGCCCCCCCCACGTTTTATTCCTCAACTCACCACATCCTGGTTTCTGCTCTGGAAACTTTCCTGAAGCTTCTCATTAAGATGATTAAATGCATCCTGAGACAAATGCTGCAGCCCTGAGACTTCATCCTTCCTGTTCTTCCAATACCTTCTTCCCCCCACACCCTTTTTGAAAACCTCTAGTCCTTGTTTTCCATGACACGATGCTCTCTTTCTCCATCACTGCTTCTGTTTTTCTTTGATCACTTTCTCTTCTTGCCCTTGATCCACCACTCTGTTATTTCTCCCTAAATTTTCTTTTTTTTCTTTTCAAAGTTAGGCAATAATGATTCCCAAATCTTTCCTTCCAGCTCAGATTTCTCCCTAAGATGCGGCCTAGTCTGCCCAGTTACCTGCTAAAAAGCCCAAGTGGGAGGACCAGAGAGGCATTTCAAACATGTGCTTAGAATCTTAATCAATTATTTCTGCTTCTTTAGCCCACAAAGGTGGAAAGTATATATATATATATATATATATATATGTGTGTGTGTGTGTGTGTGTGTGTGTGTGTGTGTGTATTTATTTCTCTGGGCTTCCTTGCTGGCTCAGGCTAAAGAATCTGCCTGCCAAGCAAGAGATGCAGGTTTGATCCCTTGGTTAGGATGATCCCTGGAGGAGGAAATGGCAACCCACTCCAGTATTCTTACTGGGATAGTCCCATGGACAGAGGACCCTGGTGGCTACAGTCCATGGAGTCACAAAAGAGACATGACTTAGTGACTAAAACAACAACAGCAACAACAGCATCTACATATGTAGCACAGGCTATAAATGTATATTTTTTTCATGCTATTTACAGAGGAAGGTAAAAGTTCATGTAAAGCATGATCATTTTGGATAAAGACACAACAACTATTATCAAAGTTTAATATATTTTAAAGTAATATCGTTGGGTTTTCCAAGCACAACCTCAGTCGTAACTGAATATTACAACACTATAGTGAGACACAGATCTTAATCACAATCTTATTCATTTTTCTAGTTCACTGAATATCATCTTCCTGCTTTTAATGTTTTCATATAACTGGGATGTTATTTAACCCTACAGTGAATGAATAAACGAATGAATGAGTGCTTGCTCATCTTTTATAGTTAACTTGCATACTTTCATGTGTAAGCACCTCATCCTTCTCTGTAGACTCCTGGCCCAGAAAGTATTAAAAGTGAGGTTTCATCAGTCCCTACTGTTCAGTTTCATTTGGTTTGGCTTTTTCTTATTGAAGGCACCCTTTCTTTGCTGGAGAGAAGCAGAAGCTTTTCTAACATCACAAAATCTTTTGCAAGTTCTGACTCCGGGGAATTTGTTTTTTTTCCAAAAGAACCCTGGCCTTGTCCTGGAAAACACCTTCATGGTCTTACATGTTTTAAAAATTATTTTGCATTTGAAAAATACTAGTTTTGATTATATACATAGTAAAAATGTCAGAAATACACTTGTGCAAGTGGCAAATTTGGATCAGATGTTGTGTCTTCTCTCAGGAACATAGATATAAACAATCATAACAGAAGGTAGAAAGTGTGAAAGTCTGTAAGAGATACATCTCAACTGATCCAGATGTTCAAGTTGATTACTTCCAGCCCAAAAGGATCAGAAAAGACTTGGGTGGAGCTGAATTTGAGGAGAGTCTCAAGTGCTGTCCTCC
>NW_011494895.1:2132752-2136816 GCF_000754665.1 Bison bison bison | reverse complement strand
GGGGGGGGGGTGCTGGCTGTGTCACCAACAAGATAGACATGGAGGTTCATTCTTTTCTGTTTATTTTTTACTTGTAGGCAGTTTTATAACTTAAAATTTCTGGATGTGTAAGACATTTCCTTGCCTCCAAAGTTGAGACTGTATAATAAGATGTGTTCAGAGAAGTCTTGCTTTCCATCCTATCCCTCTGCTTTTATCCTCATGGCACTACACCTTACCATTTTTGTTTCTTTTTTAAATTATCTTTTTGTCTATCTTTCTGAAAATACTGTGAAGAAAGACACATTTTTATTTATCTAAGCACTCTTGTCCTTCTAGACCATTTTACAGATTTTGAACATCTGACAGTAGAAGTCTAATCACTTGGGGATCTCCTTTGGAAAGGAACACTCTACAGTGGCTATATTTTCCTCTAATTACTTCATGCAATCTGTTTCATTTTTCAAATAGGTCATGCCTGAATTAAAAGATAAAATGTTTGCCACTTGGTATGTACTTGGGCTATGACAAGATAAGATGATGTAAATATTCAAGAGGCAAGCCATGAGCTTGAGGAATTAACTGCATTTGCAGTTATGTGCTAATTATATGAGCACTCAGAGTTGAGCTGTAAGGATCAAGAAGAAGAAGGATAATGACTGATTTGAAGAATCAACATAACACCAATTCTCATAATTGTCTTTGGGTATTTGTTCCTTTTGATCACATGTGAAATATGGAAATGACTGTGTTACAGTTCGTTGTTTTAAGTCCTGATGCTCTCAAATATAATTTCTCCTAAATTCTAGGTATTTATTTTTGTTCCTAATTGAGATGAATTAAATACTAATTAAATACTTGGTATATTAATTTTCTATTTCCACATAACTAATGACCCCAAAACTTAACAGCTAAAGCCATAAACATATATTACTTCCCAGTTTCCCGTGGGTCAGGAATTTGGGGTGGTTTTGACTCCAGTCTCCATCAAGCCACTGCCCTGGGCCTCGGTCACTGGAAGGCCTCCCCAGGGCTGGAGAATGGCCTGTGGGCTCAAACGGTGCTGTGGGTAGGAGGCCCCACTGGCCGGTCACATGGGCCTCTTCCTAAGGCAGATTCAGCATCGTCATGACTTAGCCTCTGGCTTCCCCAGAGCTCTTGATCCAAAAGAGAGCAGGACAGGCGCTGCAGTGTCTCTCATGACCTAGGTGGACGTCACATGTAGCTGTTTCACAATAGCCCGTTAGCAGCCGTCCAAGTCAGAACCCACCCAGGCTGTGAGGAGACTACCCCAGGGCAGGAGGGGCTGCTGCAGGCAGCCTACTGCTCTTGGGCCTAGTATTTCTGGGACTTTTAAAAGAAAAGTAAGAATGCAAAATGGTGAAGTCTTATAACCAGTGACGCAGCAGTGCTGGTACGGCAACCACACTAATACTCAGTGAAAGCCCAGTGGTCTCTTTTTGGTAAGGAGGGTTAGTTTACAGTACACCATGGGAATCTGTTTCACGTGTTTCTCAAAAGATGCACAGAATTGCTGAGATTGATCAGAGGTTTCAATATGAAGAAGAAAAGCAAGTTAGAATCCCAGGGATGGGGGAGCCTGGTGGACTGCCGTCTATGGGGTCCCACAGAGTCGGACACGACTGAAGTGACTTAGCAGCAGCAGCAGCAGCTTTATCAAAGTGAGTTTTCTCCAAAACATCAAACAACTTCCCTGTTGAAAAACTGATATAAAATTCACGGAGGCACTTACAGTAGATTTTACCTATGGCATCATTTTGTTGCCATTTAAAAATGGCTCTTGGCTTCTAAGGGTGAGTAAGTGAGCCATTGTGAGGGAACTTGTGAACTTCGAGCAGTGAGTAGCCTCTCATTTGGACTTTGATGACTCTGATGGCCGGCCTCACAGTGTTTGCACACAATTGCTGACTGGTGAGGATCTTTAAATTCCCCCTGGTAGAGTTCCGGGGTTGGAAGAACAAAGAAGGCGATGTCTGAAAGTAGGAAACTACAAAGGTTGACGGTAAAGACCAGTGGGAACCCAAAATTATTTTTACGATGATCAGATTAGGTTGAGGGATGACAGTTTGTGTTACAACTGAGGAGAAGTTATATCATGTGATACCGTTACCTATTTTTCCGATAATGTTCAAAACTAAAGCCATAATAAAAGAGTTGTTCTTAAAACTCTGCCTCCAGTTACCTCAAAAGTAATGGAGCAGCTGGAATCAACAATAGCTTTCAAATTCTCGTCAGTTTTCTTGTGGATTTCAAAAGAGTTGGGAAAGGCAGGTCCCTTTAGAGCCTGCATAACACCAGTCTGTATGCAGGTCAGGAAGCAACAGTTAGAACTGGACATGGAACAACAGACTGATTTCAAATAGGGAAATGAATACATCAAGGCTGTATATTGTCACCCTGCTTATCTAACTTATATGCAGAGTACATCATGAGAAACACTGGGCTGGGTGAAGCACAAGCTGGACTGAAGGTTGCCGGGAGAAATATCAATAACCTCACATACGCAGATGACACCACCCATGGCAGAAAGTGAAGAACTAAAGAGCCTCTTGATGAAAGTAAAAGAGGAGAGTGAAAAAGTTGGCTTAAAACTCAGCATTCAGAAAACTAAGATCATAGCATCTGGTCCCATCACTTCATGGCAAATAGATAGGGAAACAGTGGAAAAAATGAGAGACTTTATTTTCTTGGGCTGTAAAATCACTGCAGATGGTGACTGCAGCCATGAAATTAAAAGATGCTTGCTCCTTGGAAGAAAGGTTATGACCAACCTAGACAGCATATTAAAAAGCAGAGACATTACTTTGCCGACAAAGGTCTGTCTACTCAAAGCTATAGTTTTTCCAGTAGTCATGCATGGATGTGAGAGTTGGATTATAAAGAAAGCTGAGTGGCAAATAATTGATGCTTTTAAACTGTAGTGTTGGAGAAGACTCTTGAGAGTCCTTTGGACTGCAAGGTGATCCAACCAATCCATCCTAAAGGAAATCAGTCCTGAATATTCATTGGAAGGACTGATGCTGAAGCTGAAATTCCAATACTTTGGCCACCTGATGTGAAGGACTGACTGATTTGAAAAGACCCTGATGCTGGGAAAGACTGAAGGTGGGCCGAGAAGGGGACGACAGAGGATGAGATGGTTGGATGGCATCACTGACTCAATGGACATGAGTTTGAGTAGACTCTGGGAGTTGGTGATGGACAGGGAGGCCTAGTGTGCTGCAGTCCATGGGGTCACAAAGAGTTGGACACGACTGAGCACCTGAACTGAACTCCAGTCTGCTCTCCTGGAAGCAAAAAATTAGTACATATTTTGTCTCGTCAACACTGAGTACCCACTTTCGTGTTTTTTCTTTTGCTATTCAGAAAATTTGAGAAATATATATATATCTCAATATGTACCATATTTAAAGGAGTAATTAATTGAACTAGAATAATTCAATTGAATTGGAGGAATAGACATTTGGAAGGATTATCTTTATTAATTATTTTCATGAAAGGGCCATTTCTCTAAATTGGAAAATAAGCAGATTTATTCTGGTAGGTATTTCTGAGACCTCAGGTATTGCCCCATAAACTGATCAGTAGTCTGTTTACATCCATTGGCTTCACTGCTAATGCAAAACCATGGGTACCATTCACAAGCCTTGAAGGTAAGGGAGACACTAAATCCTAACTTTCCTTTTCAGAAAAAAAGAAATGATAATTACATGACATGACGTGTTAAAGGTATTAGCTGAAGCCACGGCAGTAATCAGATTGGAATGTACAAGTGTGTCAAACTGACGCATTGTGCAGTCAGACTTACACGAGGTTACCTGTTGGTTAGATCTCAGTTATAAAAAACTAAGTGAGGAAAGCTTGTTACCAATGATAAATATAATGTGAATTGTTTATATACTCGAAATGCCTAAAACAGCAGTGGGGTGCACTGTTTATGGGCATCTGCAGAAAAAGCTCAAAGAACAAAAACATGGAAACACGCCTGCTAGCCGGGGGACAGTGGACCCTTCTGGAGGAGCGAAGGGAGGAGGCCGGAAATAAACACACTTTCTCTATGGTTG
>NW_011494895.1:2131581-2132652 GCF_000754665.1 Bison bison bison | reverse complement strand
TTTGTTGATGTGTGCTGCTGCTGCTGCTGCTAAGTCGCTTCAGTTGTGTCCGACTCTGTGCGACTCCATAGACGGCAGCCCACCCGGCTCCCCCGTCCCTGGGATTCTCCAGGCAAGAACACTGGAGTGGGGTGCCATTGCCTTCTCCAATGCATGAGAGTGAAAAGTGAAAGTGAAGTCGCTTAGTTGTGTCCGACTCTAGCGACCCCATGGACTGCAGCCTACCAGGCCCCTCCATCTACGGGATTTTCCAGGCAAGAGTACTGGAGTGGGGTGCCATTGCCTTCTACTGATATATACTGCCCCCTGCCAAATAAAGGAACTTTGTATAAACAAAAGAAGAAGAAATAGTTTGAGGACCAAATGGGCAGGCCTCAGTTCAAAGCCTGCCACTCATTTACCCAAACTCCTTTCTCTCTCTACTCCTGTTTCCTTGTTTATAAAACAAGGGTCACTGCAGCTTTGAAGTTGCCCTGAGGACTGAATGGGGTAATGTGTGGGAAGTACCTAGTGTAACACCTAACTGCTTAGAGGTGCTCAGCAGCTAGTGCTTTTAAATGACTTGCGTAAGGTCACACCCCAGCCTGTGGAAGACGTAGGGTTTGACCTCAGACCTCCTGGTTCTGAGTCTAGTTCTTCCCTGGCTTGGGTTCTATGAAGAAGGCAGTGTTGATGCAGAAACAGAGCAGCGGGCAGCTCTGACCATGGAAAGGAGCTGGAGTCCCTGCCTGTTTCCTGCTGCCCAGCCTGTCTCCCTGCCCTGATCATGGAGAAGCCGCTTGGGCAAGAGCCTTGCAGCCTGAGCTCTGCCTCTCTCTGAACTCTCTGAGACGTCTTTCGCTGCTAGAAGAATCAAGTGATTGTGCCATCGTGTTTGTAGCTACCTGGCTTGACTCAACTGTGTGTTTTGATTTTTCCGTTTCTCTCTTGTTGACAGTGTCATCAGCAAAGTGGTCCCAGCCCCCGAGGCTAAGCCGGCACCTTCTCTGAACAGACCCAAGACGCCGCCAAATAAACAAAAAACACTCTTAGAAAGTATGAACTTTGTGTGTTCTTATATCTAATTACATA
>NW_011494895.1:2121462-2131481 GCF_000754665.1 Bison bison bison | reverse complement strand
CCCTGCCCCGGCCGCCATGCACGTCACCCCTGCCCCGGTGCCTTTGCCCCTCCTGGCCCCAGCCAGCGCACCCCTCGCCGGGATGCCCGCCCCAGCCCCTGCTGCTTCGGGAGCCGCCAGCTCCAAAGCCCCTGTCCGCAGTGTGGTCACGGAGACGGTCAGCACTTATGTGGTGAGCTGCTTTCTGTTTTGGGGAGTATTTAAGAGAAAGTCACTTAAGAGCTCTTTGCTCATGAAAATGTTTCCAATTAAAAAAGCAGTGTCAGATGTATCAACATTGAATTTCAGAAGCAATTCTTCATGACTGGAAAGGCATGTTCATTGCATTTTCAAGCCTTTGGCTGACAAGTATTGTGTTAGAATGTTTGCATAGTTAGTCTCCATAAATAATGTCAGAGCATTGTTTTTGTTACTCATCATTGTTTTGGAATATAACTATATATGTAGATATATACACACACACAAACATATATACAGCACAATCAGTGTATAAATATAGAGGTGAATAGTGGCAGTCAAACTCCTCATTGACTTTCTTGATCAAGCAGTGATTCACTTCAGAGAATAATTAGCATGACATGCACACATCTCATGGGCCAGCCGCTCTTTCTGAGCAGGAGCACTAATTATAGTATCTCACTGGCTGAGGTCCAGGACATATCAGGGCCTGCAGAATGAATGAAAATGAACCTGTCAACCACAGAACTTCCTGAGTCCCAGGAAGTCTTCAGGTGGAAAAACTCCCCTTGACAAATGTGTTCACACGGTTGTCATGAGAGCGTTCTCCCCTGTTTCATCCCTACTCAGTACTATCAGGTCTAACTCAAGCCCTGAATTCAGTTGAGTAATAAAGAGGCTCTTTGGGCTCCGTAGTGTGACACACGAGCACATGACAAAAGGATTTCAGGCACGTGGCGGTCCCCAGTGAGCTGACACCGCGAGACCACCGAGTATGTAGCCTGAGATGTGTCCGCCTGGTGGTGGCGCGGATCTTTCAGAATAGATGTGCGTGGGAGGCGACAGGCTCGGACTCCTTCCGTTGTCGTTAAAAATTGTGCAAGTATTACATTTCTATACGGGCATTTTGAAAGGAAATTTCAATGAATCATTGTGTTTGAGGCACTATCATGATACAGAGGATAAGAAGAAAGTCTCAGAAGTCTTCAGAGAGGATATAAAGACATGAAATATTAAGGAGAAAATATTAAATTGGCAATTCAAGACAACAGTGGAAGACATGATACAAATATCTGTGGTCATTAAATCAGTGCATTCAAGGACCAGCTGCCACAGGTGTTTAATTGAAGCCAACGTCACCCCAAGATGGGTAAATCGAGGAGGACTTTATGCTTGATCTCCTTGACCTCCATTTCTTCAGCTGTAACCAGGGATTGTTAGACTAGGTGATCCCTGTGGTGTGTTCTAGCTCTAAAATCTGATTCTCCAGTGGGTTTTTGAGTCAACTCCCTGGAGATAGATCAGACTTGCATAAACAGCGTAGACGAAAAGCCTCTGTCCCCTCAGAGACACTCTGTAGACAGAAGACAAACTGTGATTTGAAGGAAGGACACAGGCTGATTTTGTTGCTGCCCAATCTATGACACTGGAACTGGCACTGACATTCCTTCAGCTCCAGTCTCCCCATTTCTAACCTACCCAAGCATTGTTTTAGGAGGATGAAACCAAGTCAGGTGTTTTCGAAAGAGCCTAGTGAACTGCGAGGGGCTGGACACTGTAGCAGATTTCTCATGTCACAGGGTCATGGCCTCCTAACTTCAAGAGTCAGCAGCAGGACAGGGCATGCATGGCAGCTTCAGGGCGCAGGGTGCTGGGCTGGCCTTCACCCCAGACAGCTGGCACAGGCCGACTGGTGGTCTCTCTGCTTGAAACTGGAGACGAGGCCCAAGTCAGGGATGTGGCTGCCCACAGATTTGTTCAGGAAACCTTTACAGCCTTGTCTGCTCTTGCAGAGACTTTCCAGAATGGCAGACCTTGAAATAGTTAGAATTCCGTGAGTTAGAATGAACCGTCTCTGCCCCCCATACACCCATCACACAAACACAAAAAACCGTTTTTCTTCTGCATATCCAGTCAGTGTTGTATATGAATGTACCAGGAGAGACTACAGCTTGCAAAATCAACTGAATGAAATTATATGCTGTGTGATCAGCAAAACTTTAAAAAATTAACTCTTAGTTATTGGTGGCTTTGAAAGCCTGTCATAGAATTGTCTCTTCCAGATTGGTCTTGTTCATGTGGAATTTGAGGAGGTGGTTCGGTTGGGAATGCTTCTTATTTGGAACTGCTAAGTCAAGTCCAGAGCACAGCATAATTGTTGCCAAATAACATGAAAACGTGTGGCTCTCTGGCCTCCTGCGTCCCTTATTTCATTTGCCCTTTAGTTGATTGTACTTTGCTGAAAATGTCATAAAGGGAATGGAAAGTTACTTAGTAACAACTCTTTTATATCCTTGATCTTATCAGCCAGTTCAGGAGGAGGGTTTGGCTAATAAGTAATAAGGCGATATATGCACATAGGCCGTATTTATTAATCCCAGACCTGTGAATGCAGTGGAGGGAACAACACAGAGCTGAGCTAGGGAGCTTTCAGAAGTATCAGGCATTAGTAGTCATTCAGAACCTATGTGTTCCAGTATTTTTTTAGATAAAGGTGACTGTAGGTCACATGGCTCACAGAAATGATTATCAAATGTTTTGTTTTTATGACTTTCAAAAGACAGTTTAAAATAGCCATTAAAAATGTCTTGGGAGTTCCCTGACGGCCTAGTGATTAGGACTCGGCACTTCCGTTGCCAGGGCCCAGGTTCAGTCCCTGGTCAGGGAACTAAGATCTTGCAAACCATGCAACATGGCAAAAAACAAAAAGTAGAAGAAAGGTCTTATCATTGAACTCTTAGTAGCATTTTTTTTCCATATGATGCCAGGATAGTGAGGGCCATGATCACAGCTTTAATAAATTGTTAGCTCCTGGGTTTTTTGGTCTGTTCGTTTAGTCTGTCAGTTTATTAGCTCCACAGGATGTAGTAATCCTTATAATGCCCTTTTTGGGATTTCTTTTTTCTCAATGCCTCTCTGGTTTCCTTCCCCCCCCACCCCCACCCCAGATCCGAGACGAGTGGGGAAACCAGATCTGGATCTGTCCCGGCTGCAACAAGCCCGACGATGGGAGCCCCATGATCGGCTGTGACGACTGTGACGACTGGTACCACTGGTGAGTCCCCTGCGGGACACGGGGGGAGAGGCTCAGCACACGCGTGGCCCCGGCCCGTGCAGGCTCTTGTCCCAGGGCAGCTCGTCTCCCGGGAAGAGCGTCTGGAGCAGAATCCCTGCGCCAAGAGAATGGCGTTCGTATTGTTTCCAAAAATTAGTCTTTAGACTGTGGCTCTTCAGCCTAAATTCAATGTGTCTCTTAGTGCACGTATTCTTTAGAAAGGGAAAAGGAGATACAGGGGGTTGGTTCCCTTCCCTTTCTTGTCATTCATTTTCTGTAGCAGCTGCAGAAACATTGAGGGACCCCGTAAACACTGCCATAAAGTGCAGGAGTACAGGGGCGGCTCGGGTGGCTTCCCCGGCTCCTCAGCGCCCTCCCCAAACTGAAGGCGCAGCATCAGGACGCATGCAGACCGTCTCGCTGTGTTATCTTGAAAATATCAGATATGAAAGATAGGCATCCACTTAGTCACACGCTATACAATGTCTCTGAGATAAAGACAAAGCCGTGGCTCAGAACAATTAGACTATTTCTGGCTGAAAGGATGAATGAGCTAATTAATGTCTCCAGCAGGGCCTGGGGAAGGGGCTCGTGTAAGGTGATCACCCACACGCCCAGCAGGAGTGCAGCAGCGTCTGTCCGACAGACCTGGTGACTTGGGTGTCCAGTAAATGCACCTTGAAAGTGAAAGTCGCTCAGTCGTGTCCGACTCTTTGTGACCCCATGGACTATACAATCCGTGGAATTCTCCAGGCCAGAATACTGGAGTGGGTAGCCTTTCCCTCTTTCAGGGGAGCTTCCCAACCCAGGGATCAAAGCCATAAACCTAACAGATTATTGAATGATGTGAAATTCCTGAAGAATGTAGGACAGGAAGATGTGTGTCACTGAAGCCTGTTTGTCTGAAGTGCCTTTTGCTTGGTTCCCGTGTAGGCCCTGCGTGGGGATCATGGCCGCGCCCCCAGAAGAGATGCAGTGGTTCTGCCCCAAGTGCTGCAACAGGAAGAAGGATAAAAAGCACAAGAAGCGGAAGCACCGGGCACACTGATGCCTGGAGCGGGGGTGCCCCCGCCCACCCCCCACCGCATCACCCCGGACGCTGAGCCCGGCCAGACTGAGGACAGAACACGCGCCCCCCCCCACCTCCGGGGGCTCTGCGAGGGCCCCCGGCCAAGGGCCACGTGGTCGCCCCCGGAGAAAGACTCTCATGCACGGGGCGGGGGGGGCCTCGCCTCCGTTTCCTATTACCAGTGACAAGTATTATTAATAAAAAGACTATAATCTTTCCTTTCGATTTTCCTCAATTCTCTCCAGGGCCTTTTCCTTAAGGTGTTAGCTGAGAAGATGGCGTGTGGCCCGCCCTGACCGTGCCCGAGGGTGACGTGGGTCGGCTGTGTGTGTCTCCAGCCTCCTCCCCTCTGTAGTCAGATAATCGTAATCACATGAAAGAAAACTCCAGGGGGAGTGTCAGTAAATATTTTTGTGATGAAAAATATATGAAGCTTCCCCACCCTGCACCCCCTGTTTTTAGTACTAACATGTAAAATGTTCAGGCTTTTTGTGAAATACCTTATATTTTTTAAGAAAAAGGTTTCTATCATGTCCTGTTGGCTCTTCTGTGGTTTGTTTTTGTTGACTCTCCCACCTGTCCTCTCTCTCTGTCATCCCCCAACCCTGCCCTTTCCTCCAAACTGCTTGTGGTCTTCTCATGGATTACCCATCTCATCAGCTTGTAGGAAAACTCTGCACACCAGGAGATCTCCCCTAATGTAAATAATAAATATTTATGAAGTAGTTATTTTAAAAAATTTTTTATCGTGTTTAATTCTGGCTTTCTGTGAAACGCGCTGCGGTTTCAGCCCCATCTGTAATTACTGCTGTACATAAGCAAAGAAGGCTGGAAAAAAAAGAGCCGTACGTAAGTTCAAAGTTACCTACCTTGAGCTGAACCCTCGCAGAACACTGGGGGGAGGACCTGAGCAGTTGGAAGGAAAACAAGGCAATTTAAATCTATGGCTTATGATTTGAAATTGTTTTGTTATTTCTTCTATTTCTGTAAATTTCTTTGACTTCCTTTTGTTTCGAAGGACATGTAGATTCCCCGAAAGTAAAAAAAAAAAAAAAAATACTGTAGCATTTTGTGTTTATATTGTTTTATTTCTGCAAATCTGTTCATTGATATTGTGGTTTAAGGCTGAAATGAAGTATATTATGCAATTTTTTTTTAAAAGAAAACTCATCAAATTTCAGGGTATCACAAAACTTTATTATATTACTATACTGCCCACTATTTATTATATGTTAATAGATGTCTGAGAGATAAACCAAATATTTTATTTTTAATGTAAAACATCAAATTTAATTTTATTAGCATATTTTAGCAACTTTGGAATAAATATGGACTTTTACTTGATTTTGAAATAATCCCAACTTGGGCCAGTGTTAATGGATATCTTGAATGCTAGAATATGGGCTTTGAACCTAATACAAATATATTAATAGAAATTGTGATTTTTTTTCAAATGCCAAGTAAATTGATATTAGTGTATGAATTAATCATATTTTAAAACATATTATGTGGTTAGAGAAATGAGGTTTTCTGCTGTGAATGTTAAATTGCAGATCAGTGTCACCGTCTTGAGTGCAGTATCTCATTGCCCTCCTTGTTCTAGAAGCCAACATTTTTCTATGCCTACAAAGAAAGCATCTATGTTGAGATACATGGTTTTGTTCTATTGATTTGAGATCATCCTAAATACTTTATACAATATTTTCACATGCACAGAATCTACCCCATTAGTGCTTTTTGGAGAGGGATGAAGGTGGGGAAGTGCAAAATAAAGGATTATTGGCTATTTCATAGTTTGCTTTTCCATTTTCTTTACTTAGGATTTAGTTCCTCAAGGCATGGTCAGTGGATCTGACCTTGCCACATCTAAGTGAGCTGGTCATGCCACTGAAATCAGAATGCAGTGCCGATATAGAACTTTCCCCCAGTCCCACTGTCTGAGAGACCTCAGCCCACAAGACACTGAAGGAATTTCAATCAGTTCGTTGTCTTTTGCTATTTCATGGTTGCTTTCCTAAATCCAGTTCATGATTTTATAAATGGCCTTTGCAATAATAAAACCAAAGAATCACTTTCAGGGGGCTGAAGAGCTCGGGGGATTAGTAATGGAATACAGAGCCTTTCACCTCTGGGTCAGTGAGCTGAATCCAGTCCAGGCCACCAGAGACTCGGAGTTGTTACCGTCTTCTGACTGTTCAGCGGCCTGTGTGAAATGGGCTGGTGGTCTCCGTCTCTACTGGATGCTAGCCATACACCAACCAAAAGGGGTCCAAGAAACTGCAAAAGGAAATGTGGATTAGAGAATAAAACCCCGGTGTTCCGAAGCAGAGTTAGAAAGCTGGGCTGAATCACCCCGCATAAAGTTGCACTGAAGAAAAAGAGTTTTACGGACGTCACGAAGAGGATGGAGATGAATTCACTCACCCTAATGCAGTCAAACTAAATAGGGAAATGAAAAGCCTGTATTGGACGAGAGGAGAAGGGTTATGTTGGGAAAGATGATGGTTTTAATCAGAAAACCTTGAGGGGACCCATGCAGTAGAAAGAGAGTGGGTTTTGAGGCGGGGGCGGGGGGGGTTTGGACTGGAAAATTCAAGGCATTTTTGGGGTCTTTTTTTAAAAAAAAACGTTTTGTATTGGGGCATAGCTGATTAACAATGTTGTGGAAGTTTCAGGTGTACAGCAAAGGGACTCAGCCATACATATACATGTATCCATTCTCCCTGGGCTTCCTCCCATCTGGGCTGCCACGTAGCACTGAGCAGAGTCCCCCGGGCTTTACAGTGAGTCCTCGCTGGCTACTCACTTTCAGTACAGCCGTGTGTGCATGTCCATCCCAAACTCCCTAACCAGCCTTTTCCCCCACCCTCTACAACCACAAGTTCATTCTCTGTGAGTCTCTGTTTTGTAAGTCCATTTGTATCATTTCTTTTTAGAGTCCACATATAAGGGATGTCATAGGATATTTCTCCCTCTCTGACTTACTTGACTCAGTATGACACTCTCCAGGTCCATGCATGTTGCTGCAAATGGCATTATTTCATTCTTTTTAATGGCTGAATAGTATTCCATTTCCATATATACATGACATATATATATATATACATACACACCACGTCTTCTTTGTCCATTCATCTATTGATGGACATTTAGGTTGCTTTCCGTGTCTTGGCTGTTGTAAACAGTGCTGCATTGAACACTGGGGTGCAGGTATCCTTTCGGATCATGTTTTTCTCTGGATGTGTGCCCAGGAGTGGGATTGCAGTGTCATATGGTGGCTCTATTTTTAGTGTTTTAAGGAACCTCCCTACTGTTCTCCACAGTGGCTGTGCCAATTTGCATTTCCACCCACAGTGGAGGAGGGTTGAAAGAGAGTGGGTTTTGACTTTTGAGGGATAAGGTCACAGAGCAGCAAGCATTGTAAAAACTGCCAGGACTGAGCAAATGTGATGCAAAAGCACAGAGGGTGCTTCCTGTGGGAGTGGGACACGTTCCCCTCCCCCAGGGGGGTCAAGGAGCTCATTTCTCTGACTGGCAAGCTGCTTGTCTTCTGAAGGTGTCTCCACCAAAGCGCAGCGAGGAGCCCTACCCTCCAGATGACTTGCGGCTCCAAACGTCCTGCAGAAAATCAGAGGGCATCGGAGCACTCTGGCCCCGTCGGGCTTTTCGCAAAGATAAAACATAGTGCCTCGCTCCGCGGTATCACCTCAACTGCCTTTGTTCTCCCCTGAATAGGACGATTCAACAAAGACCCTGGTGACCAAATTAAAGTGTAAAATGAACACTGAGATATGGAAACCTGGCTGGTGAGAATGCTAATGAATGAAGTCCACTAAAGACACGCGGGCTAAGTTTTCAATACAAATAGTTTTATGGCCAATCTCTCCAGATTATAGCAGTCTTCTTTAGAAGTCCAAGTCTCGAAGTAGATAGTCGTCCCAGCTGAAGAATGAAACAGATAATGCTCTGAATAACGTCTCTCCACAATAGTATCTGTCATTCTCTTAGGAAACTCTGTCTTTGTGAATCCTGCATTTGTCGTGGCCCAAAATATCTAAAGAAACTATTAATCCCCAAGTGCCGGCCAGGAGGTGACACTGGGAATCAGATATTCCGAACCTTTTCTTCTTCCTATCAGGGAAACACAACATTTAGTTTACATGTGAGGTAGTCAAACAACTACTGGTTACCTTGTTTCATTCCAGACCACTCAGCTTGTAGGTTGGTTTCTAGGACAGTTGGGAACACTTTGATTTGTTTGTTCAACGTTAGCTGGACACACTTCATGGAAACGGCAAACATGCAGAAAGGGGCAAATGTATGTTCGACCCAAGTTCAGTTTTCCTCCACCATCAGGCCTCCACCGTTTTGCGCTTGTTCCCACAATATTCCATGTATTAACTTGCACTTCACGGACTCCCGAAGCCCCTTCTGTACTCTTTCTCCACTTCTCTCCACATCACCTTGCTATCATCTTAGACCACAGTGGCTTTTCATATGGATATGCTTTGAAATGTTTACATTTAGAATTTATACTTTGAAATGTTTATATTTAGAACAAAATATTGAAAAGCTTAGCGAACAGTTAACTATTCTGGGAACTAGCAGAGTTGACAAGATATGAAAAAATTCATTTCTTTGTGAAGAAATGGATGCCGCAAGACATAAAGGTGTGGGGGTTTCAGAACTGAATCATTTTACATATTTTCCCCTTAGCAATTATCTCCTACTCTATCCTTGGAACCTAGTCAAGATTTTGTTAACCTTTTGAAGTTTTGAGGGAGTTTTGGGTTTTTTTTTAGCTTGGTCTTATTTTTGATTGGTGAAACGTTTTAGAATGGAACTATCTTAAGCAAAACGACACAAAACTGAAGACTCATTGGCCTTAATTAGTTAACTACTGCCAAATTCAATGGTTTGAAGAAAATGTTTGTGCTGATTCTAGGGCCTCATTTAAATCTATGATAAAAGTAGTCATCAGTAGTCATTCAGTTACAGATCCAAACACAGTTTGAAAAAAGACACATAAAGAAGATATAAATTTAATGCATGCAGCTCATCAACCAGCCTGTAAGCACTCCAATGGGGGGCCGTGGATATGACCAATTCTATTCAGTTTCTAAATTCAATTCCATTTCTAAACATTGGTAAGAATATGGTAAGTCAAATATATTGTTATCATACTTCCAACGAAATTTGACTTGAGTTGTTCTTCCTGGAAGTGAGCTTGATTCCTAGGAGTCAGGGAGGTAACCTGCCCTTATCATAAGGAAGATCACCATGTGGTCCACCTAACTGTTTTCAGATTCAGATTTTTACAGCTCTGTGCTATGCTCTGCCCAAAGTGAAAACAAAATACTAATAACCTCACCCATGGCCTGTTTCCACGTGAGGTGTTTGTGGAGAATGACATTGGAGAGGTTGTTAGCTGAGCTTTGGGAAAATCACGTTCCACACGTTCTGCGGCAGCTTCCTTGGGAAGCTCTGATTGCCTCCCTGAGTGTTCAAAGTTCAGGAAAAAAAGTTTTTCCTCATACTTTTAAAAAAACTATACAGGTGTTTATAAATGTTTTTTCCTCTCTTATCATACTTCCTTGGTGAGACCACATTGCTGCTGCTGCTGCTAAGTCACTTCAGTCGTGTCCGACTCTGTGTGACCCCATAGACGGCAGCCCACCAGGCTCCTCTGTCCCTGGGACTCTCCAGGCAAGAACACTG
>NW_011494895.1:2117357-2121362 GCF_000754665.1 Bison bison bison | reverse complement strand
CTTCTCCAATGCAGGAAAGTGAAAAGTGAAAGTGAAGTCACTCAGTCGTGTCTGACTCTTCATGACCCCACAGACTGCAGCCTACCAGGCTCCTCCGTCCATGGGATTTTTCCAAGTAAGAGTACTGGAGTGGGAGACCACGTTAGTGCTCCTTTAAGCAAAACTCTTCTCTGGGCATTTAGCATGACAGGATGAACAAAAAATTGATCTGCACATATTATACTAGGAATATATTTATATTCATTCTAATATATTCATTAGATTGATTTTTCTTGAAAGGTTCCATCATTTGAGTTTATTCAATTTTAGATTTAATCTCTGTTCCTGCTGCTCCTGCTAAGTTGTGTCTCTGCGACCCCATAGACAGCAGCCCACCAGGCTCCCCCATTCCTGGGACTCTCCAGGCAAGAACATTGGAGTGGGTTGCCATGGAGTGGGTTTCCATTTCCTTCTCCAATGCATCAAAGTTCCTGGGAAGGTTGTAATTTTGTCAACTTACTGCTTTTTTTTTTCCAATTCAGATTTTTTTTTTTTATTCTAGAGAGGAACAAGCACAATAATACTTAAAACTTATGTAGAGTTTTAACAAATGACAATAAAGTGGTGTCAGGATGACTACCTCCCAGATCAGGAATAAGGCTTTTACAGAGATTCAGGAGATGAGGGTTCGATCCCTGGGTTGGGAGGATTCCCTGGAGGAGGAAATGGCAACCCACTCCAGTGTTCTAGCCTGGAGAATCCCATGGACAGAGGAGCCTGGTGGGCTACAGTCCGTGGGGTCACAAAGAGTTGGCCGTGACTGAGCTAAATAACAGCTGCAGTGCTTGGAAGCAGCCTGAGTCTATGCTGCCACTCCCACATCCACACCCCTCTCTCCTGACAAAGGAGCCACCATCCTTGGGTTTATCGGGGTCTCTCCTGACTGTCCCACCTTTGTGTTCATCCCATTTACTTGATGCCATTTTTCCTTTTTGAGGACTTTATAGACAAGGACTCATGCGATACATAGTCTGACATCTGTGTTGGTTTACAGCATCTTATGGTACGATGTTCCTTGGTCTCATGGACCTGAAATTGGAACTTGGTCAAACACGAGTCAGGACTGGCCATCTTTCTGTGCGCTGTGGCTTGGATCCATTTCTGAGCTGTGGAGCACGTCTCTAACGTATTTCTCTGTCGTCTCTCTCTGCAATGCTGGGGACACGTCTCAGGGCACGTCTCAGGGCATCTCTGTATTCCCACTACGCAGGGAGATGCCTAATAGTGTTTTGGGGGATGTGTGTGGATGTGGCTACATGCAGGACATTCTGGGCCCCTTCTTTGTTTTTGTGAATGTTGACATTTGTTGTTGTTCAGTTACTAAGTTGTGTTTGACTCTTTGCAACCCCAAGGACAGTATAGCCCATCAGGGTCCTCCATCCATGGTATTTCCCAGGCAAGAATACTGGAGTGGGTTGCCATTCCCTTCTCCAGGGGATCTTCCTGACCCAGGGATTGCCTGCATTGGCAGGCAGGTTCTCTACCACTGAGCCACCAGGGAAGCCTGGATGCTGTAAATAGCCATGTCAGAAGTAACAGAATGAAGGAGAGAAGAGGAATTGGTCATTCAGAAACCTCCTTCTAGAGAATTCACTTTCTAAAAGCTAGAAAAAAAAATTTAGTCAACATTCCAACAGTATATGAAAAGAAATAATCAAAATATAACCTGATGAAATTTTTGGAGGATTTGAACTCCTTCCACACGGTGAATTGCCTTGTGATACCTCCCTGACTCCCAGGAATCAAGCTCACTTCCAGGAAGAGCAATCCAAGTCAAATATTGTTGGAAGTATGATAACAATATTTTTGACTTACCATATTTTTACCAATGTTTAGAAACGAGATTGAATTTAGAAATTGAATAGAATTGCCCAGACCTATGACCCCCCATTGGAGTGCTTATAGGATGGCTGATGAGCCGCATGCATTAAATTCATATTTTCTGCTTTATGTGTCTTTTTTCAAATTGTGTTTAGACCTTTAACTGGATTTTAAGGAATCTAGGCAGAATGATGGTAGCCAAGAGCACACATTTTTTTTTTGTCAGAACCTGGATTTGAATCCTGCTGTGTTGCTCAACTGCTAAATGAACCAGAATAAAATATTTAATTTCTCTAAATCTCAGCTTCCTTCTCTGTTAAAGGAGAATGAGAATGTCTTCTTTTGATAATTTCAAAAATTGAACGAGATCTGATGCAAAGCATTTAACACATGGAAAGAGCTCAACAAATGGGAGCCATAGTATCTATTGTAGGAATTCTCTTTTAATCTGTTAGTAGGTATTATCTTGCTCTTCCAATAATTTTTCAGTGCTCTATAAATTCTGGATTTACTATGATACTCATATTCTGGATATTGATATCCCACTAAAGCGTGGTCTTGGCCAGCAACTCCACTCCTGGGCATGTACCCTGAAAACATGAAGGCTTTAATTAAAAAAGATACATGCACCTCTGTGTTCACAGGAGTGCTATTCACAACAGCCCAGGCACAGAAGTAACCTAGACGCCCATCAAAAGAGGAATGGATAGAGACGTGGTACACATATGTCAGTTCAGTTCAGTCGCTCAGTTGTGTCCAACTTTTTGGGACCCCACGGACTGCAGCACACCAGGCCTCCCTGTCCTTCACCATCTCCTGGAGCTTGCTCAAACTCATGTCCATTGAGTTGGTGATGCCATCCACCCATCTCATCCTCTCTCATCCCCTTCTCCTCCTGCCTTCACTCTTTCCCAGCTTCAGGGTCTTTTCCAGTGAGTCCGTTCTTCGAATCAGGTGGCCAAAGTGTTGGAGCTTCAGTTTCAGCATCAGTCCTTCCAATGAATATTCAGGACTGATATCCTTTAGGATGGACTGGTTGGATCTCCTTCCAGTCCAAAGGACTCTCAAGAGTCTTCTCCAACACCACAGTTCAAAAGTGTCAATTCTTCGGCACTCAGCTTTCTTTATGGTTCAACTCTCACATCCATACATGACCACTGGAAAAACCATAGCTTTGACTAGATGGACCTTTGTTGACAAAGTAATGTCTCTGCTTTTTAATATGCTGTCTAGGTTGGTCATAGTTTTTCTTCCAAAGAGCAAGAGTCTTTTAATTTCATGGCTGCTGTCACCATCTGCAGTGACTTTGGAGCCCAAAAATATAGTCTCTCACTCTTTCCATTGTTTCCCCATCTATTTGCCATGAAGTGATGGACCGGATGCCTTGATCTTCATTTTTTGAATGTTTAGTTTTCAGCCAACTTTTTCACTCTCTTCTTTCACTTTCAGCACGAGGCTCTTTAGTTCTTCTTCACTTTCTGCCATAAGGGTGGTATCACCTGCATATACAATGCAATATTACTCAGCCATAAAAGAAAGAATGAATAATGCCATTTCCAGAAACATGGTTGGACCCCGAGATGATCATACTAAGTGAAGTAAGTTAGAGAAAGACAAGTATTGTGTGATATCACTTATATGTGGAATCTAAAAATAGTACAAATGAACTTGTTTACAAAATGGAATCAGATTCACAGATAGAAAACAAACTTATGGCTACCAAAGGGGAAAGAAAGGGAAGACTAAAATAAGAATTTGGGATTAACATGTACACACAGTACTATATAAAAATAGATAAACAGCAAGAACCTACTGTATAGCACAGGGAATTCTACTCAATATCTTCTGATAAACTATATTCAGTTCAGTTCAGTCGCTCAGTCATGTCCGACCCTTTGCGACCCCATGAATTGCAGCACGCCAGGCCTCCCTGTCCATCACCAACTCCCGGAGTTCACTCAGACTCACGTCCATCGAGTCAGTGATGCCATCCAGCCATCTCATCCTCTGTCGTCCCCTTCTCCTCCTGCCCCCAATCCCTCCCAGCACCAGGGTCTTTTCCAATGAGTCAACTCTTCGCATGAGGTGGCCAAAGTACTGGAGTTTCAGCTTTAGCATCATTCCTTCCAAAGAAATCCCAGGGCT
>NW_011494895.1:2109450-2117257 GCF_000754665.1 Bison bison bison | reverse complement strand
TGTTGGCAAGACTGAAAAATATATATGTATGTATAACTGAATCTCTTTACTGTATAACTGAAACTAACACAGTGTTGTAAGTCAATTATATTTCAATTAATTTTTTTTTAATTTTAAAAAGGCAATCTTGGTTTACAATCAAGGTTTGAAAGTTGGATACGGCATTATTTGATTTTATTATCCAATGATTTGATTTCTGGATACAGAAGGTCACTAGGAGAGAAACTTCATCCCAGGGCCTGTTTTCTCCAGCTCAACTTTATACCCATCTGTACAGAACCCAGAGGTGGGCAGTGGAGGGAGAGGTGTGCTGCCATCAGCAGGCCTAGACAACTGATATTAATACACAGCAAGTCAAAGTGCAACGGATTTGGCATTGGCACTAATTCTAACTTTGAACAATCTCAGAGAACTGAAACTATATGACCCTGCAATCCCACTCCTGGGCATATATCTGGAAAAAAAACATGATCTGAAAAGATTCATGCACTGCAAGGTTCATTACAGCAATAAATAGCCAAGACCTGGAAGCAACCTAAATGTCCATCAACAGATAAATGGATAAAGAAGATGTGATACACATGTTCAGTGGAATATTACTCAGACATTAAAAAGGAAATGATGCTATTTACAGCAACATGGATGGACCTAGAGAGAACCACATGGAGTGAAGTAAGTCAGAGAAGGAGAAGCATCACATGACATCCCGTATATGCGGAATCTAAAAAGAAAGGACGCAAGTGAACTTACAAAGCAGAGACTCACAGACTTAGAGAATGAACTTATGGTTGCCTGGGGGGAGGGATAGTTAGGGAGTTTAGGAAGGTCATGTACACACTGCTGTATTCAAAATGGATAACCAACGAAGACCTACTGTACAGCACAGGGAGCTCTGCTCAATGTTATGTGTCAGCCTGGATGGGAGGGTGATTTGGGGGAGAATGGATACAGGTATATGTATGGTTGAGTTCCTTCACTGTTTACCTGAAACTACCATTGTTAACGGCTACACCACAAACAAAATAAAAAGTTTAAAGTTTGAAAACAAAATGCAATAGTAAATCATAGAGGACAGGCACTTGCTAACTTCACCCTCACTCAGCACGCCATGGCTTTACCTGCCGTTCCTGAACAGCTTCAGGCCTCAGTGCAGGAAGTGGATCGGAACTACCACACAGTCGCACTCATCTCTCACGCTAGCGAAGTAATGCATGGAATGCTCCAAGCCAGGCTTCAACAGTACGTGAACCGTGAACTTCCAGATGTTCAAGCTGGATTTAGAAAAGGCAGAGGAACCAGAGATCAATTGGCCAACATCTGCTGGATCATCTAAAAAGCAAGAGACTTCCAGAAAAACATCAACTTTTGCTTTATTGACTATGCCAAAGCCTTTGACTGCGTAGATCACAATAAACTGTAGAAAATTCTTCAACTGACCTGACTCCTGAGAAAGCTGTATGTAGGTCAGGAAGCAACAGTTAGAACTGGACATGGAACAACAGACTGGTTCCAAATAGGAAAAGGAATACGTCAAGGCTGTATGTTGTCACCCTGCTTATTTAACTTATATGCAGAGTATATCACAAGAAACGCTGGGCTGGAAGAAGCACAAGCTGGAATCAAGATTGCTGGGAGAAATATCAATAACTTCAGATACGCAGATGACACAACCCTTACGGCAGAAAGTGAAGAAGAACTAAAGAGCCTCTTGATGAAAGTGAAAGAGCAGAGTGAAAAAGCTGGCTTAAAAACTCAACATTCAAAAAATGAAGATCATGGCATCTGGTCCCATCACTTCATGGCAAAACAATGAAAACAGTGTAAGACTTTACATTTTGGGGCTCCAAAATCAATGCAGATGGTGACAGTAGCCATGAAATTAAAAGACACTTGTTCCTTGGAAGAAAAGTTATGACCAACCTAGATAGCATATTAAAAAGCAGAGACATTACTTTACCAACAAAGGTCCATCTAGTCAAAGCCATGGTTTTTCCAGTAGTCATGTATGGATGTGAGAGTTGGACTATAAAGAAAGCTGAATGCTGAAGAATTGATGCTTTTGAACTGTGGTGTTGGAGAAGACTCTTGAGAGTCCTTTGGACTGCAAGGAGATCCAACCAGTTAATCCTAACAGAAATCAACCCTGAATATTCATTGGAAGGACTGATGCTAAAGCTGAAGCTCCAACACTTTGGCCACCTGATTCGAAGAACGGACTCACTGGAAAAGACCCTGAAGCTGGGAAAGATTGAAGGTGGGAGGAGAAGGGGATGACAGAGGATGAGATGGCTGGATGGCATCACTGACTCAATGGACATGAGTTTGAGTAGGCTCGGGGAGTTGGTGATGGACAGGGAAGCCTGGCGTGCTGCAGTACATGGGGTCGCAAAGAATTGGACAGGACTGAGCAACTGAACTGAACTGAAATTAAGGAAATCCAACTTTCTCTTAACCAAGAGGAATTTCTCAGCACTCTCTGAATGTGATCCAGACCGAAGAGTGTGCTGGTATCTAGAGCACCCCCTGGTGGAGGATCTGCCATTGCACCCTTTCCCCATGTGGTTAGGAATCTCCCACACACAAGTGTTTCTGTTCTAGGGTCACTGCGTTCACCTCTCTGCTCAGACCGTGAAGTTGGATACGTCTTTCTTTTCACTTCTGCTCTGTCCAATATAGGGGCCACCGCACATGAGTTGTGGAGCATTTGAGACACAGCTACTGCAGCTAATAAACTGTTTAATTTTGCTTAATTTTAAAATAACATTTATTTAGTAAAAATTTTGTTTATTTGTCTGATCCGAGTCTTAGTTGTGGTGTGTGGGATTTTTAGTTAAGGCACGCACTTGGGATCTAGTTCCCCAACCAGGGATTGAACCCAGGCCCCCTGCTCTGAGAACACAAAGTCTTAGCCACTGACTGGACCACCAGGGAATCCCTAGTTTTAATTCTAACTAATTGAAATAAAATAGATATATTAATTTTAACAAAAAATGTTACAGTAATTTTTCAAGTAACATTTAAACTTTAAAGTAATTTTAGCCAGTTGAAATGTAGATGAGCACAGGCGGCCAGTCGCTAGTGCATCACTGCAGCTTTGGGACATGCATGACTGTGGGCGCTGTTTGCTCCTTCAACAGAGCTCTGACCGTCTACACAGCCAGGAAGCTCTGACATCATTGCCTTATTTTCTGAGCGTGTGCCCAACTCTCCCCAGGGCCTCAGCCCCATCAATTTGAAACAAAGAGGTCCCATGAGATCTACCGGCTCCTTGTAGCTCTCACATTGGGCTCGAGACTTGAAATATTATAAATAAATTAGTTCCGTTTCAGAGGTAGTGATACATCAAATCTATCCACTGTCTGTTACAATGTCAGGTCCATATGTGTTGTATGCAAGGAACCCCATCAGACATGCTGACTTGCCCTCAGCACTAAAAAAAAAAAGTATTTATTTATTTATTTGACTGCACTGGCTGTTAGTTGCGGCATATGGGATCTAGTACCCTCAGCATTTTAAAGTGTGGATTTATTTTAAAAAACATTAAAAAAAAACATGGGCTTAGAGTTAAAAAATTGAACTAAAACCAGGATACAAAAAATAAGCACTGTCTTCCAATTAAAAATAAATTTTAAAAAAGTAAAGCAATGATCCTCCAATTAAAAATAAATTTAAAAAAATAAGCACATCGTTTTCAGGCTGTTTACCTCTCACACGAGCACATTTTTAGGAAGAACAGCAGAGAGTATGTCTTTAGCAGGCATAACGGCTGTACAGCGATGGGGTGGCAGAGAGCTACTGCCCGGGTGGGTATATTCCCTAACATTTCCTGCACGGGAGGATATTCTTCAAGGTATAGAGGCCTTTATGTAGCTTTACTGTCAATAGACGGGAAAAGGCAAGAAAACATAAAGAGCTTAATGTTTTCAACTTAGTAACAATTTCTCATTGAGTCCATACATTATGTATCCAGGAGTCTTCTTCTATGTTCAGAATACCAGTTCTCAGTGGTTTGTACAAGATTGTAGGGAACTTTTTCTACTACACTGATTCAACCGTTAACAGGAACATAGCTGCTCATACGTATACACTGAATCCATGGACGTGTGAACTGCTTCCATGTTGCCTCTAGCATCTTGAGGATAATACAGAACCTTTCAACAGTTACTTCATTTGTTGGATGGTTAGTTATTTGTTGGAATGTTTTTACAGACAAACCACTGTCACTGAATTTTCTTTCAAATCACTAAAAACAACAGAGAAGTTTTGCTTATCAATTACAAAATACTCAGCCCTCTTGGAGGGCTTCAAATTACCCAGACTGCCCAAACCAAGCTAGCCCATGTTTCAGTTCGTGGTCACAGACAATACAGCAATTTAATGCAGCAGAAATCCTGACCGAATTCAAAAGACAGTATTTCTGCCATAAGAAGTTTATTCACCTCCTTTCTCAAAGAACTGGCTAATGCTGAGAACACCCCACGTTGTCTCTCAGAGGTCTATGGATACAGACTCATCTGAAGGATATTTATATAAAGATATATGGTGTGATTACAACCTACAGCTCACAACTCTTCCTACATCAACTTTCATGTGTAATTTTCAAAACTGTGGTGTTTACAGACACAAAAGTCACATCACATGGCCATCAATTTAAATATGCATCATGCAGTTGGAAATAAGAATCTGGCTTCATTAAGCTGTTACTCATGTTTTGCTGGTGCTCAAAGGTCAGAAAGAAAAGCAATAATTTGGGGAAATAGTAAGCGAAGGCCCAGGAGAGCTGTCTGGTCCAGTCACTGCTCGGGTGCAATGACAGCTCGGGTCACTAAAACAAACCTCAGCCCAACCATTTGATGGTCTTGGCTGGCACTGTCTGAATTTTTTTTTTCCCCACAAGAAAAGCTGGTCTTTCATATTAAGTAGAGTCATGTCAGAAACTGGGCAAACAATCTATTCAAAGTTCAAGTGGAGACGGTGCCCCATAGGTAAAGAAGTGGCAGAAGTGTAAAAAAGTGTGCCATGGCTTCAGAAACTTGACTGTTGAAACTCGGGTGAGGGTACCATCACTTTGAGCCAGAAAGAAAGAAGAAAGATTAATCATGTTGTACCTCAGCCAACCCACTAATCACGAATACAAAAGAGAGAGCTAAGATATGAAGGCTCTATAGACCTGCCACTGAAAGCTGGATGGACGGTAAACATTCAGAATTCCCTCCCCCTGTCTCACACCTAATCTGATGGAGCCACCCAATGGCTTTACACCAGGGTAAAGGGAGCCGGCTGCCTCGGAGTCTGGGCAGGCTTTGAAACGGCCTTCTATTAGAAACCCACGGGAAGTATCTCCTGGGATCGCTGGGGTGCTTAGTTGCTTCGGGACGGCTGCTTGCAGCCACCCTTCAGTGAACCCCATGGTAATGGAAAGCACCACGTGACCCTCAGGTCCACCCCGTCTCTGTTTTCAAGGTCTTTCCTGAAAGTTGGCCACACAGATAACCTGGTTTCCATGCTATTTATTGCCCAGGAAGGAGGAAGGGTTGAGCACAAGCCCTTGGGGATGTGAACTCGCGGTTCCAGGGAGTCTAGGACATCAAATCTGATGCTTTCAGGACCGAGCTGCCCCAGAGAGTGAGCCCAACCGGAGCTTTCTCTTAGAACCAAAAACGGGCCTGAATTACAATAGCTCTTTCTTATTTGTGACACATCAGGGGGGAAAAAAGACAGACAGAAAGCTTTCCCTAGTACCTTAGGACATATTTAACCTGTGGCTTTTGCAGTCATTTTTCTACATTAGAACAAATTCCACTTCATATTCTTTTTATTAAAAGAAACATCATTTCATCTGAGATCTCCATTTACTGATGGCAAATTTGGGTCACTTTAGAGACCCAGAGTCGTTTCTTCCATCAAATTTGTTTAGTTTGCAGGTTGCGGAAGATTATTCAATCAGGTCAGACGCCTCACTCCTCCTAGCATTTTAGCAAAGATAAAATTCAAATGATGCTTTTTAGTTAAAAGAAAAAAAAAAAAGATTTCAAGAAAGGTAACAGTGGGATGATCATTTTTTCCAATAGCACACAAGTTTGGTCTCTTTGGAAGCAGGTTTATGAAATAGCTGCCTTCCACGCACTTGCAGGATTTCATTTGGGGTGAGTTCTGGACACAGCCTGACTTGGGGACCCATCGATCTCTGGGTCAGGAAGAGTCCCTGGAGGAAGAAATGGCAACCCACTCCAGTACTCTTTCCTGGAGAATCCCTTGGACAGAGGAGCCTGGTGGGCTACAGTTCATAGGGTCGCAAAGAGTCAGACGCTAGGTAAAACATGACGTATCAAGACATCGTTTAAGACAGTGAGAAACCTACCTCTTTAGCTTTGAAAAATAAACCTTTATGCAGCCATCAGTTTTGGATAAGACTTTGCAACTTCCAATATGTTGACAGATGGGCCATCTCTGGCCACCATATTCCTAACAGATACTGAGGAATATTTTTGAAAATATTGAAGCATTTACACCTGTTTGTAGCTGCTCCAAAAACATTTGTGTTGATTTCCCAAGGTTCTGCCACTTTTTGGTACTAGATTTCATTCTGTAAAATCCAGTTCCTCCCTCAGACCTGTTCCACTTCCATGAGGTTGAAATACAGCAAACCCTGAAAAAGTATCAAAGGTCAACTTGGTTCAGGGGTTCAGCCGATGATTTAAATTATTTAGTGAAAATTGGGCATGGGTGTACTATCACATAGGTGGCCTCACACTCAGAAAATACTTCCTCTTCATTCAAAAGAGCTAAAAATGTAGGTCCCATTTCTGGCACTTTAAATAAAGTTCCCCGTTGCAGGATTATTTATCATGGTTAGCGGTTGCCATCAGTCATGAAAAGTTAACGAAGACCTATTGGGTTTATCTATAGGCAGCTAAACAAACATATCTTGCTCTCCTGTTATCTTCTTGTTAACAAAGCCCTATCAGGGTGTTCTCAACATCAGCATTTACTGCACAGGGGCCCTTTATCTAGGATGATATATAGGGAGCCCATCAATTAGCGTGAGGGTTTGTAGATACCTGCCATATATTCATGAGGGCAGCGGCTTCCCCGTCTCTTGCCATCACAGTCACGGCGCAGCGTGGTGTTCTAGGCGGTGTCACCGCTTGCCTTCCGGGCTCTGGTTGATTTCTGTCACGGCCGTGAAACTGTCAGAGTACCTTTGGTCCAGGCAGGGATGTGCCTGCATCATAGCCAGCGACCAGAGCTGCTGCTCTCAACACACTCACAAGAGCCCAGGGGACCAGGGTCCCTAGCAGCCATCGTGAGAAAATGCACAGAGACACAGGAGCCTTGGTGTAAGTGTTGCTTTTGCCTAAGCATTTGGGGGTGGGGGGAAGTATTACTCAGTTGCTGTATACAATTTGAAATTATTGAGGCAAACACTTTAGTTCCGGGCATGTGGCTGTGTAGGGGGCGGGCAGGGGGAGACCTGTCATCAGAATGGCATGGGGAATCTCTAACTTCATTCATTCTGATGCCACTATTCCTCTGCGTGAACCATCACTGGTTCCCCAGTGCCCACCAGATAAAGCCACTTAGCTGGACTCCACAGTTCACTGGCCTGAGTTTTGACCCCTCCCACTCCTCCCCTGCTCACGTGTGTTAAGCTGATTCAGTTGTGTCTGGCTCTTTGCCACCCTATGGACTGTAGTCTGCCAGGCCTCTCTGTCCAAGGGGTTCACCAGGCAAGAATACTGGAGTGGGTTGCCATGCCCTCCTCCAGGGGATATTCCCGATCCCAGAATCAAACCTGATCTCTTAC
>NW_011494895.1:2105738-2109291 GCF_000754665.1 Bison bison bison | reverse complement strand
ATCCCAGTGCTATTGAACTTGCCTGTTTACTTCTGGAAAATCTCTTCCTTGCCCGCCCTGCACTGTGAGCATTCCAAGAGCCAGATCCAGCTTCCCAATTGGGTGAACATTTAGGGACACGCCCAAGCCTTCTGTCTTCTGTTCTCACACAGCAGGCTTTTTACAGGCTGCTTATTACACCTCAAGTGATCCATTTGCTTGTCCTTCCCCCTCCCTCTACCTGGGCACAGGGACAGTTTCCTCTGTCTCAGAGCTTAGCAAGGTGCCCACCAGGCAAACACAAGGTTACAGGAAGGAAGGATGAAGACACAGAAATACTCCAGTAACCCCACAGACATTCCCCAGCATACACTGAGGTCTCCTGGAAGAAATGAAGCCCCAGTGATGAGGGCTGGCATCGTGACCAGACAGGCTGGGTCACCTGTGAAATGGGGATAAACCTATCTTACAGGGGGATTGGAGTTTATAAGCATTATTTCATAACCAATGTATTTTACGATGGATGCAGATGCTGTTGTAACATCTCCGGATTGCTGCGGCCTTTGGTGTAAGTGGCCCGGCTTCCTATAACCTGGAGGGCCCTTTCCTTAGAACAGAGTTTTGTCAGTTTGGTTTCCCCCGAGATAACTCAGGTGGGTAATGAGTTTGTGTGGCGTGCGGTGCCTTCCAACCTGCAGAGATCAGGTGGCCAGACCTAAAGCCAACCCCTCAGCCAAGACCCCCAGGGCCACCAAGCATGCTAGCACAATCGTCACCTCCATGACCAGCCTGAGTGCACTGGGGTCTAGCCCCCGAGGCCCGTGGACTTGCAGTCCTTCTCCTCCCCTTCCTCAGGTGCCTCGAGCCCGAGCCAACCCCCCCCCAGACTCAGGCCTCTGCCACCCTCCCGCCAACACCAGGCACAGTTCAGAGGAGGGACATGTGACCTGACTGTGACCCTCGGAGCCCCGTGCGGAGCAGCCAGGACAGGAACTCTTTCTGCTTCCTCCTGGCTCCGATCCCAGCCCCCCAAAATGCACTTTCCGTGGCTGGGATCTCCTTGTAAAAAGTGAGACCAGCTGCCTACACACAGCCCACTTCCTGCAGGCTCCGCTGGGCCACTGCCGCCCACCCAGCCGCGTCTCAGTTCCCCAACCTGGAGCCCTCTGCCCGGGGCTCTAGATTCCGGGAACCCCACACCCCCGGGAAAGCTGTGGCTGGAGTTTCCCCTCTCCAGATGCCTTTACTGGGGAGGTCTGATCCAGGATGAGCTGGCTGACCCCCGGGGAAGGGTCCCTCCTCACCCTTTCCCCAGCACCCAGTCCTGCCAGATCACAAGCCTGGCTCTGGCGCCCCCACCCCAGCCAGGTGCATTCCCCACGGAACAGGTGATGTCACCTCCGAGGCTGAACAAAGCAATCCCTCTCTCTGGGGACAGAACGGAGTTGGGGGGCACCAGTGCAGATGGCATCCCCTCCAGCCTTCAGCATCGCCTGTGGGATCTCGACAGAAGGTGAGCAATGCAGGGCTTGGGGAGGGACGTTGACCCTCGCAGCCCTCTGGAGGCCCTGCTGCATGCTAAGCTGGGAGCCGGCCCCCAGACCTTTGCCTGCCTCCAGGTCTGTGCTCCCTGCTGGCGCCTTCAGTGCAGGGAGCCATCCCCCAGCCAGCCGGTCCTGGCGGGGGAGAAGGGTAGGGACAGGCTCCAGGGGACAACCCTGGCTGTGGGTGAGGCAGGTGCATCCTCTCGGGGGACCTCAGGGAGCTGGGGTTCAGGTGGGGAAGGCAGTGAAGGGCCTGGGGCTGGTGGAGGCCTGTTTCCTCCCATCAGGTAGAGATGCACTCCCTAGGGCCCCTGTGGGTCTACTCCCATAAAAAATAAAGACTGCTGCTGCTGCTGCTGCTAAGTCGCTTCAGTCATGTCCTTCTCTGTGTGACCCCATAGACGGCAGCCCACCAGGGTTCCCCGTCCCTGGGATTCTCCAGGCAAGAACACTGGAGTGGGTTGCCATTTCCTTCTCCAATGCATGAAAGTGAAAAGTTAAAGGGAAGTCGCTCAGTCGTGTCCGACTCCTAGTGACCCCATGGACTGCAGCCTAACAGGCTCCTCCGTCCATGGGATTCTCCAGGCAAGAGTGCTGGAGTGGGGTGCCATTGCCTTCTCCGGAAAAATAAAGACTGGGAGGGGCCAAAGGGAAGCAAAAGAAAGGGAGGGAGGAAGTGGGAGAAGATGCAAGCACTGGCCACGGATCCAGGGCCCTCTCAGCTGCCCTGTGGCTCTGGGGAGCTCCCGAACAAGTTAGACAGGTGTTTGCTGTGTTTGCCTTAACCCAGACGGGGCTGGGGTAATAATGCTCTTGACTGACCGCCCCAGACAGTCCGGGTCTTCCACTCCCCTCCCACCAGCCCCAACTCCCGGCCAGAAGTCTGGGGACCCAACCACTCCGGTTCCCGGCGCCCCCAACGTGCGGGGCCAGGCCGGAGCCTGGGCGCCTCGCCTGCTCTTTTCGTGGCCAGAATGGGGACAGAAACCCACGAACCGAGCGCTCCGGGCAGCTAGCTTTGGCGCCCGGCAAGCCCAGGTCCCCAGGCGGGGAGGAGAAAAGGGATGTCGGCAAGGGGGGACTCCGAGAAAGGGGGGAGGCCTGCATAGGAAGGCAGGTGAAGTCCCGGCCTCCCCGGTGGAGGTCGTGCGGCCGGAGAGGCCGGTTCCCGGCTGCACTGAGACGCTGCCCCCGCCTCTTCTTATCCCCGAGGTCCCAGAAGTGGCGTCAGAGAAGACTCAAAGGGCAGATGGGGAAGTAGGGGGACCTTTGACCCCCGCGCGGTGGTGGCGGGTGCTGAGTGTCCACGAGGGGCCCGCGCCCTGAAGAGCAGTGGCTGCCAACGCGGGGCCGGACAATGATGCCTCACTCCCCCGTACAAGGGCAAACTAGTTTCTGTGTTGGGGGGAAAAAAGAGAATAAAAGTTTAATAAACGTGTGTGCTGTGTTGTGAATGACTTTGCGACGACCTCTGTTGCAAATGGCCTATGCATGCGGAATAATGGTCTCCTTGCAGAGAGGGAAATAGCTTAGCGCTATCGTGGTTGCCTCGGTAACCATCAGAGTCCCCATCTAGCAAGAGAGAAATGAGTTATGAAAAGGCTTGAGTGAAGAAGGGATTAACACATGATCCCAGGGACAGTGTGTCAATCAAAATCAACTGAGAAATTACACTGCTCTATTGGAGAATTTCTCTCCACAACCCGAACGCTAGTGGAGTTGGGTGCGCATTTCTCTCTCTCTCTCTCTCTCTTTTTAATTTGAGAAAGAAGGGGGAAAGTAGCATCGCGATTAGTCTTCATGACTATCGCTGAGAATTACACCGAGGAGAGGGACTCACCAAGAGAAGGGTTATTTAAGTAGACAGCGCCACCCCTCCCCCGCCAGCCCACCCCGCACGTCCCGGCACCTCGCTTGTGGTTAGCCACTCCCCCCCACCCCGCGCACAGACCCCCCAACCCTCAGGCACCGTACTGGACAGCCAGGGTCCAGGCGCTCGGCCTCGGACAGACCCCGAACTGCGCCCGAGG